>NW_012140969.1:778505-787227 GCF_000956105.1 Propithecus coquereli
AAAAGAGTGAGACTCTGTCTCAAAAAAAAAAAAAAAAAAATCAATTGGATGGAACTGACAGCAGATTAGAAACTACAGAAAAATAAGATCCATGAAATTGAAGACATAGCAATAGGAACTAGCCAAAATGGAATATGGGGAGAAAAAAAGACTGGAAAAAAGTGAACAGAGACTCTGTGACCTGTGAGAAAATATCAAAGTGTCTACCATATGTTTAACTGAAGTCCTGAGGGACACAGAAAAAATATTTGTGGAAATAATGGCCAAAATTGTTCCAACTTTGATGAAAACTATAATCCCACAGATCCAAGAAGATCAATAAACCCCATGGGTTTAAACACACATTATAACTAATTGCTGAAAATCAGTGATAAAAATAAAATCACAAAAGCAGACAGAGGAAAAACACATATGTAGGGAGAAAAAAGGTAAGAACGATAGAGGACAAAAACTCATCCAAAATTATGCAAATCAGAACAAAATTGAACAGTATCTTTAAGTACTAAAAGAAAAAACAAAACTGTCAACTAGAATTCTCTACTCAGAGAAAATATCTTTCAAAAATAAAGGCAGGCTGGGCATGGTGGCTTACACCTATAATCCTGGCACTTTGGGAGGCGAAGGTGGGAGGATTGCTTGAGGCAAGGAATTCAAGACCAGCCTGAGCAACATAGCCAGATCCTATCTCTACAAAAAATAGAAAAATTAGCCGGGCATGGTGGCCAGCACCTGCAATCCCAGCTACTTGGGAGGCTGAGGCAGGAGGATCACTTGAGCCCAGGAGTTTGAGGTTGCAGTGAGCTATGATGACGCCACTGCACTCCAGCCTGGGAAACTGAGTGAGACTCTGTCTCAAAAAAAACAAAAAAAAAACCCAACAAATACGTTGTATCGCATGGCGGTTCTCAGCCGGGGCCATTATGCCCACCAGGGGATGCTTGGCAGGATATGTGTAGCCTTTTGAGTCTGCCTTCTTTCACTCAGCATAACTATTTTGGGATCGATCCATGTTGTTTCACGTATCAATAGTTTATTCCTTTTCATTGCTGAGACTATTTCATTTGTGGATGTATCACAGGTTTTTTATACGTTCACCTGGCGATAGATGTTTGGGTTGTTTTCACTTTTTGGCTATTACAAATAAAGCTATATGAACATCTGTGTGTACGTGTTTAGGTGGGTGTATGACTTTATTTCTTTGGGTAAATACCTAGTTGTGAATGGTTGGGTCATCGGTAGTCAGTCTGTTTCACTTTTTAAGAAACTGCCAAACTATTTTCGGTTTCTTAACAGAACATAACCCAAGTCAAAATAGGAAGTCTCAACAGACAGTAATCAAGAAGAGATTAGGAAGGTGGTTCAAGAACTAACATTCTAAAAAGGCACCCAGACCAGGCAGTATGTATAGACCTTCCCTGATTCCTGGATTTGTGGTTTTATACTGCTTCTGGCTCTTAAATTTGGGTTACCACTTTGGACTCTCCTGTTGGCTGGACAGATCTTAGTTTGTTTTCCACCCTTTTCTTATCTTTGTTTACTGCCAGGATTTTCCTGACCCTTCGAGCCTCAGGTGATACTCAGTAGGCAGCCACCAACTCTAAGGAAACTTGCCATATGAGAGCTGGGCTAGGCCCAATCCTTCCCTACCTCCCACCTACACAGTGGGAAGAAATTTGGATCAGGAACAACACAAGGAAGCTGTTATCACCACTATTGTTTAGCGTAGTGTTTAAAGTATACTGTTTAGCATAGTGTTTGAGATCCCAGAAAAAGGTATAAGACATGAAAAGACTGTAAAAGGTGTAAGGATCAGAAGGGAAGAGAGAAAACGATTATTAACACATCAACTGCCACGAGAGTTGTATTTAACTCACCCTAGTTTTGACCCTGGGGTTCTGTGAAGCATATATAAAATCTTACTTGTTGATGTTCTTATTGTTACAGTTAATATGGAAAATTTAATTCTAAAAATGTGGATTAAATGAATAGAAGTCAATAAATTTTTTTCTATTTATGTTTACCTATAATTCTATTTTTGTAATAAAACACTGTGGCTCCAAGGAAAAGTTTCAGTTTTTTTGTGTGTGTGGCAGTCAATGTGTTAATTTAACATAGTATGATCACCTTCATAGAAGAATAAATGGAAACATTTCAAATAAAAAAAGAGTTCTTAACAGACTGATCCTCTTACTAAAATTAATAGAAACAATGAACCAGAAAGATAATGGAAAATAAGACCTCCAAATAGCAACTCCAGGTATTATGTATCTAAGAACCAAGACAATGAAGAATGCACAAGACTGTTGTAGAGAAAAAAATTTAAATTCTATTAAAGAATATCTTTAAAAGGATTTAGATAAATAGAAATATCTTATAGTTCCAGACATTAGATGAATTAACACAGTAAAAGTGCCAATTCTTCCCAATGTAATTTAGAAATTAATCATAAACCACATCAAAATTCCATATCAATTTCTTTGAGGACCTTAACAAATTTATTCTAAAATGTACGTGGAAATTTTATGAATGGACTGAATGTGGTGGTGCATGCCTGGAGTCCCAGCTACTCAGGAGGCTGAGATCAGGGGAGGATCTCTTGAGACCAGGAGTTCAAGGCCAGCCTGGGCAACCTGGTGAGACCTTAGCTTTAAAAAAATAATAAAACTTTTAAAAAGAAATGAAAAGAAATAGAGATGGCATTTGCCCTGTACTATTTAAAAAATAGATACATTTTCAAGAAGGTTTCCCAAGGGGCATTTACAGAGATGTTCAGGACAGTGTTGTTTATAGTAGCAGACGTGGGGTGATCTATATGCCCCTGAGCTGGCATTAAGAAAGTAAAACGTGGTGAGTGCTCAGTGTGAATCGAATCAGTAGTTAGCGCATTGTACAGGCAGCAACGTGTCCAGATCTCAGTAACCTAGAGTTAGGAGAAACAGAAATGACGTCAGATTCAATTAAACACACACACACACACACACCCCTCCCAAATACATATAAACGTAAGGACACGTATCAGACACATCAGAGCGGATGTCTGTGGTACCGAGGGAGGAGGAAGGGTTGAACATTAAACGTCTGCAATGCCTAGAAGACAATGTAGGGCGGATAAAGCACAACTTGCTAGATTCCTAGATTCCTAGATATTCGTCTCGTTCTGAGACTCATCCTGCCTTCGTCATCAGAAGTGGAGCCCAAGTCAACAAGTGCTGGAAGTGACTTAGCAGCAGAACTTTACTGTGAGGCAGAACTTTCTGGTGGGCGCACCCTCCTTCTGGGGTTCTCGAGGGCAGTTCAGAGAGAGGAAATGAAAAAACCAAAAGGATTGCACAGTCTCCGTCCAAAGCAACAGTCAGAATATGTTCTTGGGAAAGGATTTAGATGGAGGAGAAAGAATGAATCCATTTGGGGGTCAGAGGAGGTTTTCTGGAGGAGGTAGCATTGGAACCGTGCCTTCGAGGACATGTGCACTGTTGACGGGAACAGGAAGGGCACAGCAGACACAGGACACAGCTAGAGCAACGGGAAAGGGGGCAGGAGAGTGGGTCTCCCCTGCGTATAGCTGTGGCTGAAGCTGCCTTGGGGAGCCAGGCGGAGCTGTCTAGCTCAGCGACCAAGCCGGAGGCAGCCCATGCCCTGTGCTGTGCCCACAACTCGCTGCAGGGGAAGTAAGAGGAGAAGGGAGGTCCCAGGGTGGAGGGGGCAGCCGACCTCTAACCTCTAGCCCTGGCCCAGGACAGGGAGGGGAGGACCATTTCTGCGGGTGTCAGCGCAGTGGGGAACGTGTAACCAGGGAATTTGAAGACAATGTGTTGAGTCTGAGACATTCAGGGGATAATGAGAACCACTGGAGACACCGGACTGACCATGGAGGATCTGGGAGGGCTTCCTGGAGGAGGCGATGCCTGGAGAAGGAGTCAGAATTATTCTGGAGGAGATGGAAACATGAAACAATGTTCCCGACATGGTATCAGCACACACAGAGATTGGGAGGGTGAGGAACGAGATGACTCATTGGAGAAGCTGAGACTGATTCAGGGGCCACAGTCTGGGGCTGGGGTATCAGCTGGGGCCGGATCACACAAGGACCTGAATGGCAGGGACACGGGGTTTGGACGTATGTGGGAAGAAGTTGAAAGTCCCAGGATTCAGCCTGAAGGTCAGGACCACTCTGTGGCTTCCATCCTCTGCAGAGATGAGGAATCGAAGGTAACCAGGGCCCCCAGCCCAAGGCCAAGGGCGTGTTACGCTTTCTTCGTTGCTGTTAACTTGGGCTCTGCTGTTTTATTATGAAGCATGCGAAAAGGGAGGCAGAAAACAAATGCCTTCTACTGAGCTCATCAAGTTTTGACATCTTCACCCATTTCAGATCCTTCACAGTAAATAAATCATAACAAGTAGGCCGGGCGCGGTGGCTCACGCCTGTAATCCTAGCACTCTGGCAGGCCGAGGCGGGCAGATAGCTCAAGGTCAGGAGTTCGAGACCAGCCTGAGCAAGAGTGAGACCCCGTCTCTACTAAAAAATAGAAAGAAATGATCTGGACAACTAAAAAAAAAAATATATATATATAGAAAGAATTAGCCGGGCATGGTGGCACATGCCTGTAGTCCCAGCTACTCGGGAGGCTGAGGCAGTAGGATCGCTTGAGCCAAGGAGTTTGAGGTTGCTGTGAGCTAGGCTGACACCACGGCACTCTAGCCTGGGCAACAGAGTGAGACTCTGTCTCAAAAAAAAAAAAAAATACATTTCAGAGGGAACATGACTCTGCTGACACCTTGCCTTCAGATTTCTGGCCTCTAGAAAGGTGAGCTAATAAATTTCTGTTGTTTTAAGTCCCCCCAGTGTGTGACACTTTGTTATGGCAGCCCTAGCAAAATGTACTGGCTTGCTGAGAGGCAATTTCAGCAACGCTGCAGAAATGTCTTCATAATGAAATACAAGAACCATATTTGGTAAAATTGAGAACAAAATAAAGATGCTGGCTGGGCAGGGTGGCTCATGCCTGTCATCCCAGCACTCTGCCAGGCCAAGGTGGAAGGATTGCTTGAGTCCAGGTGTTCAAAACCAGCCTGGGCAACATAGCGAGACCCTGTCTCTACAAAAGACAAAAAAAGTTAGCTGCGGTGGCATGCACCTGTAGTCTCAGCTACTCAGGAGGCTGAGGCGGGAGGATCGCTTGAGCCCAGGAGTTGGAGGCTGCAGTGACCTATGATGATACCAGTGCACTCCAGCCTGGAAGACAGAGCAAGATCTGCTCTCAAAAAAAAAGAAAGAAAGAAAAAGAATAATCATTTATGAATATGGATGAAGCTCTTAAACTTAACTACTTAACTAAGATCTGAATAAATAAAGACACAATATGAGTTCCCAAAAAGGACTCTCCATATTTTAAAGAGGTTAATTCTTCCCAGGGTCATTGATAAACCCAAGGCCGTAGCGTATTCCCATAACTTGATGGCGCTCAGCATCCAGTCCGAATACAGGTCGTACCTTCTCCTGCCAGAAGCGGGGCTTGCTCACCGTCCACAGTTTCCGGTTCTCCACCTCCTCTCAGTTCCTCCATGGAGTTGACCCAGATATCTGCTTCATACAACTTCCTCCTGGGACCCCTCCCTGGGACACGGCCTCCCTGACTGGCCCACTGCCCCTGCCGTCCTGCTCGGACACAGATGTGCCCCACTGACCACCTCTCAGTCGCAGCGTGGCCTCCTGGAACTCGTGCCTGCTTGTGCTAAACCCACCGATTAAATCTCCCCTGCAGGACATCTCTGGGTACAGCCATGGACCCCGGTAAAGGCATTGGATCACGGGTCTCTCTCTCTCTCTCTCTCTCTCTCTCCTTCTCCCCCGCCCCCGTCAAGTGCTCCCTGTGTGGCCTCTGGACGGGCCATGTACCTCCCAGGACCTGTAAGTAATAAAATCTTCATTTCCATCTTCTGTCTCTACGCATCACTGAAGGAGTGCTCTCCGCCCTGAATATCCTAAATTAAAACCAATGCCACATCAATAAAAATCCTAAAGAGATTTTTTGATAGTTATTTTTATTGTGATAAAATACACATAGCATAAAAATGTACCATCTTCCTAAACTGAAGCTCTGTCCCTGTTAAACACTACTACTCATCTCTTTCTGCCCCATCCCCCCATCCTTCTTTTTGTCTTTTTTTCTTTTTTTTTTTGTAGAGATGGGGTCTCTCTCTTTCTCAAGCTGGTCTCGAACTCCTGAGCTAAAGTGATCCTCTTGCTTCAGCTTCCCAGAGTGCTAGGATTACAGGCATGAGCCACTGCCCCCGGCCTCCCATTCTACTTTCTTTTCCTATGAATTTTTCTAGGTGCCTCACGGAAATGGAATCTCTGCAGCCGTCCCCAACCAGAAACCAGTTTCATGGAAGACAATTTGTCCACACACCAGGATGGGGGGAGGGATGGTTTTGGGATGATTCAAGCACTTTACATAATTTATCATGCGGTCAAACCTCTCTGCTCGTGACAATCTGTATTTGCAGCTGCTCCCCAGCGCTAGCATCACCGCCTCAGCTCCACCTCGGATCATCAGGCATCAGATTCTCATAAGGAGCCGCAACCTGGATCCCTCGCATGTGCAGTTTATAGTAGGGTTCGCGCTCCTATGAGGATCTAATGCCTGCTGATCTGACAGGAGGCGGAGCTGAGGCGGTGATGCGAGCGATGGGGAGCGGCTGTAAATACAGACGAAGCTTCACTCACTCACCTGCGTCTCACCTCCTGCTGTGCAGCCCAGTTCCTAACAGGCCACAGACTGGTACCGGTCCATGGCCCGGGGCTTGGGTACTGCAGCTGTATAGGGTTTTGGAGTCTTCTTCAAACTTTATTTTGAAAGAGTTTTAGCTTTACAGGTGAGTTGCAAAGGCAACATAGAGAGCTCTGTATGTCCTTTACCCAGCTTCCTCTAATGCTAATGTCTTGAATCACCATCGTACATTTGCCCGGATGAGCAAATTGATGCTGGTGCAATACCGTGAACTAGACTGCAGACCCCACTCAGATCTCACCAGTTTTTCCGTATGTGTCCTTTCTCTGTTACAGGACCCCACGCTGCATCCGGTCAGTGCCAGAGTTTGCCAGGGCTGCCGAAACTAGGCACCACTCACCGGGGCGCTCAAACAACAGAAATGTATTCTCTCCCAGTTCTAGAGGTTGAAAGTCGAAGACCAAAGCGTGGGCAGGGTTGGTTTCTTCGGAGCTTCTTCCCTCGGCTTGTAGACGGCCACCTGCTCCCCGTGTCTTCTTGCCACCTCCCCTCTGCGTGTGCGTCTGTGTCCACGTTTCTCCGTTTTGTAAGGACACCAGTCGCATTGGATCAGAACCCAATCTCAGGACCTCACTGTAACCTCGTCACCTCTGCAAAGACCCTATTTCCAAATATGGGCCCATTGTGAAGGACTGGGGGTGAGGACATCAATGTGTGAATTTTGGGGGGACACAGTTCAGTTCATATCAGTCATCCTTAGTCTGGGGAACTCACATTTTCCCTCCCACTAGCTACTTGGAGTTAGCGCCAGAATCCCAAAACTTAAAGGGCTCAATCCCACAAGATTGGGGTGGGGGATGGGGTCTGGACTCCCGGGTCCTGGGGAGATATCAGATGGGATCTGCACTCCCGGGTCAACATATGAATTTTGGGGAGAACACAGGTCAGTTCTTATCAGTCATCATCTCTCCTTAGTCTGGGCAGCCTGCATTTCCCGCTGGCACTGGCTATCTGCAGTTTGACCAGAATCCCGCAGGTTAAAGGGCTCCATCCCACAAGGCGGAACCTGCTGCAGATGCCGGCTGCAAAGGGGAGCCCAGGCCTCTTGCATTTCTACCTGGCTGATGAGAAATTGAGGGTTCCCGCAACCCCCTCTCAGGTTCAGGAAATTGCTAGAATGCCCCGCAGAACTCAGGACAACACTTTGCTTGTATGTATCAATTTATTATAAAGGATGCAACTCAGGAACAGTCAAACAGAAGAGATGCAAGAGCAACAACAAAACAGATGTATGGGGAACGGGGTATTGGGGAGGTTTCCATGCCATCTACAGGTGCCACTGGGTAACTGGGCGTTTCAGTCCCTGGTGCTTCCAGCCTACAAGATGAGTTCTTGCGACAAGCAAGTGCTCGGTCAAAGGCGTGCAGGGGATGGGAGGTGGAAGGTGAGTGGAAGGAACGTGTGCGTGGAGGGGATCAAGCCCCGGGGACATGGCAGCTACACGTGGCCATTCCAATGGTCTGATCTTGGAGAGAAGAGAGAGTAGATTCACGGAGCACACCAAGCCCTGAGTGCACCCACACCAGGTCACTGCGAAAGTTCCCGGGATGGGCAGGAACCACAACCTCTGACCAGGAGAACCGCCAGGCATCAGAGGAAGGACGGAACGGGACCCAGGCCCACAGGGGATGAGGAACCTGACAGAGATCAGTCCCAGGGCTTTGCTAAGGTCCAGGGTTGGGGAGAAGGAACCCCGCCTTAAAAGTGGGGAAAATTCCGCTATTCAGCAGACAGGGTTGGGGCCGCAGGGGCTGAGGAAGGAACCTGCCCTTCCTCACTGGAGCAGGAGGCTGCGGACTTTTTGCAGATCCAGAACTTGGCAATATCGCATTTGTGATCATTCCAGCCCTGGCTGAATAATTCCACACAGTCTTCCTCCCCGATGTTGTTGGGCTCCCCGCTGTTCCAATGCTTGGTGAAGCTGCAAAGCG
>NW_012140969.1:787277-787763 GCF_000956105.1 Propithecus coquereli
TGGCCATTCCAATGGTCTGATCTTGGAGAGAAGAGAGAGTAGATTCACGGAGCACACCAAGCCCTGAGTGCACCCACACCAGGTCACTGCGAAAGCTCCCGGGATGGGCAGAAACCACAACCTCTGACCAGGAGAACTGCCAGGCATCAGAGGAAGGACGGAACGGGACCCAGGCCCACAGGGGATGAGGAACCTGATAGAGATCAGTCCCAGGGCTTTGCTGAGGTCCAGGGTTGGGGAGAAGGAACCCCGCCTTAAAAGTGGGGAAAATTCCGCTATTCAGCAGACAGGGTTGGGGCAGCAGGGGCTGAGGAAGGAACCTGCCCTTCCTCAGCAGGAGCCTGCGGACTTTTTGCAGATCCAGAATTTGGCAATATCGCATTTGTGATCGTTCCAGCCCTGGCTGAATAATTCCACACAGTCTTCCTCCCCGATGTTGTTGGGCTCCCCGCTGTTCCAATGCTTGGTGAAGCTGCAAAGCGCGTG
>NW_012140969.1:787813-788619 GCF_000956105.1 Propithecus coquereli
ATCATTCCAGCCCTGGCTGAATAATTCCACACAGTCTTCCTCCCCGATGTTGTTGGGCTCCCCGCTGTTCCAATGCTTGGTGAAGCTGCAAAGCGTGTGCAGGTCGTGAGTCTCTGTCCTCCCCCCGCTACAGGAACCACTTTCTACCTCCTGTGGACTTGATGCTTCAGCACCTGCCCTACATCTGTATGCTGGACAGGCACTGCCCTGGACAACCCATAATATGTCTGAGACACAGTGCCTTGGACTCCTGCCCCCACCCCTGTCATACCCCTCCTTGGGAGGAGTCCTCGACCCGGAGTGGGGTGATTTTCAAACGCACACCAACTAATCCAGAGCCCACACCCCAGCACCTCCCTTCCTGGGCTCTCCAATCCGGGCCCCTGTCCCCCTGTCCTTATCACCCCAGGACCAGGTGCCCGACAGCTGGGGGCAGCCCCTATGCCCAAAGCCCGTGGAAACGACTCCAACTGGCCAATCCTAAGGCTGCTCACCCTGCCCCGCCCGTTCCTTCCCACAGACCCCGCACTCCCCGTCTGTCCCTCTGTCTTATAAGTGACCCCGGGTGACATCCCCTAGTGTGATGTGAGCTCCACCTTTGTGATCTGTGAGCAGGACGAGGTATCTTTACAACAGCAATTGTGTCCTGTGACGTTGGCCTTACTATATCTCCGACTGCTATTCATACACGATATTTTAAAACACCTGCCCCAGCGACAAGCTCCTCCTTCAGCTCTGATGGTGGAACTTTAGGCACCGATATGAACGTTGCCATCTGAGCGTGAGTATGAGACCACCTTCCTCAC
>NW_012140969.1:788669-789253 GCF_000956105.1 Propithecus coquereli
AGCCCTGGCTGAATAATTCCACACAGTCTTCCTCCCCGATGTTGTTGGGCTCCCCGCTGTTCCAATGCTTGGTGAAGCTGCAAAGCGCGTGCAGGTCGTGAGTCTCTGTCCTCGCCCCGCTACAGGAACCACTTTCTACCTCCTGTGGACTTGATGCTTTAGCACCTGCCCTACATCCGTATGCCGGACAGGCACTGCCCTGGACAACCCATAATATGTCTGAGACACAGTGCCTTGGACTCCTGCCCCCACCCCTGTCGTACCCCTCCTTGGGAGGAGTCCTTGACCCAGAGTGGGGTGATTTTCAAACGCACACCAACCAATCCAGAGCCCACACCCCACCACCTCCCTTCCTGGGCTCTCCAATCCGGGCCCCTGTCCCCTGTCCTTATCACCCCAGGACCAGGTGCCCGACAGCTGGGGGCAGTCCCTATGCCCAGAGCCCGTGGAAATGACTCCAACTGGCCAATCCTAAGGCTGCCCACCCTGTCCTTCAGCTCTGATGGTGGAACTTTAGGCACCGATATGAACGTTGCCATCTGAGCGTGAGTATGAGACCACCTTCCTCACGTCAGTCAGGAGTT
>NW_012140969.1:791933-792443 GCF_000956105.1 Propithecus coquereli
CCCCAGGGAGCTGGGGAGCTTGGAGACTGTGCCAGGAAAAAAGGAACTGCAATTAATAAACACCTACTGTGTGTCACGCCCTGCACTGGGCCTCCAGGGTCATCAATCCTGGGAGCCAAGGTCTTGGTTAATCCCCTTTGAAAATGAGGAAGACTGACACCCTGAGAGGGCAGCACAGAGGGCAAGGGGAGCCAGGTCCTTCCTCCTCCTCCAACTGCTCCTTCCTTCCCACCCCTCCCCTGCCCAGAGAGGCAGGGGCCATGGGAGAGACCCCTGGAAACCCCAGGGAGCCGATGCCTGCTTTCAGCCCCACCTCCGCCCTGGAACTGACCACCCCTGGCTCTTTCCATAGCCAAAGACCCAGGCCTGGGACCCAGACCAAAGAGCCTTCCTGACCTTGGACGACGATGGTCACCAGGAGCACAGCAAGGAGCATGAAGCCCAGAAACAGCAGCGCCAGGGGGCTGCGGCCCAGACGCCCTGTGGGGGGTAGGAGGCTTGGCCTTGCAT
>NW_012140969.1:796157-797619 GCF_000956105.1 Propithecus coquereli
AGCAGAAGAAAGAATTTCAGAACTTGAACACATGTTTTTTGAAATAACTCAGTCCAACAGAATAGAAAGAAAGAAAACGAATTTTAAAAAACCATGAAGGAAGCCTACGTGACTTATGGGACACCATAACGTGACCAAATGTTTACGTTGGGCATACCCATGGAAAAGGGAAGTATAAAGGCATAGAAAACCTATTTAACAAAATAATAACTGAAAACTTCCCAAGCCTAGAAAGAGATTTAGACATTCAAATACCAGAAGCCGAGACAATTCCAAACAGATATAACCCAAGGTCTTCCCCAATGCACATTATAGTGAAACTGTCAAAAGTCAAAGACAGAGAATTCTCAAAACAGCAAGAGAGAAACATCTGGTCACATATAAAGGAACCTCCATCACATTAAGTTTCAAGTTCCCAGGCCAGTAAGATTTGCTGACCAGAACTTTGCAACTTTCTATTTCACTGAATCATCTGCTTTTGAGTTTTGTTTTGTTTTTTTTAAGAAACAGCTGAACCTCCTTGAAGCCACGAGATAACTACAATGCCACTGACCACCTGTTTGTTGAGAGAAGTCAAGATACGTGGCACCCAGCCAGATCTTGCCTGAGGATCTACTGAGCAACCTACTCCCCACATCCTGCCTGCGCACAAGCCCAGATGAATGACCAATATTAACCCCTAGCTTATACTGCTAAAATCTCTGCCCTGGGAGAGGCTTATCCACCATTTTCTGATCACATCATGCATGTGCCAGTATGATTTCTCACTGCACTTGCGTGCTCTGCACTCTGCCCCAAACATGCAATGGCGCTCACTCACTGCATACATTGTTCATGTCACCTCTAGAAGATCCCCTGACCCTGTCGGCTGGGGAGGCAGATGTGAGGCAGTTCTTGCACATCCTGGCTGATGTCCTCTGCAATAAGTCTCCCTTCTTCCTTGACAATGCTCAGCGTCTCAGTAACTGCCTTTCTGTGCAGTGAGCAACTGAGGCTAGGGAAACGCCCTCTGTGGGTTCGTTAACAATTCCTCCATGTCTTTGCACGGCTTGAGAGCTCATTTCTTTTTAGCGCTGAATAACGTTCCATTGTCTGGATGTGCCACAGTTTATCTATCCACTCACCTACGGAAGGACATCTTGGTTGCTTCTGAGTTCGGGCGGGTATGAATAACCTACCTTGAACATCCCTGGGCAGGTTTCTGTGTGGACGTACGTTTTCAGTTTGTTGGAGAATTTTAAACAGGGCGTGGAGGGGTGTCATGGGGGAATATAATACTTTTGCAATTAATTCTGTATCTCTGAGACAATTTTGTCCTTTTCTTCCATTTCTTCCTGAGTTGTTTAAACTCTCTCTTTATTTCCCCTATTTTTCTTTTCTTCTCCCTTCAGTTCTTAGGGTTTTAGTGTGTGGATTTTTTTTTTGTTTTTGAGACAGAGTCTCACTCTGTTGCCTGGGCTAG
>NW_012140969.1:801844-803538 GCF_000956105.1 Propithecus coquereli
GACCACCCCATGCAGTGCACGGGGGAGAAGCCTGGCATGGTGGCTCCGTCCTGTAATGCCAGCACTTTGGGAGGCCAAGAGGGGAGGATCACTTGAGGCCAGAGATTGGAGACCAGACTGGGCAACACAGCAAGACCCCATTTCTACAAAAAATTTTTAAAAATTAGCTGGGCGTCCTGGCGCATTCCTGTAGTCCCAGCTACTCAGGAGGCTGGAGTGGGAGGATTGCTTGAGCCCTGAAGCTAGAGGCTGCAGTGGGCTCTGATGAGGCCACTGCACTCTAGCCTGGGTGACAGAGTGAGACTCTGCCTCAAAAAAAAAAAAAAAGACACAATTGGTAGAAGAAGAAGCCTAAAGATTGAGCATGTTTTTGAGATAACCTTAATTTCTACTAATTGTAGAAAAATAATGAGACATACCCTTATGCCAATCAAAATGGTAGACGTTACAAAGGTGGAAGGTATCAGGGGTTGGTGAGGGTGTGGAGAGGTGGGAATCCTTGTTCACCGCTGGTGGGAGCGTCAGCCAGTTCAGTCATGTTGGAAAGCAATCTGCAAGTATGTAGTGACATTAAGATGGCATGTGCTGTTTGATATTTTGAGGATAGATACGTTTTCAAGAAGGGTTTCCCCAAGGGGCATGTACAAAGATGTTCACCGCAGTGCTGTTTATAGTAGCAGAGGTGGGGTAATCCGCATGCCCATGAGCTATCGCTGAGTAAGTAAAACTCGGTGGGTGCACAGTGTGAATCGAATCAGTAGTGAGTTCATTGTACAGGCAGCAACGTGTCCAGATCTTGGTGACCTGGAGTTGGGAGAGGTAGAAATGACTACAGATTCAATTAAACACACACACTCAACCGCACCAAGTGTGTCTAAACACAGGGCACGTAGCGAACATCAGAGTGGATGTCTGTGGTACAGAGGGGAGAGATAGCGTTCAACATGACAGGTGGCAATGCCTAGAGGTCACTTTCCAAGAAAACAGGAGGGCCTGCTCCTCTTCCTGTAAGTCTCTTTGTGCTGAGACGTAAGACTCGCGCTGTCTTCATCATCAAAAAGTGAATTCGAGAAAACAGGAGCTGGAAGCTGATTTAGCAGCAGAACTTTACCATGGGGCAGAACTTTGTGGTGGGCACACCCTCCTTCTGGGGTTCCCGAGAACAGCTCAGAGAGAGGAAAACCAAAAAACCACAAGGGTTGCACAATCTCTGTCCGTGGCAACCGTTGGAATATGTTCTTGGGAAAGGATTTAGATGGAGGAGAAAGAATGAATCCATTTGGGGGTCAGAGGAGGTTTTCTGGAGGAGGTAGCATTGGAACCGTGCCTTCAAGGACATGTGCACTGTTGACGGGAACAGGAAGGGCACAGCAGACACAGGACACAGCTAGAGCAACAGGAAAGGGGGCAGGAGAGTGGGTCTCCCCTGCGTATAGCTGTGGCTGAAGCTGCCTTGGGGAGCCAGGCGGAGTTGTCCAGCTCAGCGACCAAGCCGGAGGCAGCCCATGCCCTGTGCTGTGCCCACAACCCGCTGCAGGGGAAGTGAGAGGAGAAGGGAGGTCCCAGGGTGGAGGGGGCAGCCGACCTCTAACCTCTAGCCCTGGCCCAGGACAGGGAGGGCAGACCCGTTTCTGAGGGTGTCAGCGCAGTGGGGAACGTGTAACCAGGGAATTTGAAGACGATGTGTTGAGTCT
>NW_012140969.1:803588-805433 GCF_000956105.1 Propithecus coquereli
GCCTTCGAGGACATGTGCACTGTTGACGGGAACAGGAAGGGCACAGCAGACACAGGACACAGCTAGAGCAACAGGAAAGGGGGCAGGAGAGTGGGTCTCCCCTGCGTATAGCTGTGGCTGAAGCTGCCTTGGGGAGCCAGGCGGAGTTGTCCAGCTCAGCGACCAAGCCGGAGGCAGCCCATGCCCTGTGCTGTGCCCACAACTCGCTGCAGGGGAAGTGAGAGGAGAAGGGAGGTCCCAGGGTGGAGGGGGCAGCCGACCTCTAACCTCTAGCCCTGGCCCAGGACAGGGAGGGCAGACCCGTTTCTGAGGGTGTCAGCGCAGTGGGGAACGTGTAACCAGGGAATTTGAAGACGATGTGTTGAGTCTGGGACATTCAGGGGATGATGAGAACTACTGGAGACACCGGACTGACCCTGAAGGATTTGGGAGGGCTTCCTGGAGGAGGTGATGACTGGAGAAAGAGTCAGAATTATTCTGCAGGAGACGGAAACATGAAACAATGTTCCCGACACAGTATCAGCACATACAGAGATCGGGAGAACAGGACTCATTGGAGAAGCCAAGACTGATTCAGGGGCCACCATCTGGGGCTGGGGTGTCAGCTGGGACCGGATCACACAAGGACCTGAATGTCAGGGACATGGGGTTTGGATGAATGTGGGAAGAAGGTGAAAGTCCCAGGATTGCTCTGTGGCTTCCACTCTCTGCAGAGATGAGGAGTTGAAGGTGACCGGGGCTCCCAGCCCGAGGCCAAGGGCGTGTTACGCTTTCTTCGTTGCTGTTAACTTGGGCTCTGCTGTTTTATTATTAAGCACGCAAAGAGGGAGGCAGGAAACAAGGAAACCCCACATGGCTTTTGCTCAGCTTTATCAAGGTTTGACGTCTTCACCAATTTCAGATCCTCTTAAAAGTAAGCAAATCATAACAGATAGAGTGGCGGTCCCATGTTCCCCTCCCTGCTCTCACTCCCCTCTTTCCTTCCCCAAGGCAACTGCCCTCCCAATCTTGGTGTTCGCCATATTTAAAAATATCTTAATCACGCACGTACCCATAGACAAGGTATTGGGTTGTTGGCGCATCTGGGAGCTTTGTGAAAATGTCACCCCGTGGTCTATATCCTTCCACAACTTGTTTTTGTCCCCTCCGCGTTGCAATCACAAGAAGTATCTAGTCAACACTCATTCTTCATTTAAAAATAAAGATAAACACAAGAAAGCAAATGCTTAACAAACAAAGAATAGAATAAAGTTTCCCTAATTCAAGATGGGGCAATTTCCAGGATCCTATAGAGATGTCTTAATTAGTTGTCAAATATGAGAACCATTTTTGGCAAAATGAAGAACAAAATAAAGATGTCCACTGTGTAGAAGGTTGAATTGTGTCCTCCCAAGAGACGCTGAAACCCTGACGTCTGGTACGTGTGACCGTGACTTTATTGGGAAATAGGGTCTTTACAGATGTAACTGAGTTATGACAAGGTCATAAGAGTGGGCTCTGCCAGGCGTTTGAGAATAGCCTGGGCGACATAGCGAGAACTTGTCTAAAAAAACAAAAAAAAAAAGGAGAAGAAGAATCATAGCAAGAGTATGGCTGAAGCTCTTAAACTTAACTAAGATTCGAATAAATAAAGACAGAATATGAGTTCCCAAAAAGGACTCTCCGTATTTTAAAGCGGTCAATTCTTCCCAGGGTCATTGATAAACCAAAGCCGTAGCGCATTCCCATAACTTGATGGCGCTCAGCATCCAGTCCGAATACAGGTCGTACCTTCTCCTGCCGGAAGCGGGGCTTGCTCACCGTCCACAGTTTCCGGTTCTCCACCTCCTCTCAGTTCCTCCATGG
>NW_012140969.1:807182-824708 GCF_000956105.1 Propithecus coquereli
CCACGGCACTCTAGCCAGGGCAACACAGTGAGACTCTGTCTCAAAAAAAAAAAAAAAGTAAATTAAAACCTTTAGAGGTAAAGCCATTTCCAAGCATCTTGTAAAAAAGAAATTACACAAGAACCCATGAGACCTTTTCGGTAGAGATCAACCATGCCTGGCAGACACGGAAATGTATGGTGCTTAGCTGGGGTCTTCCAAGATGCAGAGCCTGAGGCAAGGGTTCGGATACAAGCAGTCCATCTGGGAGGAGACTCCAGGACACACTAGCAGAGGAGGGGGAGAGTGAAGAGGGCCAGGGAGGGAAAGGAAGGAAGTCGATACGGAGGTCTTGACGAGCATCTGACCGAGATGGGCAAGGGGGCTTGGAACCACTGGGAGCCTCTGGGAGACGATGTAGAACAAGCCTCCCAGTGACGCTGCCTGTGAAGCTTGACTCTGAGTGAGATGGAATTTGGCACGCAAGCTGTTTATGAAGCAGCATCCTTGGGGCCAATGCTGGTAGAAGAGGGGTGAAGTCTGTGGGATCTTTCTTTACACCAAACAATTCTCCAATCTTGACACTATTTTTCGGGAAACTCCTGGGACTGTATGGACAAACTGCTCCCCCCGCAAACTGAGAGGGGTCCGAACGCTTGACCAGTTGCATGAATTAATTAGAGGTTACTTGCAAGGATGCTGGCTCCTGGGCGGCTCAGAGATTTCTTCCACAAGAGCTTTGCTGCCTGCAAAACCCACATCTACCCACCCCGTGGTGCTGCTTTAAATCTCCTCCCAGCTGAGTAGTGCGAAGTTTTTACATGGTATCTTTGCCTGTTCACGGTGAAAGAAATCACGTGGGCACAGTATCATCATCATACCCATGTTATGTTAATGATATTGCAATCTTTAAGCCAGCCACTTTATTTGTTTTTTGTTTGTTTGTTTGTTTGTTTGTTTGTTTTTTGGAGACAGAGTCTCACTCTTTTGCCCGAGCTAGCGTGAGTGCCGTGGCGTCAGCCTAGCTCACAGCAACCTCAAACTCCTGGGCTCAACCAATCCTTCTGCCTCAGCCTCCCGAGTAGCTGGGACTACAGGCATGCGCCACCATGCCCGGCTAGTTTTTTCTATATATTTTTATTTTTCCGATTAATTTCTTTCTATTTTTAGTGGAGACGGGGTCTCGCTCTTGCTCAGGCTGGTTTCGAACTCCTGAGCTCAAACAATCCACCCGCTTCGGCCTCCCAGAATGCTAGGATTACAGGCGTGAGCCACCGCACCCGGCCTAAGCCAGCCACTTTAAAGCAAGAAAGTGCTGATGGGCCCAAGAGGTGCTGGGCACCCTCTAGGGCCCAGTAGTTATCTTTGGCACGTGCTTAATCTACTTCGTAACATTTCATTGAGAGCTCCAAGCTAGCACCACACAGGTTCCCCTCTGCCCGCTGGGCAGCTTGCATTTCCCCCTGGCGCTGGCTATCTGCAGTTCAACCAGAATCCCGCAGGTTAAAGGGCTCCATCCCACAAGATGGAACCGCGGCAGATGCCGGCTGCAAAGGGGAGCCCAGGCTATTTGCATTTCTACCTGGCTGATGAGAAATTGAGGGTTCCCACAACCCCCTCTCAGGTTCAGGAAATTGCTAGAATGCCCCGCAGAACTCAGGACAACACTTTGCTTGTATGTATCAAGTTATTATAAAGGATGCAACTCAGGAACAGTCAAACAGAAGAGATGCAAGAGCAACAACAAAACAGATGTATGGGGGATAGGGTATTGGGAAGGTTTCCATGCCATCTGCAGGTGCCACTGGGTAACTGGGGGTTTCATTCCCTGGCGCTTCCAGCCTGCAAGATGACTTCTTGCAACCAGCAAGTGCTCAGCCAAAGGCGCACAGGGGATGGGAGGTGGAAGGTGAGCACAAGGAAGGTGTGTACCGAGAGGGTGAAGCCCCACGAACATGGCAGCTGCACGTGGCCAGTCCAATAGTCTGATCTTGGAGAGAAGACAGAGTAGATTCACGGAGCACACCAAGCCCTGAGTGCACCCACACCAGGTCACTGCGAAAGCTCCCGGGATGGGCAGGAACCACAACCTCTAAGTCAGGAGAACCGCCAGGTATCAGAGGAAGGACGGAACGGGACCCAAGCCCACGGGGGATGAGGAATCTGCAAGGGTTTTATTAAGGTCTCCGGAAGGGGAGAAGGAAGTTTGCCTTAAAAGTGGGAAACGTTCTGCCGTTCAGCAGACAGGGTTGGGGCAGCAGGGGCTGAGGGGGGAAAACGCCCTTCCTCGCTGGAGCAGGAGGCTGCAGACTTTTTGCAGATCCAGAATCTGGCAATGTCGCATTTCTGGTCATTCCAGCTACTGTCTACGAATTCCACACAGTCTTCATTCTCGAAGTTGTCTGGCTGATTTTGCTGCCAATACTTGGTGAAGCTGCAAAGCGTGTGCAGGACGTGAGCCTCTGTCCTCGCCCCTCTACAGTAACCACGTTTCTACCTTCTGTGGACTTGATGCTTTAGCACCTGCCCTACATCCGTATGCTGGACAGGAATTGCCCTGGACAACCCATAATATGCCCAAGTCATGGCGCCTTGGCCTCCTGACACCCCCTGTCGTACCCCTCCTTGGGAGGAGTCCTCGACCCGGAGTGGGGTGATTTTCAAACACACACCAACCAATCCAGGGTCCACAGCCCACCACCTTCCTTCCTGGGCTCTCCAATCCGGGCCCCTGTCCCCCTGTCCTTATCACCCCAGGACCAGGTGCCAGACAGCTGGGGGCAGCCCCTATGCCCAGAGCCCCTGGAAACGACTCCAACTGGCCAATCCTAAGGCTGCTCACCCTGCCCCTTCCTTCCCACAGACGCCGCACTCCCCATCTGTCCCTCTGTCTTATAAGTGACCCCGGGTGACATCCCCTAGTGTGATGTGAGCTCCACCTTTGCGATCTGTGAGCAGGACGAGGTATCTTTACAACAGCAATTGTGTCCTGTGCCATTGGCCTTACTATATCTCCGACTGCTATTCATACACGATATTTTAAAACACCTACCCGGCAACAAGCTCCTCCTTCAGCTCTGATGGTGGAACTTTAGGCACCGATATGAACGTTGCCATCTGAGCGTGAGTATGACACCACCTTCCTCACATCAGTCAGGAGTTGAGAAAATCCCGCCCTTTAAGCCCCGAGGGGTCAGGCCGTGGGGCGGGATCCCCAGGGAAAGCTCTCAGAGCCCCCGCCCCAGGGATAGGTGTCCCCTTCTCCCGGATCTACCTGGGCGGCAGAGGCGAACCATCCACCCACTGCCACGAGCCTTCATGAGTCAGGTCTGACATCCCGATCCAGGAGAAGCGGTTCCTCCTGGAACTCTGCAGCTGTAGAAAGTTCTGGGTGGGAGGATACAGGAAGAGTCAGAGGGGAGCTCTGCTTCCCATTGCCCAGGCTCAGTGTCTTCCCATCTCTTGGCAGGAAGTTCTGCTTTCAGTATAACCTTCAGCCTCTAGTATACCGGGTCGTGAGGCCCCACATGTCTGAGTCCCTCTGACATCTGTGTCCCATGCACACGGGTTCTGACTTACAGACCTACGTGCACCGCTTGTCTCTCCTCACAGACAGTGGAAATATTGTATTTTTTTCTGTTTTGCATGAATTCACTTATGCCTGGGATTAAGGTCCTGGAATCATTTTGTACCAGTTGGTGACTGTGGGCCAAGGACGTCTCTTTTCAGCTCTGCAGTGAGGGACGTCACATCAATTACTTGAAATCAGCCACAGTGGGAATATTTACACCAGGGAAATTGGCAAATCCTACAGCTGACGACTTGTTTCCCCAGAGAGCTGCTTGTGAGGCATTTGCCAGCACACCACTGGGGCTTATGTATCTTTGTTGGGCTCCCCGAAAGCATTCACAGGTGTTCAGAATCTGTCTCTCCCTGAAGGTGTGAGACCCCCTGGGTGTACCCTTCTCCTTCTGCCTTTCCAAGGAGAACAAGCAGCCCCACTGCCAGACAGTCCTCTCTGAGCACCTGCAGCCAAGCTGGCCAGTGGCCACCTGCACGCCCCAGACCAGGACGAGGCTCCCTTCAGGTGTACCTGCTCCTCCTCGCCTTTGATGATGACCAGCTGGGCCCCCACATCCTGGCAGGCGGTGATGGAGTCGTGCCAGTTCCGTTGGGAGTCGGAGAAGAAGTAACAGCTTCCTTGGAAGAATGTCCAGTCCCAGGGACAGGGGCGGCACAGTTGGTCTGTTGGGGCAGGTGGGCCAGGGCTGGGACCCAGATCTACATGCCCAAAGTCCGGCACCTGCCCACCCTTCAAGCCCTCAGGGGTTGGAGCCCTTCCCTGACTGTCCATGCTGGGTGGGACATTCCCCTCTCCACATCCTGACACGCTCCCCATCCCCAGGAGAACCCAGGAGTCCTGGCCCCATCTCCTCCAGACTGGGAGAAGTAGGGGATTTACAGCTCAAGCCAGCAGCCAGGAGACTGGCTTAACTGAGTGCCTACTGTATACCTGCTCCCTGTGAACACCAACTGCAATCGTGCCCGTTACCCTGTGTTCCCACTTCACAGATGTGGAAACTGAGGCTCAGAGAGGGTTGGTGACCCTAGCAAAGTCACAGCCCATGGTGGCCCAGTCAGGGCTAGGACCCCTCGTGACTTGTCACTCACCGACTGCAGCCTTCAGCTGGGTCAGTTCCTGGTAGATCTCCTCCTGCCTGGACCTCTCTGGGAACTCATGAACTCCAGCCTTCAGCTGGGTCAGTTCCTGGTAAATCTCCTCCTGCTTCGACCGCTCCTGCGCCAGGGAGCTGGGGAGCTTGCTGACTGTGCCGGGAAAAAAGGAACTGCAATTATTAAACAGCTACTGTGTGTCACGCCCTGCACTGGGCCTCCAGGGTCATCAATCCTGGGAGCCAAGGTCTTGGTTAATGCCCTTTGAAGATGAGGAAGACTGACACCCTGAGAGGGCAGCACAGAGGGCATGGGGAGCCCGGTGCTTCCTCCTCCTCCTCGTCCTCCTCCCTCCCTCCCCTCCCCTGCCCAGAGTGGAAGGGGCCACGGGAGAGACCCCTGGAAACCCAAGGGCCCCATGTTCCTTGTGGACCTGCCACCTCCGAAGGGCCAGGTCTACAAGCCCAAGACCCACAGAACCTGCCCCTGACCTTGGACGAAGACGGTCACCAGGAGTCCAGTGAGGAGCATGAAGTAGAGGAGCAGCAGCAGCAGGGGGCTGCGGCCCAGACACCCTGCAGGGAGGGAAGGAGGCTTGGCCAAGCAAGGCAGTGTCCCCACCTCAGCCTGGCCTTGAGACAGCCTGGCCCCATCCCCCACTCCCCCAAGACCCAGGACTCCAGACTCCATCCCCCACTTCCCTAGGACCCAGGACTGCAGCCCCCACATCCAAAGACCCAGGACTCCATCCCCCACCCGCCAGGACCCTGCAGTCTGTGAGGCTCTTCCATCCTCCCTGGTCCCCAGCCCTTCTCTACCTGCAGAGCTCTTCAGGCCACAGATCTGTCGGAATCCTAAGTCTCTTGCAAAAAGTCTGATGGAGCTGGTTCTCAGCTCTTCCTCCTCTGTATGAATAGACGTCAACTCAGAGCCCGGGCAGGCTAAGGCCAGAGCTGGCCATCCCCAAGGCCCCCTCCCCTGCAGCCCAGAGTCCTGCCCCAGCCTCACCCAGGAGACCTTGGTCATAGGAGTCACTCATGTCCCCGCACTGCCCCTCAATGTTCAAGATTCCTGGGGACCATGGCTCTCATTCCCCACCCCACAATCCATACACCTTAAATCTACTCTCATTGAGGAAGAGAAACAGGGAAGTGGTCAGTACATATTACCCGAAAAGTGGGAGGGGTCAGAGAATGGGATGGGCCAGATCTCCCGGGAATTTCAGGGAGGTGGGGAGGGGCGGCCTGGGGTTGACAGGGAGAAGGACGTGTCCACTCATGGCGTGGTCGAGCTGTGGGATGTTGTCAGCGAAATCCAATAACTTGTAAAGAAAAGCTATTTTGTTATGCCCCCTCCCCCTGGGGCCAGGGTGGGCAGGCACCTGTGCTAGGATTACAGGCGTGAGCCACCGCACCCTCCTTTTCCTGGAACCACCACCCCTCTGACCCTCAGGCTTTGCTGCCTTGGTCTGCTGAATCGTTATTGCTTCTGCCTATTCTAGTGGGCACTTTTCTAACTGCTTTATAAACTCATTCATTTAATCTTCCTAACATGCAGGAGGTCACATATACTGCATTTTAAAGAAGGGGGAGACTGAGCCACTTCGAGGTTAGGGAACTGGCCCAAGATCACACAGATGGTAAGTGGTGGAGCGGGGATTTGAACCCAGACAGTCCTCCTCCACAGTTTACACTGTTAACCAAAGAGAGTCACATAGTATCAAGCAGGGAACAAAAAGATGAATAGCAGCTTTATTTAGAACAGTTCCAAATTGCAATAACCCAGCAGGTGGATGAAAAGACATGTCGAGAGGGTGGAATACTATTCAGCAATGGAAGGCAAAGCACTGATACCTGGAACAACATGGATGAACTTCGCAAGAGAGTGAAATACCCGAGACAGAATGAGTACATTCTGTAAGATTCAATTTTACATGAATTTCGAGAACCGAGAGAACTAACCTTTGAAGCGGACTCAAAATGGCAGTTACCTTGAAGGGGCGATTGTTGATTGACAAGGGGTTTTCTGTGTGCTGGAAATATTCTACATTTTGATCCGAGAGGTCTGCATTGTACTCTATATGTGTTATATCTCAATTTTTTTTTTTTGAGACAGGGTCTCACTGTGTTGTCCAGGCTAGAGTGCTGTTGCATCACAGCTCACTGCAACCTCTAACTCCTGGGCTCAAGCGATCCTCCTGCCTCAGCCTTCCCAGTAGTTGGGACTACAGGTGTGGGCCACCATACCCAGCTAATTTTTCTATGTTTTGTCAAGATGAAGGTCTCACTATGTTGCCCAAACTGGTGTTGAATGCCTGGCCTGAAGTGATTCTCCGGCCTCGGTCTCCCAAAGTGCTGAGATTACAGGTGCGAGACATTTCTTTCTCAAGAAACTAGAAAAAGAAGAGCGAAATAAACCCAAAGCAAGCATAAGGAAGAAAATAATAAATATAAGACCAAAAAACCATCAACGAAATTGAAAGCAGGAAAGCAATAGAGAAAATCGATGGAACTAAAAGCCGACACTTTGCAAAATCAATAAAATGGATTAAACTTTTGTAACATTAACAAAAACAATAAGAAAGAAGACAAAATCACCAATGTCAGGAATGAAACAGGATGCTATTACAGATCTAGAAGGCATGAAAAAGATAATAATGGAATACTATGAACAACTCTATATTGGTTGTTCTTTTGTAAATTAACAATTATCATATTGTCATTTTGACAATTTAGAAGGAATAAACCAATTCCTTGAAAAGCACAAACTGCCTAAACTCCCTAAAACTGCCTAAACTTAACCAAAATGTAATAGATGCTCCTATAACCATTATACGTAGTCTGATCACCATCAAAGAAATTAGAATTTGTTATTTAAAAGCTCCTGAAAAAGAAATCTCCAAGTCCAAACGGTTTCACTGGATAATTCTACCAAACACTCAAAGAAGGATTCACAGCACGTTTATACAATATCTTCCAGAAAATAGAACAGGTGGGAATACTTCCCAAGGTATGAGGCCAGTATTACCCTGGTACCCAAACCAAGCAAGAACAGGACAAAAGAGAAAACCACAGAGCAATATCTCTCCTGAACCTAGATGCAAGAATATTAGCAGAATCCAGCAATGTAGAAAGTCTTATAACTCTGTGTCGCCTCATCATCCATTATGCATATAAGTTTGACTCATACCGAGAGCAGGGCTGGGTCACCCTTGAGACAGTTCCTAGTTCTGCACTTCCTTCCGCTTCCTCATCCAGACACCTGCCTTATACAACCACCTCCTGGTGGCCACCTCCCTTTGGGACAGCTAGATGCAGCCCTGCTGTCCCCACACCCAGCATGAACTGTGTGGATGTGCCAGAGTGACCAACTCTCAGTCACAGCCTGACCCCATGGAACTCGTGCCTGCTTTCTCTAAACCCACCGATTAGAACTCCCCAGGAAAAACCTGTTTGGGTAGCCCTTGGATCCCGATAGGTCCCTGTCTGCCTGCCTGGGGCTCCTTGGCCTGCGTGTGTGTGTGTGTGTGTGTGTGTGTGTGTGTGTGTGTGTGTGTGTGTGTGTTTCCTCTGGGCCTGCCGTGTACCACCCAGGACCTGTAAGTAATAAGATCTTTATTTCCATCTGTGTCTCCCCTAGCATTGAAGGGGTGCCCTCTATCTTAAAGACCCTAAATTAAAGAATTGGTGTACTCGGCAGGATGGAGAGTGCCTCCCAGGATTAGCACGAGATGTCTTCAAGCCTTATTAACATCGTGAGCGGTGTGGGCAACCGCACCGGTGAAGCCGCGTTGTGCGTTGCAAGTCGATTGCGCTTAATGTGCTCCCTAAACAGTCTGCCCCATCCAAAGGGGAATTCTGGGTCTGGACCAAGGGTCAGTGTGGCTCTGGAACCCTGACTGGGAAGGTGGGCTCCAGCCCTCCTTAAAGCGAGGTGTGACTTTCTCGACCCCTCTTTTCTCTTCTGCTTGGAGCACCGTGTGAGGACTATTTCTTTTGCTGAACCTTGGGGACATGATACTCAGTCCCCAAGACTGAGAGAAGCCAGACACAGAAGGACAAATCCCGTGTGATTCCACTCACAGGAGGTCCCTGGAGTCGTCAGATCCACAGAGACAGGAAGTGGAATGGTGGGTGCCAGGGGCTGGGGAGGGGGTGGGGAGTGAGTGGTTCACGGGGACAGAGCTTCAGCTTGGGAAGATGAGAAAGCTCTGGAGATGGATGTTGGTGATGGTCGCACAGCACTGTGAATGTGCTTACGCCACTGAATTCTGCCTACTTAAAAATGGTTAAAATGGCGAAATTTGCCAGAATAAAAAAATCCAGAGAACATATCCTTTTTTTCTGATAAATAGATTTAACTTCTTATTCAACCCCCACTTCCTCCTGATGGCCCAGCACTTGGGATCCCAATTCAACACATACACAAGCCATAACGTGGGAGGGGCTGAGACCACGGGAGGGAGAAACGCACAGCCACGGGGTCCTTAGGACACTGATGAACTGCCAAGGCTTATGCTAAAACAGGACTTCGAGTTGCCTGAGCCAAGTAATCCTGTTCATTTGTTTACACCGGTTTGAGTACACATCCCCCGCAGCCAAGACGGACACAGGCCGTCATGAGCCCTAAAAATGCAGAAAATTCAAAATCTCTGCTTTTAGTAAAGAGCTGAGAGGCATGTGCCTCAAATACCAAAAAAATGACAGACGGGGTGGTTTTCACAACAGGAATTCAGTTTTCACTGTTCTGGAGGCTGGAAGTCCAAGGTCGAGGTCGCTAGTGAGGCCTCTCTCCCAGGATGACAGACAGCCACCTTCTTGCTGTGTTCTCACGAGACAGAGAGACAGTGAGAGAGAGATCTGACCTCTTTCTCTTCTTGTAAGGGCACTAATCCCATCATGGGGCCCCACCCTCATGACCTCGTCTAAACCCAGTTACCTCCCAAAGGTGCCACCTCCAAATACCATCCCCGTTGGGGCTTCAACATATGAATTTTAGGGACACGAACACTCAGTCTGCAAGACCATGTTAATGGTGGCCGTGGTGTGCTCTAGTTGGGAATAAATAGCAAAGCCCTGTAAGTCGGCCTCTCTGTCGGGCGTCTAGACATGTCCACCTGATGTTGACAAGAAAGGATGAAGGAAGGATTGCGCTCGAGAGAAGTTTCCCCGGCGACAAGCTAGCAGGTGGTGTCTCATAGCTGATAAACTGAGAAGAGTTTCCAGTCCTGTTACTGAGAATCACGGCCCTGTGTCAAGACACCACGTCCCCTCTGTAGCCATGAATGTGGAGAAGAGGATGACCTCCCAGTCTT
Source organism: Propithecus coquereli (assembly GCF_000956105.1). Taxonomy (NCBI): domain Eukaryota; kingdom Metazoa; phylum Chordata; class Mammalia; order Primates; family Indriidae; genus Propithecus; species Propithecus coquereli. The sequence continues at coordinate 817,150 of NW_012140969.1, forward strand.
TCCACAATCGTCGGGAACTTGTCATTGGAGGATGCTGAGAGATAGATCCAAGCTCGGCATAGATCCCAGTGGGCTGATCAGAACGGAGAGGACGCAGTGAAATATTAACTTCTGTGTTTGTGGTTTTTCTTTTGTTTTGAGACAAGGTCTCACTCTGTCACCCTGGCTAAAGTGCAGTGGTGTCACCATAGCTCACTGTAATCCCAAACTCCTGGGCTCAAGTGATCCTCCTGCCTCAGCCTCCTGAGTAGCTGGAACTACAGGTGCCACCACCACACCCGGTTATTTTTTTTTTCTCTTTTTTGTAGAGACAGGGTCTCACCCTTGCTCAGGCTGGTCTTGAACTCCTGAATTCAAGTGATCCTCCCACCTCAGCCTGCCAGAGTGCTGGGATTATAGGCGTGAGCCACCGTGCTCGGCCTTAACTTCTTTCTAACTGTGGTAAAATACACATAAAATTTACAACTTTCACCATTTTTTAAGTCTACAATTCAGTAGCGTTCGGGACATTCACAAGGTTGTGCAACCATTACCACTGTCTAGTTCCAGAACGTTCCAGCACTGGTGAAAAGAAACCCCACCCCCATCGGCAGTCGCTCCTCCTTCCCCGTCCCCCCAAACCATGGCAACCACTCATCTGCTTCTTGTCTCCACATATTGCCCATTTTGGATATTTCACATACACAGAACATGTGACTTCTTGTGTCTGGCACGTTTCACTGAGCATGGTGGCTTCAAGGTCCGTCTATGCTGGAGCGCGTGTCCGAATTTCTGTGCTTTTCGAGGCTGAATAATAAACATCTCACTGCGTGGATTCACCACGGTTCATGTTTCCACTCATCAGCTGATGGGCACTTGGGTGGTTTCCTCCCTTTGGCTGCTGTGAATAAAGCTAAAATATTAACTACTACTTTGCCTTTCCTTAGCACTCTTTTTTTTCTTTCAGAGAGAGTCTTGCTCTGTTGCCTGGGCTAGAGTGCCGTGGCGTCAGCCCAGGTCACAGCAACCTCAAACTCCTGGGCTCAAGGGATCCACCCGCCTCGGCCTCCCAGAGTGCTAGGATTACAGGCGTGAGCCACCACACCCGGTCTCCTTAGCACTCTTGTGACATCAGTTGGGTTTACTGATGTCATAATCCCTGCTGCCCTGTACCTCACCCTCCACCAAAGACCCCTCACTTGTTTGGCTGTGGTCAGTACTCAGGCTGGCAAATAAGGTCAACTCAAGTTCCCTGTAAGCCTAGAAAATGCTAAAAGTACTGCTCATGTCGTCTGGTGCTGGTCACATTGTCTACCTGTATCATAACATCCATGAAAAATGTCAAAGTGTCCCACGATGGGGAGGATGTTGGTGGCCACTCAGCCACTTAGATGTCTCTCTTCCAAATATTTCCTCCCAAAAGAATGCAAGACAAGAAGAGGAGAAAGCACAGCCATGCAGATGCATGCTTAACTCGAAGACAGAGAATGCTGAAACTTACAAGAACTGAGAGGTAATCTTCAAAATGCTCCTGGGGGACAGGCTCGGAGATCAGACCTGTAATCCCAGCACTTTGGGAGGCTGAGGCAGGAGGAACGCTTGAGGCCAGGAGGTTGAGACGGGCCTGGGCAACATAGTGAGACCCCATGTCTACAAAACAAAAATAACAAAATTCCCCAGGTGTGGTGTTGTGCACCTGTGGTCCCAGGTACTCGGGAGGCTGAGGCAGGAGGATCGCTTGAGCCCAGGAGTTCAAGGCTGCAGTGAGCTATGATCAGGCCACTATACTCCAGCCTGGGCAACACAGTGACTCCTATCTCTAAAAAAGGAAGAAAAAAAAAAAAAAAGAAGCATAGCTCCTGGGAGAAAAAAGTGAAAATAAAGAGAGCAGAGCTGCAAGTAAATAAAGAATATTTAGGACCCTTCAATGCAAAAGAGAACCACAAAATTGGAGGTCTCACCATCCATCTCCGTGGCGAACAAGACAAACAGAAGCTTCCACTAAATAAGTTGATGTTGCTATATTGACAGAAGTGGGTGCGGTTAATCTGGATCTTTTGTAAAAACAACCCAGTCACTAAAAATGAACAAAAGAAAAGTGTGGAATCAATAGCAAGCGGTTGTAAAAATTCAGTAAATGAAAATCCATGCAAATCAACTACAGGAAAGTACTCAGCCCCACACCCCCGCCCCACCTGCCACAAAAGGCTGATGAAGCCCAGGAACATTGTTAGGTCAACACCCCCATAAAAATTAAACACAGTCAAACAAGCATCTGAGGATATGAAAAACGACCTTCAATCAAAAATCCACACACTAAAAAGCTAAATGCTGAAGGGAGCAGAATAGAAAATAGGGGAAAATAAAGAGAGAGCTTAAACAACTCAGGAAGAAACGAAAGAAAAGGACAAAATTATCTCAGATGCAGAATAAATTGCGAAGGTACCATATCTCTCCCATGACACCCCTCCACTCCCTGCTTAAAATTCTCCAACAAACTGAAAACGTATGTCCACACAGAAACCTGCCCAAGGATGTTCATTGGAGTTCATTCATAACCACCCGAACTCAGAAGCAACCAAGATGTCCTTCCATAGGGGAGTGGATAGATAAACTGTGGCACATCCAGACAATGGAACATTATTCAGCACTGAAAAGAAATGAGCTCTCAAGCCGTGTAAAGACATGGAGGAACTGTTAAGAAACCCACAGAGGGCATTTCCCTAGGCTCAGTTGCTTGCTGCACAGAAAGGCAGTTACTGAGACGCTGAGCATTGTCAAGGAAGAAGGGAGACTTATTGCAGAGGACATCAGCCAGGATATGCAAGAACTGCCTCACATCTGCCTCCCCAGCCGACAGGGTCAGGGGATCTTCTAGAGGTGACATGAACAATGTATGCAGTGAGTGAGCACCATTGCATGTTTGGGGCAGAGTGTAGAGCACGCAAGTGTAGTGAGAAATCATACTGGCGCATACATGATGTGATCAGAAAATGGTGGGTAAGCCTCTCCCAGGGCAGAGATTTTAGTAGTACGAGCTAGGGGTTAATATTGGTCATTCATCTGGTCTTGTGCACAGGCAGGATGTGGGGAGTAGGTTGCTCAGTGGATCCTCAGGCAAGATCTGGCTGGGTGCCACGTATCTTGACTTCTCTCAACAAACAGGTGGTCAGTGGCATTGTAGTTATCTCGTGGCTTCAAGGAGGTTCAGCTGTTTCTAAAAAAAAAACTCGAAAGGGATGATTCAGTGAAATAGAAAGTTGCAAAGTTCTGGTCAGCAAATCTTACTGGCCTAGGAACTTGAAACCATATGATGGGCGTTCCTTTATATGTGACCAGATGTTTCTCTCTTGCTGTTTTGAGAATTCTCTGTCTTTGACTTTTGACAGTTTCACTATAATGTGTGTTGAGCAAGACCTTGGGTTGTATCTATTTGGAATTCTCTCAGCTTCTGATGTTTGAATGTCTAAATCTCTTTCTAGGCTTGGGAAGTTTTCAGTTATTATTTTGTTAAATAGGTTTTCTATGCCTTTATACGTCCCTTCTCTATGGGTATGCCCAATGTAAACATTTGGTCACGTTATGGTGTCCCATAAGTCATGTAGGCTTCCTTCATGGTTTTTTCAAATGCTTTCTCTTTCTTTCTTTTCTGTCTGACTCAGTTATTTCAAAAAACATACGTTCAAGTTCTGAAATTCTTTCTACTGCTTCATCTAGTCTATTATTGAAGCCCTCAATTATATTTTTTTATTTCGTTCATTGAATTCTTCAGTTCCAGGATTTCTTTGGGTCTTTTTTATGGTATCTATGTCTTTGGTGAGTTTCTCGTTCATACCGTGACTTGTTGTTGTGATTTCTTTGCGTTTTTGGTTTTGTTTTGGAGACAGGATCTCTTTATGTTGCCCAGGCTAGTCTGGAACTCCTGGGCTGAAGTGATCCTCCTGTCTCAGCCTCCCACATAGCTAGGATTACAGGCACATGTCACCACATCCAGCTAGTCTTTGTATTGTTTATCTGTGCTCACTCTGTTTTGTTTGTTTTTTGTTTGTTTGGAGACAGAGTTTTTGTCCATCAGCCCAGCTAGAGTGCAGTGGCATCATGATGACTCACAGCAACCTCAAACTCCTGGGCTCAACTGATCCTCCTGCCTCAGCCTCCCAAGCAGCTGGAACTACAGTCACGCGTCACTTCTCCCAGCTAATTTTTCCATTTTTAGTAGAGATGGGGTCTCGCTCTTACTCAGGCTCAACTTCAAATCCTGACCTCAAGCAATCACCTGCCTCAGCCTCCCAGAGTGCTGGGATGACAGGTTCGAGCCACCACAGCTGGCCAGTCTGTGCTCTCTTGTATCTCACTGAACTTCATTAATATCATTATTTTGAATTCTTTTTCAGGCACTTCATACATTTCTTCTTTATTGGAACCTGTTACTGGAGAATTATTGTGTTCCATTGAAGGTGTCATATTTCCTTGCTTTTTCACGTTTCTTGTGTCCCTACATCGATAACTGTGCACCTGGTGTAGCTGTCACTTCTTCCAGTATTTGGCAATGGCTTTCACAGGGGAAGACGTTTCCCTGTTGAGGCATCTGTGCCGGCAGCTGGGCGGGACACTTTAGCTTCCCCTCTGGCTGCATGTGATAGTATAATCCCTGTGTGATTTCTTTGATGCAAATCACATCGGTGGTGTCTGTAATTTCCTCAGTGGCTTAGGCTGTGTTTGTTAGTGGAGGCTTTGCAGGGGAGAGGGTCACGAGGTGGGCCAGTCCTTGGATCTCAGTGGCACCAGCATCAGCCCAAGAGCACCTGTCCTTGGGCCTCTGGGAGGAGGGTGCAGATGTCAGTGGGTGAGGCGAACTCAGGTCTCTGCACAGTGTGCTTGGGTGCTGGTGGCAGTTGTTCCAGGCCAGTTGTCAGACCGTCGGATGAGGTGGGGTGAGGATGGGGCGGGACAATGCTCAGGTCTGTGGGTGGCATTCTCAGGTGGCGGCAGCAGTAGTGGTGGTCACGATGAAAGCAAATGCACTCTGGCCAGACTGCTGGACGGGGGACATGCCCGTGTCCTTCCATGCCTCTAGTGTTTGCTCTCACCTCTCTGCTGGATTCCAGTTTTCTCTCTCAGATGCTCAACTTGAAGTGTGATCATCTACTCTCTGCGTTCTCTGAGGAGGAGCAAGTCCCACGTGCGCATCTACTCAGCCATCGCACGCTGCCTCTGTGTTGTCCGTTTTTACACCGAGATGGAGCACACTTACAACGCAATGCACCAGTCTGCAATACACAGCCCGAGACGTTTTACATACAGACGCACGTCTGCAAGCACTTCTCTGACCAAAATGTGGAACATCCATCACACAGAAGAATCCGTTCTACCCCCTCCTGGTCAATCTCCACCGGCTCCTTCCAGGGAACCCCGTTTTCAGCTTCCACCAAGGCTACTTCTGCCCTTTCTTGAAATTCATATGAAATCAAATCTTATGCAACGTACTCATTCTCTCTGGGTCCTCTCACTCTTTTGCGAGATTCATCCATGTTGTTGCAGGTATCAGCACTTTGCTTTTTCGTTGCTGTATAGTATTCCATGCTGTCGATATTCCACAATTCTTTTTTTCATTCAACTGCTGTTGGCCACATGGGTTGTTCCAGTTTGGGACTATTCTGAATAAGGTGCTATGAATCGTTTTTTGTTTCCTCTGAGATACTATTTGACTCTCTTTGGTTGACAGTGTGGTGGACTGTGGAGATAGACTATCTGGGTTCAAATCCCAGCTCCACCACTTACTAGCTGTGTGACCTTGGGCCAGTGACCTAACCTCCAAGTGCCTCAGTTTCCCCCTTCTTTAAAATGAAGGATGTATGACCTGCAGCACGTTAGGAAGATTAAATCAATGAGTGTATAGAGCAGTGAGGAAAGTACTCGACTATAATAGGCAGTGAATAAACAAGTAACTGTCATTCGGCCCCAACTCCCAAAGTCAGCAGAAACCACCATAAGTGAAGACATCAGCAGAACAAGGCAGCAAAGACTAGAGGTCAGAGGGCTGGTAGTTCCAGGAAACGTGGAGGCACTGCCTGCCCTCCTCTGCCCCAGATGGAGGGCGTGACAACATAGCTTTCCGTTACAGGATACTGGACTTCACTGACAGCGTCCCACAGCTCAGCCACGTCATGAGTGGGCACGTCCTTCTCCCCGTGAACCCCAGACCACCCCTCACCACCTCCCTGAAATTCCTGGGAGATCCGGCCCATCCCATTCTCTGACCCCTCCCACTGGCCTTTCTGGCAATATGTCCCTACCCACGTTCCTGTTTCTCTTCCTGTGTGAGAGTAGATTTAAGGAGTGAGGATCGTGCTGTGGGCAATGAAAACCGTGGTTCCCAGGAGACCTGGACGTCGAGGGACAGTGAGATGACATGAGTGACTCCAAAGAGCTGGGTCGCCTGGGTGAGGCTGGGCTGGGACTCTGGGACGCAGGGGAGGGGCCCAGGGGCTGGCCAGCTCTGGCTCAGCTTGCCCAGGCTCTGAGTTGATGTCTGTCCACTCAGAGGAGCAACAGGTGAGAAGCATCAGCAGCAGATTTTTTGCAAGAGACTTAGGATCCCACGAGACTCCTGGACCCGGAAGCTCTGCAGGTAGAGAAGGGTTGGGGGGCAGGGAAGATGGAGAGAGCCTCGGGGACTCTAGGGTCTTGGGGGACTGGGGGATGCCTGTCTGGGCTTCTGGGTCCTCGGGAGGTGGGTGCTGGGGCCAGGCTGAGGTGGGGACACTGGCGTGCTAGGCCAAGCCTCCTACCCCCCACAGGGTGTCTGGGCCGCGGCCCCCTGGCGCTGCTGTTTCTGGCCTTGATGTTCCTTACTGTGCTCCTGGTGACTATCGTCGTCCAAGGTCAGGAAGACTCTTTGGTCTGGGTCCCAGGCCTGGGTCTTTCGCTGTGGAAAGAGCCAGGGTTGGTCAGTTCCAGGGCGGAGGTGGGGCTGAAAGCAGGCATCGGCTCCCTGGGGTTTCCACGGGTCTCTTCCATGGCCCCTCCCACTCTGGGCAGGGGAAGGGAGGGAGGGAGGAAGAGGACAAGGAGGAAGAGGAAGGACCAGGCTCCCCTTGCCCTTCTTTGCTGCCCTCTCAGGGTGTCAGGGTCTTCCTCATTTTCAAAGGGGATTAACCAAGACCTTGGCTCCCAGAATCTATGCCCCTGGAGGCCCAGTGCAGGGCATGGCACACAGTAGGGGTTTAATAATTGCAGTTCCTTTTTTCCTGGCACAGTCTCCAAGCTCCCCAGCTCCCTGGGGCAGGAGCGGTTCAGGCAGGAGGAGATCTACCAGGAACTGACCCAGCTGAAGGCTGGAGTTCGTGAATTCCCAGAGAGGTCCAGGCAGGAGAAGATCTACCAGGAACTGACCCAGCTGAAGTCTGCAGTCAGTGAGTGACAAGTCACCAGCGGTCCTAAGCCTGACCAAACCTTGATGCGCTGTGACTTTGATAGGGTCACTAACCCTCTCTGAGCCTCAGTTTCCACATCTGTGAAGTGGTTGGAACACAGGGTAACGGGCACAACTGCAGTTGGTGTTCACAGGGAGCAGGTAT
>NW_012140969.1:826223-827040 GCF_000956105.1 Propithecus coquereli
TTTCTCAACTCCTGACTGACGTGAGGAAGGTGGTCTCATACTCACGCTCAGATGGCAACGTTCATATCGGTGCCTAAAGTTCCACCATCAGAGCTCAAGGAGGAGCTTGTCGCTGGGGCAGGTGTTTTAAAATATCGTGTATCAATAGCAGTCGGAGATATAGTAAGGCCAATGGCACAGGACACAATTGCTGTTGTAAAGATACCTCGTCCTGCTCACAGATCGCAAAGGTGGAGCTCACATCACACTAGGGGATGTCACCCGGGGTCACTTATAAGACAGAGGGACAGACGGGGAGTGCGGGGTCTGTGGGAAGAAACGGGCGGGGCAGTGTGAGGAGCCTTAGGATTGGCCAGTTGGAGTCGTTTCCACGGGCTCTGGGCATAGGGGATGCCCCCAGCTGTCGGGCACCTGGTCCTGGGGTGATAAAGACAGGGGACAGGGGCCTGGATTGGAGAGCCCAGGAAGGGAGGTGGTGGGGTGTGGGCTCTGGATTGGTTGGAGTGCGTTTGAAAATCACCCCACTCTGGGACAAGGACTCCTCCCAAGGAGGGGTATGACAGGGGTGGGGGCAAGAGTCCAAGGCACCGTGTCTCAGACATATTATGGGTTGTCCAGGGCAGTGCCTGTCCGGCAAACGGATGTAGAGCAGGTGCTAAAGCATCAAGTCCACAGGAGGTAGAAAGTGGTTCCTGTAGCGGGGCGAGGACAGAGACTCACATCCTGCACGCGCTTTGCAGCTTCACCAAGCATTGGAACAGCGGGGAGCCCAACAACATCGGGGAGGAAGACTGTGTGGAATTATTCAGCCAGGGCT
>NW_012140969.1:828718-831077 GCF_000956105.1 Propithecus coquereli
AGAGACAGAAGATGGAAATGAAGATTTTATTACTTACAGGTCCTGGGAGGTACATGGCCCGTCCAGAGGCCACACAGGGAGCACTTGACTGGGGCGGGGGAGAAGGAGAGAGAGAAGACCCGTGATCCAATGCCTTTACCGGGGTCCATGGCTGTACCCAGAGATGTCCTGCAGGGGAGATTTAATCGGTGGGTTTAGCACAAGCAGGCGCGAGTTCCAGGAGGCCACGCTGCGACTGAGAGGCGGTCAGTGGGGCGCATCTGTGTCCGAGCAGGACGGCAGGGGCAGCGGGCCAGTCAGGGAGGCCGTGTCCCAGGGAGGGATCCCAGGAGGAAGTTGTACGAAGCAGATATCTGAGTCAACTCCATGGAGGAACTGAGAGGAGGTGGAGAACCGGAAACTGTGGACGGTGAGCAAGCCCCGCTTCCGGCAGGAGAAGGTACGACCTGTATTCGAACTGGATGCTGAGCGCCATCAAGTTATGGGAATGTGCTACGGCATTGGGTTTATCAATGACCTTGGGAAGAGTTAACCTCTTTAAAATATGGAGGGTTCTTTTTGGGAACTCATATTGTGTCTATTTATTCAGATCTTAGTTGAGTATAAGAGCTTCATCCATATGCTTGCTATCATTCTTCTACTTTTTTTTTGAGACAGGGTCTCCGTCACCCAGGCTGGAGTGCAGTGGTGTCATCATAGCTCCCTGCAGCCTCCAACTTCTGGGCTCAAGCGATCCTCCTGCCTCAGCCTCCCGAATAGCTGGGACTACAGACTCATGTCACCATGCCTGGCTAACTTTTCTATTTTTTGTAGAGATGGGGTCTCACTATATCGCCCAGGCTGGTCTTGAATGCCTAGTAGAGCCCACTCTTATGACCTTGTCATAACTCAGTTACATCTGTAAAGACCCTATTTCCCAATAAAGTCACAGTCACAGGTACCAGACGTTAGGGTTTCAGCGTCTCTTGGGAGGACACAATTCAACCTTCTACACAGTGGACATCTTTATTTTGTTCTTCATTTTGCCAAAAATGGTTCTCATATTTGACAAATAATTAAGACATCTCTATAGGATCCTGGAAATTGCCCCATCTTGAATTAGGGAAACTTTATTCTATTCTTTGTTTGTTAAGCATTTGCTTTCTTGTGTTTATCTTTATTTTTAAATGAAGAATGAGTGTTGACTAGATACATCTTGTGATTGCAACGCAGAGGGGACAAAAACAAGTTGTGGAAGGATATAGACCACGGGGTGACATTTTCACAAAGCTCCCAGATGCGCAAACAACCCAATACATTGTCTATGGGTACGTGCATGATTAAGATATTTTTAAACATGACAAACACCAAGATTGGGAGGGCAGTTGCCTTGGGGAAGGAAAGAGGGGAGTGAGAGCAGGGAGGGGAACATGGGACCGCCACTCTATCTGTTATGATTTGCTTACTTTTAAGAGGATCTGAAATTGGTGAAGACGTCAAACTTTGATAAAGCTGAGCAAAAGCCATGTGGGGTTTCCTTGTTTCCTGCCTCCCTCTTTGCATGCTTAATAATAAAACAGCAGAGCCCAAGTTAACAGCAACGAAGAAAGCGTAACACGCCCTTGGCCTCGACCTGGGGGCCCTGGTTACGTTGAACCCTCATCTCTGCAGAGAGTGGAAGCCACAGAGCAATCCTGGGACTTTCACCTTCTTCCCACATTCATCCAAACCCCATGTCCCTGACATTCAGGTCCTTGTGTGATCCGGTCCCAGCTGACACCCCAGCCCCAGATGGTGGCCCCTGAATCAGTCTCGGCTTCTCCAATGAGTCCTGTTCTCCCGATCTCTGTATGTGCTGATACTGTGTCGGGAACATTGTTTCATGTTTCCATCTCCTCCAGAATAATTCTGACTCTTTCTCCAGTCATCACCTCCTCCAGGAAGCCCTCCCAGATCCTCCATGGTCAGTCTGATGTCTCCAGTGGTTCTCATCATCCCCCGAACATCCTAGACTCAACACATCGTCTTCAAATTCCCTGGTTACACGTTCCCCACTGCGCTGACACCCTCAGAAACGGGTCTGCCCTCCCTGTCCTGGGCCAGGGCTAGAGGTTAGAGGTCGGCTGCCCCCTCCACCCTGGGACCTCCCTTCTCCTCTCACTTCCCCTGCAGCGGGTTGTGGGCACAGCACAGGGCATGGGCTGCCTCCGGCTTGGTCGCTGAGCTGGACAACTCCGCCTGGCTCCCCAAGGCAGCTTCAGCCACAGCTATACGCAGGGGAGACCCACTCTCCTGCCCCCTTTCCTGTTGCTCTAGCTGTGTCCTGTGTCTGCTGTGCCCTTCCTGTTCCCGTCAACAGTGCACATGTCCTCGAAGGCAC
>NW_012140969.1:831387-843537 GCF_000956105.1 Propithecus coquereli
ATCTCTCCCCTCTGTACCACAGACATCCACTCTGATGTTCGCTACGTGCCCTGTGTTTAGACACACTCGGTGCGGTTGAGTGTGTGTGTTTAATTGAATCGCCAGTCATTTCTACCTCTCCCAACTCCAGGTCACTAAGATCTGGACACGTTGCTGCCTGTACAACGAACTCACTACTGATTCGATTCCCACTGTGCACCCACCGAGTTTTACTTACTCAGTGATAGCTCATGGGCATGCGATTACCCCACTTCTGCTACTATAAACAACACTGCGGTGAACATCTTTGTACACGCCCCTTGGGGAAACCCTTCTTGAAAACGTATCTATCCTCAAAATATCAGACAGCACATGCCATCTTAATGTCACTACATACTTGCAGATTGCTTGCCAACACGACTGAACTGGCTGACACTCCCACCAGCAGCGAACAAGGATTCCCACCTCTCCACACCCTCACCAACCCCTGATACCTTCCACCTTTGTAACGTCTACCATTTTGACTGGCATAAAGGTATGTCTCATTATTTTTCTACAATTAAGTAGAAATTAAGGTTATCTCAAAAACATGCTCAATCTTTAGGCTTCTTCTTCCACAAATTGTGTCTTTTTTTTGAAACAGAGTCTCACTCTGTTGCCCTGGCTATAGTGCAATAGCGTCATCATAGCCCACTGCAACCTCTAACTACTGGGCTCAAGCGATCCTCCTGCCTCAGCCTCCCAAATAACTGGGACTATAGGCATACACCACCATGCCTGGCCCCTATTGGCTGAGTATTTCTGTATATCTGAGAGAGGTATGGCTTTTTTATTTTCCATCTGGCAATTATCTCCACCAGTTTGCCACTCGCTTGTTAATATGATCAATGGTGTCTTTTGTTTAACAGAGATTCTTAATTTTGATACAGTCAAATGCATCTTTTCTCCTCCTTTGCTTTGATATCCACCTCAAGAAGTTTTCCTGCAACTGCGGGACACAAAGATATTTGCCTACATTTTCTTCACTTAGCCTAATAATTTTGTCTTTCATCTTTAGCTCTGAAATACATCCAAAGTCGACCTTTGCATGTGGTGTGAAGGAGGGCTTTGACTTGTTTTTCTGCAGGTAGTGAACCAGTTTTCCCGGCATTGTGTTCTATGTACTCTAGTCATATCTGACATTTTTCTATTTAATCTGGTTGCCTCCTTCTACACCAACAGCATACTATTTTTTTAGATTAATGTTTTATTGCAGTATGGTTGACTATCTGCTAGGGTGAGTCTTTCTATATTGATTTTTTTTCTTCCCAAAGTTGGCTTGCAATCCATAGAAATTTACACTTTCATATGCATTTTAGAATAAGTTTATTGAGATCCTCAAAAATTCGAGCTGGAATTTTTATATGATTTGCGATGAACATGTAGATTAAATTGGGAAGACTTGGCACTTTTACTGTGTTAATTTATCTAACTTCTGGGACTATTAGATATCTCTATTTATCTAAATTATTTTAAAAATAGCCTTTAGGCCGGGCGCAGTGGCTCACGCCTGTAATCCTAGCACTCTGGGAGGCTGAGGCAGGCGGATTGTTTGAGCTCAGGAGTTTGAGACCAGCCTGAGCAAGAGCGAGACCCCGTCTCTACCAAAAATAGAAAGTAATTAATTGGACAGCTAAAAATATATAGAAAAAATTAGCCGGGCATGGTGGCGCATGCCTGTAGTCCCAGCTACTTGGGAGGCTGAGGCAGTAGGATTGCTTGAGCCCAGGAGTCTGAGGTTGCTGTGAGCTAGGCTGACGCCATGGCACTCACTCTAGCCTGGGCAACAAAGTGAGACTGTGTCTCAAAAAAAAAATAGCCTTTAATATAATTTAAATTTTTTCTTTGCAAAGATCTTGTACATTCTTCATTGCATTGGTTCTTAGATACAGTTTGAGTTGCTATTTTAGAGGTCTTGTTTTCCATTTTCTTTCTAGTTTATTGTTTCTGTTAATTTTAGTAAGATGATCACTCTGTTAAATACTCTTTTTAGTTGCAATGTTTATGGTTATACTTCTACGTGAGTGATCGTTTTATTTAAAAATAATAATGGTTTTCTCTCTTCCCTTCTGATATCCTTACACATTTTACAGTCTTTTCATGTCTTATACCTTTTGCTAGGATCTCAAACACTATGCTAAACAGTATAGTTTAAACACTATGCTAAACAGTAGTGGTGATAACAGCTTGCTTGTATTGTTCCTGATCCAAATCCTGTCCCACTGTGCAGGTTGGAGGTGGAGAGAGATTGGGACTAGCGCAGCTCTCAGGCAAGTTTCCTTAGAGTTGGCGCCTATCTACTGAGTGTCCTATGAGGCTTGAGGGTTGCAGACAGCAGAGCAGTAAACAACATTAAGAAACTGATGGAAAATAAGCTAAGATCTATCCAACCAAGTGGAGAGCCTAAACAGAAGAGCCTGAAGCAGGATAAACCCAGGACTCTAGGAATCAGGGAGAGCCTGTAATACTATCTGGGCCAGGTGCCTTTTTAGAATGTTAGTTCTTCAATCACCTTTCTACTCTCTTCTCGATGACTGTCTGTTTAGAGTTTTTATTTTTGCTTCGGTTATGTTTTGTCAAAAAAAACTGTTTCTTCCAGGTCTTAAAGTTTATTGCAAGAACTCACAGTGTTTTCTTAGTGTTATTCTTATTGTTGTGCTATTTCTGCTATACTTCCCCTAGAAAATACAGCATCTCAAAATTCCTGCTTCTTGAAACATGCTAAAACACCCCAACAGTGGTGACAGTCATTTGCTTTGAATTGAGGCCACCAGCTTTTACTAAAACTGTGCCTGGCCATGCAGCCATCTACCCTTAGCCTAGTGGCAGAAAATTGCTACTGTATTTATGGAAAATCATGAGCACTCGCTCCTACACGTCTTCCCCAAGACATTGCTCTGGAAGAGCTCATTGCACATCACTGCGTGTCTGACCTTATTTCCTGCTACAACAAGACCAGGAGATGCTTTTATGGGGTCCAGCACCCCCATCTGAATAGTGTGTGCAAGCCTGGTCTGAATTTATGTTGCCTCCCTTTTCCCCATTTCTCCATTGTCTTCCTTTCTTATATAAAAAAAAACTTCTTATTTTTTTCATTTCATTCCATCATTCCTGGAAAAAGATGAGTAAATAGGCATCGAATAAAATTTTTTAAATAAAATGTGAATAATGTTGTTATTTCTGAGACCCGTTGAGAGATTTTAGAAGACAAGGTGTGTTGCTGTATCTATGAGAGTGTTTCATTAAAAAAATAATAATAACATTTTATCTTCTCAGCCAGGCTCACTCTGGCCACCCTACTCACTGCCCACTGGCCCATCCCAGCCCTCCCAAGCGCTGTATCTTGCCAAACTTTTTCTTCCCTTCATTTTTTTTCCCATAGCACTTAGGACTTTTTCATGTACTATACTAAGGTTCACACCCTTGGCACTGTGGACATTTGGGGCCAGATCATTCTAAGCTATGGGGTCCGTCCTGTGCATTGTAGGGTTTTGAGCAGCAACCCTGGCCTCTACCCACTAGATGCCAGAAGCACAGATACGCGCGCATACACACATAAAGCCCCCAAGCTGTGACAACCAAAAATGTCTCCAGGCATTGCCACATGTCCCCTGGTGGACATAATTGCCCCCGGCTGAGAACCCCTACGTTATACAACTTACTTTTTAAATTACACTCATTATGTTGAGAATGGGATCTGTCTCCTCCCACCCCCCTCTAGAATGTTAGCTCCAAGAAGAAAGGAATTTGCTTATTTTTTTTCCGATTTAGCCCCAGTTCCCACCTCGATGCCTGGCACAGCGTGGGTGTGTAGTATCTGTTGAAAGAATGCAAGGGCAGTTCGTATTTTTGATGTGCCTGAGATGGTGGTGGGTAGACACGCACAACCTCACTTCTTCATTACAGCATCCGTTTGAGGGAGGCTCTGTCATTGTCCCCCTTTTCACAGAGCAGAAAACTGAGGCTTCTAGAAGCTACATATTACACACACCCCCACCCACCCACCCACCCGGTGGTAGAGCCGGTGGCTCAGCCAAATGTCACTGCAAGAAAGTCTGCCTGCCCCCTGCTGGTGCAGAGGGACTGAATTAAGGGTAGGGTTGGCCCCAGCCTCTGGCAGGCACCTGCAGGGGAGCGGAGGGAAGAGCTGAACTGGCCTGGGGGCTACACCTTTCAGGGGGCTTTCTCAGGAACCAGCAAGGGTCACAATGTGGCTGGGTTCAGTGTGTCCCTCTGGGGAGGAAGCCCGGCCCCAGGCCCATAAAATATGGGGACCAAGCTCCAGAGAGCACCCCCAGCACCAGCCTGGTGTTGTAGCTGCAGCTACCAGGCCAGAGAAGCTGGAACTGCCAACCCCTCGCATTCAGCCCAGCCCAGAAAGGGCCCGGTCTTGTCACTGTTACTGGGAACTGAGCCACGGAAATAGGAAGGAAGGAAGACAGAGTGGGTAGGGCCAGGGTGGGGGTTGGGGCTACATTTATATCTGTGCCCCCAGCTGGATGCCTGCAGCGCCATGGACACCAGCAGGTACAGCAAGTGGGGCGGCGGGCCCGAGGAGGTCCCTGGAGGTATGAGCAGAGGGACTACCTCATGGGGGTCCCTTGGGTCCCTCCCTGCACCAGTGTCTGAGGTTTGATGGGGGAGGGGAGGGGAAGAGCCAACAGGGATCCAGGTAGTGGGTGCTGCAGAGACACCACAAGCTATGGAGCCAGGATCCAAATTCCAACTCTGCCACTTAGGGGCTGTGTGACCATAGACAAGTTACTTAACCTCTCTGAACATCAGTTTCCTGCCTTCAGGGCTCAGCTGGGGGTACCCAGCAATCCATCCATGTTCACCCAGGGTACTGGGGACGCTGGGAGCAGTGGAGGCGGAGATCCTGCTTCCTGGCCCTGGTTCTCCTGGCCGTGGCAGTCCTGTGGGCTCTCATTCTGAGCATACTATTGTCCAAGGGTGAGTGACCCCTCAATGGGGAGAGGTTGTGTCGCGTATGAGCACGTATGTGTGTGCGCGTCCCCGCATGTTTGTCTCCCATGGGCTTGTGTGCACATCGTGTGCGCTGTAAGCCTGCCTGCCCCTCTGCGATCCCGGGACGGGGAATCCCGCACCCCCTGGGCCAGGGGAAGGTTCCTGAGCCCGCTGGCCAGGCCTGCAAGACCCTCTCTCCGCAGCCTCCACCGAGCGCGCGGCTCTGCTGGACAGTCAGGACCTGTTGAGGACAAACAGTGCGTGCAGAACGGTGGCGCCTGGGCCCGCGGGGTGTGCAGGGCGGGAACGCCTGGGACCCGGGAGACAGGGTAGTGGGTGTGTGGGGACCCCACGGTCCCCGGAGTGGGGAAGGGTCCCCTGACTCCCCCCAGGTGACTTGGCATTGGGGGGCGGGGGGCGGGGCGTCGTTCCAGCCTCGAAGCAGACAGCGGTGTTGGGGACCTTGAAGGAGGAGGTCTCGGCCTGCCACAGCTGCTGTGAGAGAGGGCTGCGCCCGGGCCTGTGGGTGGAGGGGGTGGGGATGGGGACTGGAGGCGCACCTGGGTGCGGGGCTTGGGCAGGTAGGGGTCGAGTGGGCTAGTACCAGACATCCCGCTCCCTCCTCACCGTCTCCGCCCTTCTACCCCCACCCTCCGCCTGTCCCAGGCTCCCGGACGCAGGCGCAGCTGCAGGCCACCCGCGCCGAGCTTGGGGAGACTCAGGGGAAGCTGACCCAGCAGGAGAGCGCCCTGAAAGGACTGCAGGAGCGTGGTGAGGGCCCGACGGGACCACGACCCCCGAGCCTTGGCCGTGGCCGTGACCCCGACCCTATCCTGTGATCCTGACCTCTGCCTTCAATCCTATCCCCAGCCTGACCCCGATCACTGGACTCTGACCTTGAATACAACTCCTAACCCCAGCCATGACTGGACCCTACCCACTTACAACAGACCTGGACCCTGACATCAGTCTTGTCCCTGGCACCGACGGTGAACTGACCATGGACAGGGATCCTGATGTTTACCTAGTCATGACCCTGCTCCTGACGCTGATCCCAGCCATAATCTCCGCAGTGACCCAGGGCTTGGCGGAAGCAGGCAGGGACCGAGAGGACGTCCGTAATGAGCTGTTCCGGGCACTGGAGGCGGTCAGGCACCAGAACAGTGAGCAAGAGAGGGCTGGGCGTGGTAGGGCAGGGCTAGGTGCTCCCTGCTCCCGGATCCACCTGGCCCGGCTCTTTGACCTTGGCTGGGTCCTGTGGCTCCACCCCTGGGCCCCCCGAGGTCCAACCCCACCCTCACACCCAGTAGGTATGCTCCATCCGGGAGCAGTCCACCTCTCTGACCCTCGCCACCCCGCAGGCTCCTGCGACCCGTGCCCCAAGTCGTGGCTGCCATTTGAGGGTTCCTGCTACTATTTCTCCGTGCCCCAGGCCACGTGGGTAGAGGCTCAGCGCCACTGCGCAGGCGCCGGCGGGTACTTGGTGATCGTCGGGGGCCTGGATGAGCAGGTGCGCAGGGGGAGGTGGTGTTCGCCTGAGGGGGCGTGGCATGCCCTGCCGGCTAACGTCTCCCCTCCTTTCTAGGGCTTCCTGACTCGGAATACGCGTGGCCGCGGTTACTGGCTGGGCCTGAGGGCAGTGCGACACCAGAACAAGGTTCAGGGCTATCAGTGGGTGGACGGAGGCCCACTCAGCTTCAGGTGAGACTTGGGGAGGGACACAGGCTAGGTTCTAGGGGAAGTGCTTGGGCCAGATGTTAGGGGCTCTTTGGCTGGGCTTCCACCCTCAGCCTAGATTCCCAGCAAGGCCCCCTCTCAACCACTGCAGCCACTGGAACCGAGGGGAGCCCAATGACTCTTGGGGGCGCGAGAACTGCGTCATGATGCTGCACACGGGGATGTGGAATGATGCACCGTGTGACAGCGAGAGGGACGGCTGGATCTGTGAGAAGAGGCGCAGCTGCTGACCGCGCCCAGTGCCCCGGAGCCACGCCCACTGCCACCCTTGGAATCCCTGGTGCCGAAGCCGCCTCCCGGTGCCTGCTGCCAGAGATAATTTCTTCCCTGTCTGCCACTACTGAGAACCACTCAGCCCGACACAGCCCTGTCCAGTGCCTGTGCTCTGGGACCTTCCCTCCAATCTCGCTGCAACCCGACTCACAGACCTAACCTCCATCGGCTCTAAAATCCCTGCTCCTGGGTCCGGGTGATCTGACACCGCTTCTGTCCCTGGCCAATGTCAGTTGACTAAGGGGGTGGAGCTGTTTGGTTTTCCTGCATTTTCCCCCAGACTGGGGGAAAATGTCTTTGCAGCCAGAGAGAGCATCAATAAATGTTTCAGAAATGAATCTAGGTTCGCGGCTCTGGTGAGCTCTTCAAGCTTTATCCCAGAGACCTTGGTGTGATCCCTGTGAGTGACCCCTGACTTCTCAAGTGACCTCATGGCACTATGACACCCCAAAACCCAGTGAGTAACCTGTACTGGGCCAGGAGGGCTTGAAGGTAGGGGCACTTTGCCACTTAGTACTGTTACTTCCTAAGCCCCTGAACCAGCCCCAGCTTGAAGCTTGGTTTCAGAGGGTTCTGGGAACACAGGAATGAGTCAGATTCCACCCTTACCCCCTGAGACCTCCCCATTCTGGTCTAGCTGGGCACAGGAACAATGTGACCAGTGATTTAATGGAGGAATGCATGGAGATGATGCATCTGGAGGAGCCACTTTTGTCCTTGTTGGGGGAGGGAGGACAGTGCTGAGATATTAAAATGGTAGCCCCATCGCTTGAGAAGACTGTCATCCCACTGTGGAGATTACAAGCAGCCTGAGACAAGGCCCTGGGGTAGGTAGGGGAGGGGTTGCCCTGATCAGATGAGCAGATCACTTCTGCCCCAGGCACCTAGAGCCTGTGACCATTGGGTGGGGTGATCAAGAGATATGTCCCAGAGAAGGTGGACTTCCGAGGAACAATGGGATTTCGGTGGATGAAGCTGGGAAGGAAGCGCTTTGCAAGCAGAAGGGCTGTGAGAGCCGGGTGCAGTGGCACGTGCCTGTAGCCCCAGCTACTTGGGAAGCTGAGGCAGGAGGATCGCTTGAATCCAGGAGTTCAAGGCTGCAGTGCACTATGATGATGCCACTGCACTGCAGCTTGTGTGACAGAGAAAGACCTTGTCTCTAAAACAAAAGAGAGAGAGGAGAGAGAGAGAGAGAGAGAAAGGCTGGGAGGTTGGAAGGTGTGGAGATGGCTGAACTCACACAGGGGTGTGGGTTGCACAGAGCCTGGCTTTATTAATATCAACCAGGGACTTTTGATCTGAATTCACCCTGCACTCCCGAGGTTTCCTTCTTCTATCCTGAGGAGCTAGGGGTTCTCCAGGAATTTCCCAAGGAGACAGGCCCAATTGAGGGGAGGGACAAGCTAGCAGATTTTAGTTCTGTGCAGATCTGAGTCTAGAACTACAGGCTGCTGGGAGCCCCCAGGCTACCGGGCTATTACAGCATCGACTGAGCAGGAGGAGGAGGGGACTCCTTCCACGTTCCCTGGCCAGGCAGAAACCTGGTAGGGCTGCAACCAGGCAACACCCCAGTCCCTTTCTGAGCCCTTTTTACCTGCAGCTCCGAGCAGGCACTGACCAGGAGCTGCCTGACTTGCCTAGAGAACTGAACACCACACCGATGGATTTCCAGACAGTTCATTTGGAGGATATAGGATGAGTTTCCTACTGCTGCTGCTATAAGAAATTTCACTGAGTCAAAATCAAAGCGTCACCAGGGCCAGGTTCCTTCTGAAAAGCTCTAAAGGAGAAACTGTTTCCTTGTTTTTCACAGTTTCTAGAACACTGTTCCTTGCATTCCTTGATTCCTGGCCCCTTTCTCCATCTTCAAAGCCACTAGGGTAACATCTGGCTTCAGTGGTGACAGCACCTTCTTCTGTATTGAATCTCTCTCCGCCTCCTGTTTAGAAGAACACCTGGGATTGCATTTAGGGCCCAGCCAGAAAATCCAGGATGATCTCCCGGCATTCGGCAGTGCGATTCCGTCACTGACCACCCAGAGTTAGTCCAGACTCCACCTGTGGCTTATGGACACCTCCATAGGTTACAGACACAGTCGCCATCAAGACTACCTTCATTTCAGATACCAGCCGCAAGTTCCAGGGTCTCTAAGACACCCACACTTCTGACCAACTGATTTCAAATTCAGGGGTTCTTATGACCTGGTGAAGGTTCCATAATTCACTGGAATGAGTCCCAAGTACTTAGGAAACATGCTACACTTAATGATTACAGTTTTATTAAAATGATACAGATCAGAACAGGCCAAATGAGGAGACACATAGGGAGAGGTCTGGGAAGGTCCCGAACACAGAGCTCCCATGTCCTTGCCCCACAAACTCAGGGCACACTTACCTGAAGCCACCTGGTATTCTGGCTGCCATCCCACCTGGGAGTCCCTGTCACCTGGTTTACTCTTTGTGCCAGGAGGCATAATGGCTCATAAAGATATCCATGTCCTAATCCCCGGATCCTGTGAATATCACCTTATTACACCTGTAATCCTAGCACTCTGGGAGGCCGAGGCGGGAGGATCCCTTGAGGTCAGGAGTTCAAGACCAGCCTGAGCAAGAGCGAGACCCCCATCTCTACTAAAAATAGAAAAATTATCCAGACATGGTGGCCTGTGCCTGTAGTCCCAGCTACTTGGGAGGCTGAGGCAGGAGGATCACTTGAGCCTGGGAGTTAGAGGTTGCAGTGAGCTATGATGACGCCGCTGTACTCCAGCCTGGGAGATAGAGCAAGACTCTGTCTCTTAAAAAAAAATAGTTAAGATCGTAAGTTTTATGCGATGTGTATTTTTCCACAATTGAAAATTAGAAAAAAAAATTAGCCAGACGTGATGGTGCACGCCTGTAGTCCCAGCTACTTGGGAGGCTGAGGCAGGAGGATCGCTTGAGCCCAGGAGTTTGAGACCAGCCTGAGTAACATAGTGTGGCCATGTCACTACAAAAAATAGAAAAATTATCCAGACACGGTGGCCTGCGCCTGTAGTCCCAGCTACTTGGGAGGCTGAGGCAGGAGGATCGCTTGAGCCCGGGAGTTAGAGGTTGCAGTGAGCTATGATGACGCCACTGTACTCCA
Source organism: Propithecus coquereli (assembly GCF_000956105.1). Classification (NCBI taxonomy): domain Eukaryota; kingdom Metazoa; phylum Chordata; class Mammalia; order Primates; family Indriidae; genus Propithecus; species Propithecus coquereli. The sequence continues at coordinate 841,507 of NW_012140969.1, forward strand.
GCCTGGGAGATAGAGCAAGACTCTGTCTCTTTAAAAAAAATAGTTAAGATCGTAAGTTTTATGCGATGTGTATTTTTCCACAATTGAAAATTAGAAAAAAAAATTAGGTACTATTTCAAGCTTACAATTTAATGAGTTTTGACAAACATATACAGCTGCGTAACCACCAAGGCCTTCGAGACATCGGACATTTCCGTCCTGTAAAATTCCCTCCTGCCTCTTCCTTGTTAATTCCAAACCCCAACCCTGCCCCAAGCCACCACGGATCTGCTGTGTATCACGATGGATTCGACTTGTCTTTTGTAAAATTTCACATGCATTGGCTCATACAGTACATAGCCTTTCGTCTCTGGACTCTTTCTCTCGGCACGATGTTTTGAGATCCACCCATGTTGTTGTGTGTATCGATAGTTGCTCCGTTTTATTTTACTGGGTCATATTTCATTGTGTGGCTGGACTCCCTGACTCCTTCATCCATTTACCTGTTGGTGAATATCAGGGTTGTTTCCAATGTGAGTTACTAAGAGTTAAGCTGCTGGGAATATTCTTGCACAAATCTTTGTATGGATCTAATAAGTTTCCCCTTCTCTTGGTTAAATAGCTGTGAGTGGGTCCTATAGTAGGTGAATATTTAACTTGGTGAGAAATTAGCAAACAGTTTCCCAAAGAGGTTGCACCCATTGTCTGCTCCCATTCCAATATATCAGAGTTCTGGTTGCCTGGAGAGGGTCTTTTTTGACCCAGGAAAGACTTCAGCAGTTCTAAGCCCAGGTGGAGGGACTTATTTTGGAACAGACAGAGCAGGAGGGGCGGAAGTGAAGGCGGAAGTTGAAACAGATAATGGACAAAGGCAGGAAGTGGGAGGAGCTAACACGTGGGTGCTTGATAACACGTCTTCTCACGGGATGAGATTGGGGGCTGGGAAGCAGAGTCCGGAGGGTCTCTGATATTTGGAATTACAGCCCTAGGCCCCCTGATCGGAGACAAGGAGAAGGGTCAGTGACTGTACCACAAGGAGGGGTTTTCTGGAGGCAACAACAGATGGATGGAGGAAGTTGGCCAGAGAGGAAGTGAGGTTCGGGGATCTGGGGGGCGGTGAGCAGGTCTCCAGTGAACAGGGGCCCTTTTGCTCACGCAATCATTTTCTCATCCACAAACATTTCTGGAGCACCTATTCCACACCTGGTCCTGGAGTTCCAACAGAATACAAGGTCAGGATCACTTGACACAAAGGAATCTGAAAAACCTTAGGCTGAACAGAAGCAAACTTCCTCAAAACAGTATAGACCGTATGAGCCTGTTTTTATGAAGTTCTACAACAGGCAGCTCAACCCTAGGGAGGGAAAAAGGTGGGAACAATGGTTGCCTGGGAGCAGAGCTAGAGATTGCCTGGGAAGGGCTGTGAAAGGAATGTCTGGGGCGATGTTCTGTATGTTGAGAGGAGTTCAGATGACACGGTTGAATGCATTTGTCAAAGCTCAAAGAAAATGCATTTGGAATTTGTGCATTTCATTCTACATATTTTTTTTTTATTGACAAATAAAAATTTGGGCCAGGCATGGTGGCTCACGCCTGTAATTCCAACACTTTCGAAGGCTGAGGTGGGAGGATCATTTGAGCCCAGGAGTTTAAGACTAGCCTGGGCAACATAGCAAGACCCCATCTCTTCAGAAAAATTTTAAAATTAGCTGGGTGTGGTGGTGCACACCTGTAGCCCCAGCTACTCGGGAGGGTGGAGGCAGGAGGATCACTTGAGCCCAGAGTTGGAGGTTGCAGTGAGCTATGATCATGCCACTGCAATCTAACCTGGGTGACAGAGCAAGACCCTGTCTCAAAAAAAAATTATATATATTTGTGGTGTACAACATGATGTTTCGATATATGCATACAGTGCAGAATGCTAAATCAAGCTCCTTAACCTGTGTATCACCTCCCATACTTATTTAGTTATTTTTTTTGTGATGAGAACACTGAAAATCTACCCTCTTAGCAACTTTCAAGTATACAATACATTGTTATTAACTGTAAGCA
>NW_012140969.1:844040-873218 GCF_000956105.1 Propithecus coquereli
GCTTGGCTAATTTTTTGTGGAGATGGGGTCTCCCTATGTTGCCCAGGCTGCTCTTAAACTCTTGGCCACAAGCGATCCTCCCACCTTAGCCTCCCAAAGTGCTGGCATTACAGGTGTGAGCCACCGCGCCCGACCTAGAACATATTAATTGTAGAATCTAGGAATGGGTTGTTCATTCTAAAATTCAACTTTTCTGTAAATTGCTTGAGAGTTGTCATAGTGGAATGTTGGGGTTCCGGCCGTGGTTTCTGCCCTCCTGGGGTTCACAGTCTGGCAGAGAGAGGAGGAGGAGGTGGTGAGACAGAGAGAGGGAGTGTGCCCCTGTGGTTGAGGTTGGATGTGGAAAATTCTGGAAAAGCAACCCCTCCCCCACATTTCTGGGGTATGGGGGTGAAAGCCCAGTTTGGAGAGGCCAAAGGGGCTTGTGCTGGGAAACGGGGGGCTGAGGCAGGGTGGGGCGCCTTCCAGCTGTTCCCTGGCCCTTTTGGCAGGTGTCCCCACCGACAGCCCCCTGAGTGATCACAGGACCACCCTCTCTAGGGCTGAGTCAGCAAATCAGTGGTGACTTTGGCGCCCAGACAGGGTTTCCTGGATAGACCAGCCCTACTGTCACCCCACTTTCCAAGGAAGTGGCCTTGAGACAGAGCAGTCTGTTTTTATCAGCCTCCCACCCCTGTCCCCCGATCCCAGGAAACCCCCTCAGATCCCAGGGGCTCCTTCCCAGGAAGACAGAGGAGGCTGGGGAAGTCCCCAGGGGCCTCTCCGAAGAAGTGGAGACAGGCTGTCCTGTCCTCCAGCCCTTCCCTACCGGGCTTGTCCCCCAAGACCCCACGATGACTCTCGCCTCCCCTGTGGCCCCATAGCCAGACACAGGTGGTTCAAATGGACGGATTTGGCAGACGCTGACAGAAAGCTCAGAGTTTGAAACCTGTTCTTGCCACGTCCTGGCACTGAGCCTCAGCCTTTGCATCTCTGAAGTGGGAATAATAGTAATAACATCATCTGCCTCCTAGAGGGTACTGCGGTCAGGTGAATAACAGCCCCCAAAAGATGTCCCCGTCCTAATCCCCAGAACCTGTAAATCTGTCCCCTCACATGGCAAAAGAACTTTGCAGACGGGATTAAATGAAGGATCCTGAGATGGGAGACCATCCTGGATTATCTAGTGTCGTCGCAGGGTCTTTGGGGGTAGCAGCGTGCACCTGTCGTCCCAGCTACTCGGGAGGCTGAGGCACACACAACCTCCCCTTTCCACACACGGCCACCTATGGGAGATGATTGAGCTTATCCCCAATTTACAGATGAGGAAACTGAGGCCTGGAGAGGATTCAATCACACAGCAGGTAAAGGGTGCAGCCCTTACTTACCCACAACAGGGGCTACCCAGTGGGGGGCGGTGACCAGGTGTGTCCAGCAAGGGGCACCACCCACCCACACTATCCTGGCAGACCCAGGAACCAGCAGCCGGAGCAGCAAGGATGGAGTAGAAAAACATACCATCCTCCACCAAAGTCCCTAAGGGGCTGAGGGCCTGGGTCTCTGAGGGGCTGGGGGCCTGAGGGGCTGGCTTCTTGGGTTTCCAGGGAGCTGAAGGCCTGGCTCTGTGGGGTAGAGCCTGGATTCTGGAATTTCTTGGTCTCTGGGGGGCTGGGCACCCCCACACACACACATACACAATATTGCATCCTCTCTGAGAACTGTGGGCATTCTTAGACATCTCCAACTCTCCCAGGCCAAGCCTGGGGTCTCTCAAAAGTCCCAGGAGGGGCTGGCTTAGCTCCCTGGTCCCTGGGGATGTCCTGGAGGCTTGAGCGGGGAGGGGGTGGCGGGGAGGGAATAGGAAGCGGGGCCAGAACTCCTTCCGTCCTGGAGCTCGGGGTGTGGGACTAGCTCACCTCCGTGTCCCCATGATCCTGAGGGCTCCTGGCCACACAACCCAGTCCCCCGCAACCTCTGCCCACGCCACCCCCAACAACACACACAAAAGCAGCCCTAGCTGGGCTCCAGGAAGGCAAAAGTGCAAATCCAGTCTCTTCTGTCCCACACGCCACCTTCCCCTTCCTGTTGACCTGCTCCTGGGTGAGGGTTGGGGGAGGACAGTGCACGTGACTGTGACCTAGGGCCACCGCCCTGGCCCCTCTGGGAAGGAGGCACAAGTCCCACCCTTGGGGACCTCTCAGTCCCAGGAGGAAGCTCAGGCTGGGGGAAGGAGGGTCCAGGGACACTTCAGGCCCTTGGGGAGTCTCTGAGGAAGTGGGGTAGGTGTGGCTGGGGAGGCCAGTGGCCCGCGGGGTCTGACCAGGCAGGACACTTGAACTCTGGGCTGGAGGGAGCTGGGGCTTTGTGCCCAGGGCAGACGGGAGCCATGGAAGGTTGTAAGCAGGAAGAAGATGTAGTCAGGGGGCTGCCACGCAGGGAAGGGACTGAGGAGGGGTCTCAGGGAAACCCCAGAGTAGGCTGTTGTGACAGCCTGGTGGGGGTGGGAACCCTAAGGACAGCTGTCATGGGGGCCAGGGGGTGGGAGAAGGGGGAGTTAGTGGTTCATGGGGACAGAGATTCAGTTTGGGAAGATGAGAAAGTTCTGAAGAGGGAGGCTGCTGATGGCTGCAGAACAGTGTGAACGCGCTTAATGCCACCGAGCTGTGCACTTTAAAGTGGTTAAAATGGCAAGTGTTATGTTGTGTGTATTTTACCACAATTAAAAGAGAACAAACAAACAGAAAAGTACCAGTCCTGGCTGCAGCACTCTGGGAGGCCGAGGCAGGAGGATCCCTTGAGCTCAGGAGTTCGAGACCAGCCTGAGCAAGAGCGAGACCCCGTTTCTAACAAAAATAGAAAAAAATTAGCCAGGTGAGATGGTGTGTTTCTTTTTTTTTTTTTTTTTGAGACAGAGTCTCACTGTGTTGCCCGGGCTAGAGTGCCGTGGCGTCAGCCTAGCTCACAGCAACCTCAAACTCCTGGGCTCAAGCAATCCTCCTGCCTCAGCCTCCCGAGTAGCTGGGACTACAGGCATGTGCCACCATGGCCGGCTAATTTTTTCTATATATTTTTAGTTGTCCAATTAATTTCTTTCTAATTTTAGTAGAGACGGGGTCTCGCTCTTGCTCAGGCTGGTTTCGAACTCCTGAGCTCGAACAATCCGCCCGAAGGCGGTGTGTTTCTGTAGTCCCAGCTACTCGGGAGGCTGAGGCAGGAGGATCGCTTGAGCCCAGGAATTGGAGGTTGCAGTGAGCTATGATGACGCCACTGCACTCTAGCCTGTGCGACAGAATGAGACTCTGCCTCAAAAAACAAAAACCAACAAACTCAGTCCTTTGTGTGCATCCAGTGGGTAGAGGGTAAACATCCCACAATGCACAGGACACACACACACCCCAAGGAATCATCCGCCCTGACGTCAACAGCGCGGGTGAGGAAGCCTGCTGTGAAGGCACCTCCTCCTGGAAGTCCCCCTGGATTTGACACACCCACTGCCCTTCCCCTCTACGCCTCCCCACACGCACCCGCACACCCTTCCCTTCTTCCCCTCGCAACACCGGGAAAGGTTGAACGGGGTGGGGGGCAGGGTGAGCCCGAGGCTGTGTCGCCATGAGGTTGGGGAATCAGGGTCCCCAGCGCTGGGGCCAGGGGCTGGGGAGGAGGTGGGGGGACAGGGGCGCTCCTTCGCCGGGCCCTGTCCCAGGTGCTGAGGCTCCTCGATCAGCGCCGCAGACATGGTTCCGCCCGCGCACAGCTCTGGCTGGGGGCTTGGGGACTGGAGCGTCGCGGAGGTTGAGCTGCGATTGAGTTGGGATCCAGGTCCGTTAAGGATGGGATCCCAGCCATCCTTGTTTAGGGTCGTCATGGTCGGACCCAGCCCCAGCCCCGCCACCTCACCCGTAGAGGATCTGGAACCCGAAAGAAGAACCGACACCCCCAGATCTGGAGCCCACATCCGCACCGCTTTCTGTTTTTCCCCCGAAGTGAGCAAGAGGCCTGTTGACACCGCAGAGGGGAAGGAGGTGGGGCGGTCGCGTGACTGGGTCCCCTGGGCCCCCACAGCGTCCTCTTGTCAGAGCGGAGCCTTGGCAGGGACCCAGCAAGCAGAGCTGTCGCGCCCAGGAAGGACGTGGTGGGCCCACGGTGGCCTCCGGCTGGGGTGCCTGGACCTGCAGAGCCCTCAGCTCAGAAACGCAAACTCCAGCCTTGTCCTGGATCCAGACCTCCCTTCTTGTGTCCTCAACACAGCCTGACTGGACTTGTTCCCAAGCTTCCTCCTCCTCCTCCTCCCTGTGTCCCCGTCGCCAGGACAGTCCCACTCCACCCAGACCCCCCGGTGGAGGCCCCCAGGCCCACACCTCACCCATTACCAAGGCCCAGCTCTTCTCAAACCACCTGCTTCTCCCTGTCCCCATGGCCACTGCCCCTCTGCCCCAGGACCAGGTGACAGCTCCCTCTTCGGGGCTGCTTGACTCTGGGACAGCCTCCTTCCTGGCCTCCCACCCTTGCCTGGCCCCAAGATGGTCCCCCTCGGGGCCTCACCTCCTTGCCCCCACCCACCTGGCCTCAAATGCTGCCCTTCGCCCACCGGCACCCCCCACAACCTCTGTCTGCTCCTCGACATCTCCCTCCTCAACCTTTAGTCCCGATCAAAGTCCAGGAGGACATTTGGGGACCCAAAATGAACGGCCTCAGACCACCAGAGTCATTCGTTCAACAGGCATGTACCAAGGGCCACTCGCTCCAGGGTGACCAGCAAGACATATGGTCCCCGCTGTCCTGGAGTGCACAGTCCAAGGGACATTCCAGCCAGGCCCTTCCCTGACATGGTGGGGACAGACGTCCAGCCCCAGTGGTTGGCCCAGCCTAGCCCGGTCCCAGCTGGGAGGTGGGGCGGGGGGCACATACAGGTGAGCGTCTTCTGGAGTGACAGGTGTCAGGGGGTGGCCCATCCAGGAGCCGGGGTTTGGGAAAAGGTGAGTGGGGACAGAGGTTAAGGATCAGGGGACACGTTTTAGGGAAGGCAAAGTGGGCAAAGTGGCAAGGAAGCCCACGTAAATAGGGGGTTGTGTGGCGCAGCAGTTAGGTCTGCAGATGCCCGACCCACCTGCCTGGGTTCAAATCCCAGCTCTGCCGTTATGAGCTGTGTGATCTTGGACAAGTTACTTAATCTCTCTGTGCCTCCCATCCTTCATCCATAAGGCAACACTGATAATCCAAGCATCAGCGTCCTCGGCTGGGTGTGAAAATGAAATGTGTTAACCCATATAAGACACTAAGAACTGTGCCTCGTGTATGTTGCTACTAAATTAAACTATACAACAAAACTGTCAGTATTTGACCGGAATGGTATGACATATCTTTCTTTTTCTTCCCTCTTACTCCTCCCTTTCTCTCTCTCCCTCTCTCTCTCTCCCTTTCTTTCTGCCTCTCTGTCTCCTCTTCCCTCCCTCCTTGCCACAGTGGCATCGTGATGTAGCGCACGGTAACCTTGGTTCGAATCCTGATTCTACCACTTCTCTCCGCCAGCACTGTGGGGACGGGGCTGACCGTCTCTGGGCCTCGCTTGGTTTGCTTACCTAAGAAACGCAGATAATAATAGTACGGACTTCACCGGGTTGCGGGGAAACACGAGAGGAGGCCATGCGTGTCGTGTCGTCGGGTGGCAAGCCCACGGTTAGTGGATGAAAATAGCTGTCGGTGGTTCTGCTGTCAGAAGGAACTATCTCTCTTCCTGCTTCAACCTCCCTCCTTGACAGCCCCTGGCGACTTCTGCAGTCGGCCCCAACGCCCCAGGAGGACAGGGACGCGCTCCAACTGCATGTGAGTGAGTGTGTGGCTGTGTGGGTCGGGGTTTGGCAGTGGGAGGTGGTCATCGAAGGTTTCTCGAAAGAAACAACCTTGGGTCGAGCCTCGAGAGTTGACCAGGGGCAGATGACAGCCAGAGAAGGGAGGTGGGTGAATCACGGCGACGGTGGGGACAGAATCTCGAGGCATGTGGGTACCTGGTTCGGGGAATGGAGAGCCGGCCATCCGGCATGACTGAGCAGAGACGATGCCCTTGGCAAGTGCACTGGGGGCTGATCGTAGAGGGCCCTGGGGAGCCATGGAAGGCTGTAGGCAGAAGCAGAATCTCTCGGGTTAGAAAGACGGCCTGACACTTACCAATAGACACCCCACCACTGTGTGACATGGACAAATTACTTCCCTTCTAGCTCCCTCCGTTACACTGAGAGAAGCTTACAGAGTGAGGACACTCTCTCGGCACCCTACCAGTAGGTTTACTGAGCACCTACTGTATACTGGCTCTTTGCACACTCCCAGTTTACAGATGAGCAAACTGAGTCGCTCAGCCAGGGCTCAGTCATGTCCAGCTGCCTCCCCTGCAGTTGTGGCCCCAGGATGGTGACACCTCTGGCCTCCTCCCACAATACTGGAGGAGTGGCCGCCCCACACCTCCCACTTCCTGGAGGCTCAGAGAGGGGAAGTGACTTGACCATGGTCAGGCAGCAGGCGGTGGGTGACCTCCAGGTTTGTCTCACCCCAAGGCCCATGCTCTTCAGCACATAGTAGATGTTTTAAAGTCAAAGGACTTTATGGGAACCCTGGGCACATTGGCAGAGGAGGAAGCCGATGCCTGGGTGACAGAGTCTCAGCATTTCCCACCAGGATGTGGCAGAGAGTAGAGGCTTGGTAAACAGCTAGGACCTGAAGACCCACTGTGCGCAACACTCCACTGAAAGCCCCCATGCGTCATGGTCTCATTGGATCCTATCATGACCTCATGAATTGAGTGCTGTCACCAGCCCATGTTACAGAGGGGAAAACTGAGGCTCAGAAAGGTTGAGGGCACAGGCAGCATCGTGACAAGAGGTGGCAATGTTTTTGGTGTTTACTATGTGCTGGGCCACGTTCAAAGCGCGCTGCGTATTCCGAAGGAGCAGACCACCAGCCGGCAGTGTAGGTATTATTAACATCGTCATTTTACAGATGAGGAAAGAAGTTTGAGGTTAATTAAGCCACTTGCCAAGATCTCGGCGGGGAGGGGGGCACATTTATTGAGCACCTGCTGCGTACTTCGCAGGTGATGGGCTCTGGGCTGCCCGGCTCCTGGTCTCCAGCTGGTGTTCCTCGACCCCAGCTGTGTCTTCCAGATAACCAGCCTACTGATTCCAGGTGGTGCACTAAACAAAGTCAGTAACTGGTCACCGAGCCCCCAAAGTCCCAAAGGCTGTCCTGTGCCAGTGACTAGAGCTTGAAGCCTCTCCCCAACCCTCTGTTAAACCCCAGATCCCAGCCGGAGCTGCGACTGTGCCCACTGAGTGGACCGCCTTCACAAGTAGTGAGCGCCCTGTCTCTGGAAGAATCCAAGAAGGGCCACCATGGAGGAAAACCAATACTCAGGTGGGAGGACTTTCTGGCGCTAACACTGGAAAAAGCAAGGCCCCTCACCTGCCACCTTTCACGCAGGAGAGGAGGGGAGGCCCCCAGTGCTTCTCTAGAAAGGAGGGAGAATTTCTAAGAAGGGCCCCAAGGGTGAGGGTAAGGAGGTGAGCCCTGACCGGCCTTCCTGGCGCAGAGCCAGACAGGAGAGGAAGGCGGGGCCCCTCCTTTTTCTGACTCAACACCCTCCCAACAAAACGGCTCCAGCTGGGGAGCTGGGAGCTTAAGAGAGTCGGAGGCCAAGCAGAACAGGAACCCAGAAGAGGTGGGATTCGGCATGAGTCCTCAGAGCAACGGTGAGGGGAGGGGGCTGGGGGCCCACGGTGGGGCACCAAGGTAGAGATCTGGGGGGCTCAGGTGTTGGGGGTGAGGCCTGGGGGGGTCTGGGGTGTGGCTCAGATGTTGGGGAAGAACCGGGACCCAGTGTCCTGTGCTTAGGGAAGGGGCTCAGGGTTGGGGACAAGCATCAGGGTAGAAGCTTGAGGGCCCAGAGGCCTAAGGGTGGGAGCTGGGGGTCAGACAGGAAGGGGAAAGGAGGACCCAGCTTTCTAGAGGTGATGCTGGTCGGAGGGGGGCAGTTTCAGGTCTGTCTCTCTGGACAGTGACTTGGACCTGAGTCAGGAGGGGAAGGTGTGCAGAGGGAGCTGGGGGTCCACTGAGACCCTCTGCTTCAGTGTGGGCTCCAGACAGGCTCCCAGGGATACTGGGGGCTCTGGGGCATGGGCAGAGCCAGAGCCCAGCCTCACCCTGTGCCTCCCATTATGCCCCTCCCGCAGGGTTCTCAGAGTCACCCAGGAAGCGGTGCTGTGGGTGGGGGACACGGCTTGCACTGCTGGGGCTGGCGACCGCTGCCCTGTGGGCCGGGCTGCTGTCCCTGCTTCTTATGTGGCGTAAGGGCACCTCTAGCCCCGTGTGGCCCCCCAACCCTCCGAGCCCTTCTGTGTTCCCTCCCAGACCTCTCCCCATGCCCCATCCCCCAGAGCCCCTCACCCCAACCAGCGCCCCATTTCCCACCCTCTGAGAACCTCCCATGGGTGACACTCAAGGCCTCCATTCCCAGCTCGCAGGAGGGGTGTGGGAGGGTGGGGCCACAGGACAACCCCCCCCACCCCTTTTCTCTGCCCCTGCCCAGACTGGGACACCCTGCGGAGTCAGAGACTGCTGGAGGAGACCACTGCCCGCAACGGTACGGAGGGGCCGAGTTGGGGGGTGGGCTGAGGCGAGGGTTAGGACACCCAGCTGTCGTCCTGCTTCTGCCAGTGACTGCCATGGGAACGCCCCTCTCTGGGCCTCACAGTCCCCCCTCAGGAACCAAAGGTCAGCCTACGCTGCTCCCCACCCTGGGCGGGGGTACCCAGCCAGCAAGGCTTGGAGAAGCTCCCGACAGCATCTTAATACAAATGCTCCTCGACTTGCAATGGGGCTCTGCCCCCGATGCGCCCATCATACACTGAAAATATCAGAAGTCGAAAAGGCGTGGCCAGCTGGGGACTGTGGCTCCCTGCCATGACCCAGGATTTGCAAGAGGTACCTATTGCCGCTGAATGCATAACGCTTTGGCACCATCCTAAAGTCCAGCCACTGTGAGTTGAGCCATCGTAAGTCGGGGACCATCTGTATCTGTAGATGGCAGGAATTACATAACTGCTCCGTGCCTCTGTTTCCTCATCTGTGAAATGGGCGCAAGTTTAGTGCCGTGAGATGGCGACCAGCAAAGACTCGTGATACGCTCAGAGAAATGCCCACCACTTTTAGATTAAATCCTGGGTGAGGGAAGAGTACACACGTTCGTTCTATTCTTGGCTGTACCTGCCTGAATACAAAGGAGGAAGGAAGGAAGGAAGGGAGGGAGGGAAGGAGGGAAGGGGGAAATGTCAGGGGAGCCTCTGCGCACGGGGCCAGGGTGGGGTTCAAGGACCTGCCTTTGTGACTCCTGAGGACACATCTTCTCTCCGCTGCTCCAGTCTCTCACATTTCCAAGGACTTGCAAAGACACCAGCATGACCAGATGGCCCAGAAATCCCAGGGTGAGCGACCTCTGGTTGACGTCTGGAGCGGGAAGGGGGAGGTGGTCTTGGATGATCCCCGGGGACACAGAATGTTGAGGCCAACTGTGCCCCCCGACACCTGTGAGCTGCAAAACGAACAGGAGGCCCTAAACGCAGGCAAAGAAAGAGTCCAAGGGACAGGGTGGGGGTAGACGGGGGAGGCTCCGAGGACTTGCTTACTGCTAAGCCCCCTCCCCTGCAAACAGCTGCCCAGATGTTGCAGGACATGGAGAAACTACGAGCTGAACAGAAGAGAATGAAATCTCAGGGTGAGAGGCGGGGCGGGGGGTGCGGGGCCAGGCTGGGAGGGAGGGAGTGTCCCAGAGCCACAGGGTGGCGGCAGGGGGAGCCCTCCAGTCTGTGCGCATCGCCCCAGGGACCAGCCCTGCCCTTCAATGCCCGCCAGACGCCGAGCTGTCCGGCAACCTGGACGGGCTCCACGAGGACCTGAACAACCTGAAGGCCCAAGGTGAGGCTTGGGAGGGAACCGGGGGCTGGGGGGCAGGGAAGGGACAAGGAGGGGACCTGCCAGTCGGTGTCTGAGCCCTGCTGCCCTCCCCGCTTTCCCCCCAAGCCCTGAATGAGAGGCGCGCAGCCGCGGACTCGCTGGCGAGACTCCAGGAGGAGGTGGCGAAGCTCCGGGTGGAGCTGCAGCTGTCAAAGGGTGAGCGCCAGTCGACGCACCGGACGGCGTGTGACCGCACCGGGGGCCGTGCATGTGCTGGCACGTGTGGGTGACAGCGTGGTGCGTGTGTGATGCGTGGCCCGAGTGTCGCTGGGAGACACGAAGGCACGTGTGCGTGGGGTGTGCGGTAGAGCTGCGTGTGGCGCCACGGATGGGACTGAGTTCGTGGCGGGGCAGGACACACGGGGCACACAGAAGAATGTCCCTTCTGACTCCGACTGCGTCCCTCCACCGATCTGGGGAGGTCCCACACGATCGTCCTGCCCGGGTCAAAGCTGTCCGGCGCTGACCACCTCTCCGTTCCCTTTGCCGCTGTCCTCTGCCTGGCACGGCTTAGCGCGAGGTCACCAGCAGGATTCCTTGGCCGCAGCCCTCGTGGAAGATTGTCTGCCCGGGCCTGGCGGCCGGAGCCGGTAACGTTTGCAACGATGGGACGATGAGGATGGCGGCATCTTCCCCAGGGGCGGCGGCCATAGGAGGCCAGCAGGCTGCAGAGACAGCAGACGTTCATTCACTCATTCATTCAATCAATCACTGTACCCTTAACGAGGGTGGGAACCGGGATTTTACAGCCCTGCTGCCCAGCCCCAAACCAACACCCCTGCCGGTGAACTGCGGTCTTCCACCTCCGGGAAGCCCCACTGCCCCAACCGGGCGAGAGAAGAGGAAGGATCTTTGCTTGGTGTGAAGGAGTCTGGTCCCCTGGGATGTGGGAGTCCCAGCAAGAAACCCCGCTGTGGTCCCTCGGGGACGGGGGGGGGATGGGGGATTCTGGGTCATGCTCACTTCTGACAGGTCACCTCCCAAGTCCTACCCAGTCCTTGAGGTCCCCCATGGCCTGGGGTCTGAGCCCAGCTCTGACACTATGACCACGTAACGAACAGCCAAGACTCCTTCCCCAGAGTTTCTTTAAGGGCCCAGAGATGTCCCCTTCCTGTGTTAACACCACACCCCCAGAGCCCTGCAGTCCCCTTTTTCCCTCCCTGTTGTCTCTCCTGGCCGGATTGCCTCCAACGGGAACAAAACCATCTCCACTTCCCAGAAAGTGGCCAGGAGCTCTGGTTTTGGTGGCCAGGGCCGTTGGTGAGGACAGCGCTGGGAGAAAATGACGCTGGCGTACTTGGCCACAGCGCCGCCCCGTGCTGCCGCCCTTGGTACTGGTGTTTGAGACGCGGCTGGCGTGGTTGGTAAAGACGGTGTTGGCACTGGGGTGGGTGGTGAGACACGTCACTGGCGGTGGCAGGTGCCCGTGGTCACGATGCTGGTGACGAAGTTGCCGTCGACCTTGGCGGTGTTCGTGGCAATGGCGGTGGTGGTTGAGGCGTTGCTAACCCTGAAGGTGTTTGTGGTTGAGAAGCTGCTGAGCGTGGGACTCGCAGCGTGGCGATCGTGTTGGTGACGGGGTGTTGCCGGCCATGGCGGTGGCCGTGGCAGGGGCTGAATGTCATTGGGCGTGAATGTGGTGACAGCGTGGGTGACTGATGTGTCGCTTGCCACCGATGTATTTATGGTGATGGTGTTGGCGGTTGAGGTGCTCCAAGCCACGAGGTGTCTGTGGAGATGTCGGTGGTAGGTGAGGGGCTGCCACCCGTGCAGCGTTGGCAGCGGTGGCGCTGGGGGCTGCCATTCTGCTAACCATGGAGGTGCTTGTGGCGGTGGCTGGGTGGCCGAGGTGCTCCTGCCACAGAGCTGGCCGGCGCCATAACTCCAGGGAAGAAGGCAGCCTGCAAGACTGTCTATTAGGTGGCCCTGGGGTGGGTCACCTTCCAGCCCAGACCCTAGGAGTGACCCCAGGAGGATGCTGCCCCCCACCTGCCCACTGTGCCCATCTCGGTGCCCGCTGCCCCCTGAGCCCCTCCTCCACCCCAGGCGCCGCGTGCGACACCTGCCCCGACGAGTGGGTCCATTTCCAGCAGAAGTGCTACTACTTCGGGGAGGGCGCCAAGAAGTGGCTCCACGCGCAGTACGCCTGCGAGGACCTGGGGGGCCGCCTGGCCAGCATCCACAGCGCGGAGGAGCAGGTGGGCCCCGGCTCTGCAGAGGCCGTGGGCAGCATGGCACAGGGGTGGGGGGCGAGGGGATCCCCACGCCACCCCAACCTCCATGGCAGGCGGGAGGGACCCGGGCACGTCTCCCCCGTCCTCCAGCCCTGTCCTGCCCCCAGGACTTCCTGAGCAAACGGGCCAACTGGAAGGGCTCCTGGATCGGCCTCCAGGACCTGGACAGGGAGGGGCAGTTCACCTGGATGGACGGGAGCCCCATGGGCTACAGGTGAGCGGGCGGGGGTACCACAGAGGGAGGAGCTGGGGAGGAGTCCCATCGCGGAGGGGTCAGGGGTCAGGGAGGGGGCCTCTGGGGTGCAGGTGAAAGACTGAGGCCCCAGGGGACGGGGAGGACGCTCCAGGCACAGATTGGGAAGGCGAGTCTTGGGCGGTGGGAGAAGCGGTGAGAAAGGGGAAAGGGGAAAGGGGGAGCCCGTGCTGAGAAGGGAGGGCCCGGGCTCAGAGAGGGACACGTCCCTGCCCCCTGCCCCGGCCTCCGACCTGAAGCCTTTCCCTCCAGCAACTGGTACCCCGGCGAACCCAACAACCAGGGCCAGGGCGAGGACTGCGTGATGATGCGGGGCTCGGGCCAGTGGAACGACGCCGCCTGCCACAGCAAGCTGGACAGCTGGGTGTGCGACCGGCTGGCCACATGCGGGCCGCCCGCCACCTCGACCCCCGAGGGGCCCCCGGGAACTACTCCAAGCCTTTGACCTTGACAGTCACCTGCCCAGCCCCTCTGTGGTCCTCTCCCCGACCCCTCGCCAACATGCAACAGCCAGGCCCAGAGTGGGACCCTGAGGCCTGGGTGCCTCTGCGGCCGAAAGGGCCCCGTGACATTTTCACCCACCCAAACTGGGGCAGCTGGCCCACGCCCAGCTCCTCTGCGGCCCCTGCCCCATCAGACTGTCCCCCCTACGGCCCTCCCCAGATGCAGCACTGCAGGACAGAGACCCCCAGCTCAGGCAGCGAGCCCTCCTGCCCAGCTTGCATCAGTACAAAGGCCCCACACCCTGGTCCCCTCCTCAGAGGCCTGGCTGGGTCTGGTCTGGTCTGGTCTCCGGGTGTGGCATGTGGCAGCTGCGAATTCTGAAGCCTGGTGCCCGAGACCACCTTTGACCATTGTGAGCCACCAAAGTGCCACCAAAGAGCAATCTGTACCTTCCCCACCTTTTGTATGCTTTCCTACTTCGTTACAAGAATGTACTAGGTGGAACCCGCAGATGAAGACTCTGGGGCCCGGCAGACCCCCTGACAGTACTGTAGGAGAAGGCAGTGGACCACCCTGAGCCGAGTTCCTCAGCCTAGGTCTGTCGGAGGAGGCTGACACATGGCAAGTGCCCAGAACAGGGCCTGGTATACAGAAGGTGCCCACTAAGTGCTGGCTGGGGAGTTGCAGGCAAGTTCAGGTCTGGAGGTGCTGGTCCCAGCCCCAGGCTAGGCTGGGGTCAGCCCATTCCCCTGAGGCCACAAGAGGGAGGTCAGGATGGCAAGACATCCCTCCTCAGACTCCTCTGTTGCTCAGGCCCACACTGGGGTCATTCACGCCTCCTCCCTTTCCCCTGACCCCATCTCCAAGTCCTGCGGGCTCCACTGTCCCGACCACACTCACAATCGGCTCACAGAGAAAACCAAAGTCCTACAAGGTCCCTCAGTGACCACAGAACCCAGCCCACCAGCCTCCTCGCTGCTCCTTGGACATGCAGCCTCGCCCCCACCCCAGGGCCTTTGCACGTGCAGTTCCCCCCTGCTTGTTTCATCCTCCAAGTCTCTTTGCTCCCAGTGGGGCCCATCCTGAGTGTCTCCCCACTCCCATCTGCCCTTAAATCACACCCCAACTCCCTGTCCCCCAGTCCCCGCTGTGCTTTCTCACCACGACACACTTCCCCTTTTAACAAAACCCACCCTTGACTGATTTCTGTTGTCAGCTCTCCGGTTAGAATGTGAACTTCAGGAGGGCAGGCGCCTTTGTTCTCAGTGGTGTGCCCAGTGCCTGACACAGGGTAGGTGCTCGATAAATGTTTGTCAAATTAATAAATCTGTGTGACCACGGACAAATGACTTCTCTCGGAACCTGGTTCATGGCCCGGGACACGAGGTGATGCCGCTTGCCTGGCCACCGAGGGCTGGTGCTGGGTTCCCTGTCCTCATTCTCCTCTTCCTCCCGACTTGTTAGAAACGCAGATTTTCAGGCACACCCCAAACCTGCAGAATCTGCAACTCTGGGGGTGGGGCCCTGCCACCTGTGATGGACAAATCCCTAAAGATCCAGGAACGCCCTGGGGACCTTCCTAAAACACAGACTTGGACTCACGGGGTCTGGGGAAGGCCTGAGGGTCTGCATTTCTGACAAGCTCTCAGGTGATGCTGGGACCACACTTTTGAGCAGCAAAGGTCGAAAGGAGGGAGACAGACGACCCCCCTCTGCCTGTCTTACAGGCGCACAGCCAGGCCCACTTGCTTACATACTGTCTGTGACTGCTTTGGCTACCTCAGCATAACAGTGAGGTTCGACAAGGCCGGGTGCGGTGGCTCACACCTGTAATCCCAGCACTTTGGGAGGCCGAAGCAGGAGGATCGCTTGAGCCCAGAAGTTCAAAACCAACCTGGGCAATACAGCATGACCCTGTCTCCACAAAAAATGAAAAACTTAGCCAGGCGTGGTGGCAGGCACCTATAGTTACAGCTACTTGGGAGGCCAAGGCCAAAGGATCATTTGAGCCCAGGAGTTTGAGGCTGCAGTGAGCTATGACAATGCCACTGCACTCCAGCCTAGGTGACAGAGTGAGACTCTGTCTCTATTTAAAAAAAAAAAAAAAAGGCTGGGCAAGACCACATGGAACGAATTATATCTGGTTCCTTTTGCCAACCAGTGTCTAAAGCAGCCTGTCTTAGCCTAAATCCTCCACCAGGAACACCCCCACCGAGACAGCCTCCAATTGCAGTTCCAGAAAGTGCCAGCATTGCCCACCAGCTCCTCCTGCCTGGTTTATGTCCCCATCGCCTCTGGCCTCACCCAACCTCCAGCCCCCTCTAAAAGCCCAAGCTCCGCCAGACCACCCTCCCCAACCCCCACCCCAAGGTGTCGAGTGGATCTGAGGCCCCCACGCAAAACGCAGACACACTGGGAGAGGGGAAGCTCTGCATCCTTTATCTCCCACAGCGTCAGCGGCCCTCCAGGGCCCGGTCTCGGGCGATGACTGCCTCCTCGAACTTGATCATCAGCGTGGTGCCCTTGTGCCAGTGTGCCGTGACCTTGGCAGGGAAGCCGCTGTGCGTGAGCACGGCCTCCACGATGCCCGCTGTGAAGCTGGCGCAGTTGAGTGTGCTGTTCTCCTTGGGCACGGAGATGTACGTGTTGATGAGTGGCTCGCGTTCGATGATGTAGAAGGTTCGCGCGTCGTCGTTGGCCTGTTCCAGCTTGTCGGCCTCCTTGCCAAACAGCGCCTTCCACACGGCGCCCTTGACGAAGAGCAGCGCGCCTAGCACCTTGGTCTCGCGCCGGGCACCCTTTTCGCGTGCCACCAACGCATCCAGCACGCGCGCGCCCACCTGGCGGCCCAGCGCAGCCAGGCGCGCCTGCAGCTCCGCCACCGAGAAGACGCGGCTCTGGCAGTGCTGCACCAGCTCGGAGAAGAGCAGTGCAAAGGCGCTCAAGCTCACTTCCGTGCGCGGCCGCGCCAGCGCGCGCTCCAGCAGCGCCGACTTCCCGCGCGTGAAGCGCGCCTCCATGCCGCCGCCCTACGGGGACACGAGGAAACCAGGGTGTCAAATGCGATAGGAAGGGAACCTGGCAGGGAGGCCCAGAGGAGAACCCAGTGGGGCCCTGGGAAAACCCTTCCCCAGAGTCTTGCCACCAGGGTGCGCTCTAGCAGAGACTCTCCACTTGGGAAGAGACGTTTAGGAAAGGAAGGACCAAATTGCGCATAGACACGCCTCCACGCCTCCATCACGCTTAGCCAGAGAAAGACAGATGGGGAGCGGGCAGACATACACCCTTGGCGGGCATAGCGGATTGGGGGGGCGGGGTGCTAAGGTGGGAGGAGAGACATGAGGACCACCAGGAGCAGGAGCTAGAAAGCACCCCACCCTCGCGCCTTTGTGTCCCTCCCCCCCCCGCCACCTGTGGGAGTAACTAGGAAACTAGTGCATGGGGGGAGAGACGTCAGAACTAAGGCAGGGAGGCGACACAGGCAATGAGCCTCCCCCGCCATACGGTTCCAGCACTGACTACCCTGGGGAACTTTCCTGCCTGCTCTCTGCAGAAAGCCAGAGTAAGGCGGGGGTGGGGTGGGGTAAAAGTGTGTCAAGACCAAAGGCCAGGAGAGTTGGGGCCCTGGGGAACAGGCTAGATCCGTGGGGCAGGCCAGGAGTCATGGGTAACCCCCAACCCAAAGTGCTCAGGCAGCTCCGATCAGGAAGCCACGCAGGAAGCCTCCGTCCTCTGCAACGTGGGCGGGCCTGGGTTCTACAGGCTGGAAGGAGGGGCCCAGGGAAGGCGTTGGGAGCCCCCTACCCCCACCCATGCTCTCCAGAAAGGTAGCTGGGCGGGGCGAGAAAGTAGAGGGAGGGGCGCGCTGTCAGTCCCGGGGGTTGGGGAAGCCAGGAGAGGGCGCTGTGATCCTCCCATCCGGGCGCATGAAGCCACAGCTGTCCATGAGGGGAAGAGGGAGATGGGAAGGGGGCGGCTGGAGAGGATCCGAGCCGGGGCGCTGAGACACCCTCCCTCCTACTCTACTCTCGCCCAGTCCGGTGGCAGGGTCGGGAGGGGCAGCTGAGAACCCCGCCCCCAGCATGCACTGACCCGGCCAGAGGGGTCTGGGAATGCCAAGGCGGCCCCCATAAGGTCTGTATGGCTGGAGGTGGGGGAACTAGCGGGGGGAGGGGGACCGGGGCTCCGGCCGCTCCAGCACTCAGCCGCCACCAGGTGCAGGGCCCAGAGCGCGCGAGATGGGAATAGGGAGTGTTGAGACACCCCCACTGGGCTGCGATGGGGGTGGGTGAACTGAGCCGCCGAAAGGCCGGGGCCCCGAGACCCCCGCCCCGGACCTCTGGACCGGGGAGGAGCCTACCCCCTCCTCGTCGCATCCCAGGGCGGGGGGACGGGGGACTGCGGACGCCGAGACCTCGGCCCAGGACCCACAGGTCCTCAGAGAGGGGCGGGGAGTGGACGAGACCCGGCACGGGGAGGGGTCGCGGGCGGACGGGTTCTCACCGGGAACCTAGGCCGTCGGCTCGGCCGAGCTGCTTTACGGCGCCGTAAAAGGCGCGGCGTGCGCAGGCGCGATACGGGCCGGGCCTTGAGTGGGCGGGGCGTGTGGGTGGGCGGGGCGCGCGGGGCAGGGCCGGAGGGCGGCCGCCAGGGGGCGCGCGTGTCCACTGGGCCGGACGGAGGGGCGCAGGCTGCGGCTCAGATGGCTGCTCTCCGCGTGTCCAGGGGTGTCACCGGCCTTGGGTGGCCTGCGATGAGGGGGACAGTAGCACGCGTAGTCACCTGCTCAGGGGCACGCATATGACAGTGGGCACGCGTCTGTTGTCTCAGGGGCACATACATGTCCTTGGACACGGACATATGCTCTTGTCTCTAGACACCTATGTCCTTGGGCACGTGTTCTCTTTTCTCAAGTACGTCCCTAAGCCGTGGGGCCTGGCACATTTGGGGTCGTTCACACTCTTGGGTATGTGCTCAGTGGCGCGAATACACTCGCAGGCACAATTACACTCGTGGGTACACGCTTAGGAGCTCGTGTATATCTGTGGGCCCAAGCACACTCAGGCAGGCGTTGTACACTCAGGCCATGTCCACCCGGGACACATGTACGCATGGGCACCCACTCGGGGGCACAGGGGCTCAGCTCCACATTCAGGGACGCACGAGAACTCACACAGGGCATTCATTCTCGCCCACCACTTGTCCCATCGCCAAGTCCAAGCACTTCCAGACTCTCCCTCCTTCCAGGTCCTGAGACCCCTCAGTTGCCCCAATAACAGGTCCCAAAGCCACTGTGGTTTTCCCTTGACTTTATTGGTTTATCTTCACCAATCACAAAACGCGAGTGCAGAAATACATGGGCCCGAGCACGTGCGTGTGTGCGCCCTGAACACACAGGGTGACCTAACTGAGCTCTGGCCCAGGGAGTGCAAGGCACACACTGCGACTCTCACATTTCTAGCAGTGTGCAACACACACCTCCCGCCAGGAAATGTTTATACACGCAGCATATCACAGTACACTCAGGCACGTGCGATGCATGTCATGAATACTACACTCACAGTGACACACTGACACAGACAGCCACCCACCGAGACATGCCTATACTCACACATGTCACGTGACATGGGCATGCACACCACACTCACTATCACTCCAACATTGATCATCACCCACCACATTCCTGGGGGCACTCTGAAACTCCCACCCTCCACAAAATGCTCACACACACACACACGCACACACACACACACACACACACACACACACACACACATTTGAGAGCAGCTCTGCAACACTCGTTCACCACGACACACGATTTTCTACATTTGGGCCGACGGGCAGGTTCACATTAGACTCGGGGCTCCATTTCCGTTTTCCTTGGCAGGTGCAATCCCGTCCGCCATGCTGTGGCTACGATGGCATCTCATTTGTTCAAGTTGGGGCTCTGGGGGTTGGGGGTGGACAGACCCAAAGTCAGGCAGATCCTGCCCTTGGGAGAGGAGCCAGGGCTCAATCCAAGGCCCCACCCTCATCCATCTCCCTGCTCCCCAACTTACATGCACTTGGCTTCTTCTCCAGAGCTTGTAAGATTTTCTCTATGCTTGTGCTGATTTTGTTTATTTCTGTCGGGGGAGGGGTGGTGAGTGGGGACAGCTGAAGCTGGGTGGAACCTCAGACAAAGCCCCCTCTCTGCCCAACCCCCAGCCTGCCGATGCAGCACAGCCTATGTATTTGGGGTGCCCATTCCTAGCTGCTTTTAAATAGCTCCTGAGTGTCTCAGGGGGCAGCATCCATCAGGCCTCCAAACCCTGAGCTGTGGGAGGGCAGGACCCCCACTGTCTCCCCTCCTGAATCCTCCGCCCCCAGTCCAGCAACTGAGCACCCCCACGAAGGACAGAGCTGCTCAGGCACCTGCTGGCTGCGTCTCCAGCTTCTCCACCTTCTTCCTGACCTCGAAGATGCTCTGCTGAATGGAGTGGCGGTTCGCCTCCTGCCTCTTCTCACACTCTTGCATCAACTTTGACACTGAGGGCATGGAATAGGGGTGTCTGTGCAGCCAGCCCTCTCCCCAGGCCCGCCACAACCCCATGGGTCTGCCCCAGACCCTCTCTGCTCACCATTCCAAAGCTCCGTTTTCAAATCCTGCACCTCCTTGGATATCTCAAAATCTGTTCAAGAGGGAACAGGAAAACCCTTCCAGCTCCTCCGCTGGGGGAAAGGGACAGGAAGAGAGTGTGCGGGAGGGAAGAAACAGGGTGGCAGCTGGGACTGCACATTCGTACAACCTCTATGGAAAACAGTGTGGAGGCCGGGCACGGTGGCTCATGCCTGTAATCCCAGCACTCTGGGAGGCCGAGGCGGGAGGATCGCTCAAGGTCAGGAGTTGAAGACCAGCCTGAGCAAGAGTGAGACCCCGTCTCTACTAAAAATAGAAAGAAATTAGCTGGACAACTAAAAATATATGGAAAAAATTAGCCGGGCACGGTGGCTCATGCCTGTAGTCCCAGCTACTCAGGAGGCTGAGGTAGGAGGATCGCTTGAGCCCAGGAGTTTGAGGTTGCCGTGAGCTTGGCTGATGCCACGGCACTCTAGCCCGGGCAACAGAGCCAGACTCTGTCTCAAAAAAAAAAAAAAAAAAGGAAAACAGTGTGGAGATTCCTCAAAGAGCTAAAAGTAGACCTACCCTCGATCCAGCAGTCCCACTACTGGGTATCCACTCAAAGGAAAAGAAGTCATTTTATCAAAAAGACACCTGCACTCGAATGTTTATTACAGCACAATTCACAATTGCAAAGATGTGGCATCAACCCAAGTGCCCATCAATTCATGAGTGGATTAAGAAAATGTGGTATCTGTACACCATGGAGTACTACTCAGCCATAAAAAGAAATGAATTAATGTCTTTTGCAGCAATTTGGATGGAACTAGAGACCATTATCCTAAGTGAAGTATCTCAACAATGAAAAAACAAACACCACGTGTACTCTCTAATAATTTGAAACTAATTAATGGGCACAGAAGGAAATAAAAATCATTGGAAATCAGGAAGGGGGGGAGGAAGGGAGAGGGAAAAAAACTACCTAACAGGTGCAATGAACGCCATTCGGGCGACGGGCACATTTATAGCCCTGACTAAAGCATTATAAAAGCTATCCAGGCAACACAAACATTTGTACCCCCTTAATATTTTGAAATAATAAAAAGAGACAGGGTGGAAAGTGCGGGTTCCCCAGTGCCCCACACCCCCCAAGAATAAACACTCACTTTTCACCATGACTAGAGCCGAGAGAATGATGCAGAACAGTAGGGCCACAGCAAGGAGGATGTACAGGCTCATGATGGCCCTGTACGGCCAGTGGGGGACCTGGGCAGGGTCCAAGGGTGACCTGGGCTGGGCTGGGAATGGGGTGGAGAAACAGGCCAGGTGACCAACCAGCGCCCACCACCGTCACTCAGACTGTCCACCATGGACAACTCGCTCTTCCCAACACCATCAGCGGGTGTGACCATGCAGGACACTGCCACCAACGTTCGCCCTCAGTCTTTATCCCTAACGCTGCCAGACACCCTTACTAACTCGGTCACCAACACTCGCCAATGTCAACGCCCACGAGTGTTAGTGTGTTTTGAGCTGCTATAAAGGAGTACCTGAGACTGGGTGATTTATAAAAAAATCACCTGGTTCACGGTTTTGCAGACTGTACAACAAGCATGGCACCAGCGCCATGGTTGCCAACATTGTCACTGTCAACTGACCTCATTGGTTCTGTTGGCTTCCTTCCTGATTCAACACCTTGTCACTTACATTCACTCTCGCTAACACTGTCCCCCAAACCCTCGCCAAGTCAATCAACAACACCATCCCCAGCATTTCAGATACCCCATCCCTGTCACCACCTACAAAGCCACCCCTGTCACAGTCCTTGATGCCAACACACTGCACACCATTCAGCTTTCTTGTCCCTGCAGTTCCCTCCCACACTCACCCCTTCCCAAGGCTGTGGGATGAGGGCAGGCGGGCGTCTGCTCACCTTGACTCGTGGGCGGTGGGTGACCACCCTTTGGCTGGTTCTGGTTTCTGAAGGCCAAGGTGATATTCTCGTAGTCAGGGTCCTTGGCACCTGTGTGTGGGTCAGTGGAAGGGGTTGTGGACACCTGCCCAGAGCTCTGGGGGTTGTGGGGGGTGGGCAGTCAGAGATCTCGGTTCACCCAACCTCTGCACACAATACATTTCTGGGGGTAAAAAAACAATAAAATGAGGAGAGCTGGGTGTGGTGAGTCACGCCTGTAATCCCAGCACTTTGGGAGGCCAAGGCAGGAGGGATCGCTTGAGGCCAAGAGTTTGAGATCAGCCTGGGCAACATAGCAAGACTCCATCTCTAAAAAAAAAAAAAAAAACTTAAAAATTAGCCAGGCGTGATGGTGCTCGCCTGTAGTCCCAGCTACTCGGGAGGCTGAGGCAGGAGGATTGCTTGAACCCAGGAGTTCAAGGTTGCAGTCAAGTATGATTGTGACACTGCACTCCAGCCTCGGTGACAGAACGAGACCTTGTCTCTAAAACAAATAAAATAAATAAGAAGCAAGGAACTAAGATCTGCTTCTTGGTTAAGCAGAGTGGGTGTATGTGGGGGTTTGGGCGACATATTCTCTCTCTGTCTGTCTCTCTAACACACACACACACACACACACACACACACGCACACACACACACACTCACACACACACACATACACAAGCACACATCTTGGAGGGAAAGGAGCCTCCCAGCCCCCACCTCCAGCCCCTCACCTCTCCCATCTCATATCTCCTTCCCACCCTCTCCCTTCCCACCTCGACGTCCCTAACCTTCCCGATGGGCCGGGGACCCCCGTTTCTTATCCTTGAAGGCAGCCGCCTGCATCTCGACTTTGTGGTACTTCTGGTACCTTCTGTGTACTTTCTTCAGCTCCCATGGCCCACAGCCGGCTAGTTTGTTCACACACATCCCCACCCACCGGAAGATGTCGAGGCAGATGGGGAAATCTAGGGGCCAGGGGCAGGAAAGAGGAGCCAGCCTCCTCTCCTCCTTTTAGAGATCCACGACACTCCTTTCAACCTAGGGCATCGTTGTCCCTTGATTAAGAAGGGTCTTCGGAGACCAAAGGTGTGAGGGAGGGCCAGGAAGAGAAGCCCCTAGACCTGGGGACAGAGCAGAGTGGTGGGCAACGTTACAGGAAGCTGTGTGCGTGTGTGTCCCCGGATGGATCTCATTCTCCTACTTCCTCTCTGTCTCAAGCTGTGACACCTCAGGGTCCCACCTTTTAGGGTGAGGGCAGCAGGGCTTGGAGGTAGGATTCCTGGGGCCCCCCACACCTCCCTCCAATGACCCCCTCCGTCCCACCCCTCAGCTCCACCCCAAGAAGGGCTACTTCTCCAAGGCCCAGTGGAGGAAAGGCACGGATGTGAGGCAACAGGGACTAACCACTGGAACGCCACACCCACATCTGGGACTGAGGGCAGAGTCACATCCCTCTCATCTCCTGCTTGGGCAGAACCCTGGAGGTACAGTTTCCGCTCCACCCAGAGACCCCAGATTTCTTACTCTCACCCATCCATCTGTGTGCGCACACACACACGCACACGCATGCATGCACACACACTTCCGAACGGTCACAATCTGCTCACAGAAACACACCACACACTCATTTGCATGCTTGCATTGTGTCACCCAGAGAAATAGACATACGTGCATGTTCACGCGTCTACACGCTGTCTAGAAGGTGTCTCTTTTTTTTTTTTTTTTTTTTTGAGACAGAGTCTCCTTCTGGTGCCTGGGCTAGAGTGCCGTGGCATCAGCCTAGCTCACAGCAACCTCAAACTCCTGGGCTCAAGTGATCCTCCTGCCTCAGCCTCCCAAATAGCTTGGACTAAGGCATGCGCCACCATGCCCGGCTAATTTTTTCTGTATATTTTTAGCCAGCTAATTTCTTTCTATTTTTAGTAGAGACAGGATCTCGCTCTTGCTCACACTGGTCTCCAACTCCTGAGCTCAAATGATCCGCCTACCTCGGCCTCCCAGAGTGCTAGGATTACAGGCGTGAGCCACCGCGCCTGGCCCTAGAAGGTGTCTTAAAGCCTTCTTTGTGTTCATCTGACCTTGAAAACGGGGCTTACAGAAGGCATGAAGAATATAAAGAATTTTTTCCTTAAGTCTACAGCGGTGCCTCCAAGAGACATACAATGTGAGGCACGTGTTTAATTTAAATTTTTCTAGCAGCCACATTGAAAAGGTAAAAAGATATTAGCTCAAATAATTTTAATAGCATTTTATTTAACATAATACACCCAAACTATTATCATTTCTGCATGTAGATGATATTTAAAAATTAATGAGCTAGCTTACATTCCTTTTTTTTTTTTTTTTGGGTACTAAGTATGTATTGATTGAGCATGTTATTTTGGGCCGGTCACATGATTCCAAGTGCTCAATGGCTGCTGTTGGACAGCGCAGGTCTAGATTATTACAGTTTTCTCCCTTTGGGGGAAAAATGAGATTTTCTGACTATGGACAGGAAGTGAGTATGCTTTGGTTTCAATTATGTGGTTAAATTCGAGATAAATTTGGAATGATTATTCCTAAGATCTCATGAAGATAATGCTATATTTTCTAAAGTATTGCCAAACCCTGTCTCTCTAAGAAAGATCAATTTAATAGTGATTTGATGCCTGCCTGGGACTGCCTTCTGATGGAACAGCCTCAGAGAAGAAGGACCAATTGGGAGGGGGTTCTGCTCTTTTAAAAAAGAAAATGTGTCCTAAATCCAGCCAACCATAAACCAGGTATTGGTTTAGGGTGGGTGCATGATTGAGGCCCAGACAATTAGTGTCTAAGATTGGGCACAGGGGCGGGCATTGGAGCCTGATCCAGCCAATGATACTCTGATCTGGGACTTTTGTTGGTATAACCAGGCAAAAAGCCTTTCTCTCTTTCTCCCCTCTTCACTGGGACTGCCAGCTGGGGAGGGTGTAAGCCTGTAGTTGTGACAGGGAAGAACCTACTTGAGAGTGGAGGCAGCACTGAGGCCAGGTGCGGTGGCTCACGCCTGTAATCCTAGCACTCTGGGAGGCCGAGGTGGGTGGATCATTTGAGCTCAGGAGTTTGAGACCAGCCTGAGCAAGAGTGAGACCCCGTCTCTACTAAAAATAAAAAGAAATTAGCCAGACAACTAAAAATATATATAGAAAAAATTAGCCGGGCATGGTGGCACATGCGTGTAGTCCCAGCTACTTGGGAAGCTGAGGCAGGAGGATTGCTTGAGCCAGGAGTTTGAGGTTGCTGTGAGCTAGGCTGATGCCACGGCACTCTAGCCCAGGCAACAGAGTGAGACTCTGTCTCAAAAAGAAAAAAAAAAAAAAGCAGCACTGAGAAAGCACACCTGAGAGGGAATCTGTGCCCTGGAAACATCATTTGAGACCCTGGATCCAGCCATACCTGAACCTGTTGTTCTAACCTTGGGCCTGTCAGTTACACAAGCCAGAAACTTCCTTTTATTTTTGCTCAAGCTAGTGAGGTCTCCAGCATTTGCAACCAAAAGAATTATGCCTACCATGGGGGCTAGGCATTGGCTGATGAGGAAACAGAGGCTCAAGTAGGGATCTTCCCTGTCTAAGTCACATATGCAGATATGATCTCCAAGTCTGCACTCTGGGACAGGAAGATGTCTGAGTTGGAAATGAGGGCTCTTCTTGGGGTCCAAATACAGGGGGACAATTGAGCGGGGCTTGGAGACAAAGAGACATTCACACCAGGGTCTTGGGACAATAAGGTCCCTCACCCCACACACAACACCAGTGAGGAGGTAGAACTCACAAGGCACTAGCCTCACCCTATCTGGCCCTGACCACACTTCTGACTCAGGGGTCCCAGTGCATACCCCATGGCCACAGTGGTGTCAGGAGGGAGGGTCTGGGAAAGGAATCCCTGGGTCTAGGTGGGCTAGGAGTCTAGGTGGGCTCCAGGGCACCAGGAGTGTTTGTGATCTCTGCTCATGGCTGCCATGATCCGACAGGGGCTGGTGCATCATAGTGGGTGGATGGCAGCGGGAGGAGAGTCCAAAATCCTGCAAACCAGGACCTCACCCTATTACCTATTTTCCATGCGTGACTATTGAATCTGGGATCCCTTTCAAGACTGGGTGCTAGAGAACCCAGCACCTGAAGTCTGTGGTTGCATCTCTCGGGGGCTGGATGCCAAGACTCCTGGGTTAGGATTCCTGGAGAGCTGGACCCTGAGTCACCTAGATTTGTCCCCCCAGGGACCTAGGGCCGGGGACACCAGGGCTTTTGCCCTCTGGGGCATTGAGTACTCATCCTGGGTGCAGTGGAGACTTGACGTTGGAAGCACAGGAGTCTGTCTGGAGCATATATGTGTCTGTGTTCCCGTGTCTGCTCTCCCCACCACGCACCTACCTGTGATTCTCTGTGTGCATTCGGGGTTGCCTTTCTGTGTGCCTGTGTGTCTGTGGGTACATGGGTGTGTCTGTGGACATGATGTCTCTGTGTGACCATGGCGAGTTATAGGCTGTGTACGTACACGCAGTCTGTACACCTGGGTGTTGTCTCTAAGTGTACACGCAGCTATTTATTCAACAGGCATTTACTGAGCACCTACTGTGTGCCATGCTCTATTCTAAGCCCCAGGGAGGGATACAAGGAGCAAACACTTCCCCTGCGCTGTGTTTCCTATTCTAGTGTTCATGGGCGGGTAGGTGCCCTGTGCACACCCGGTTGTAACTAACTTCTTGCAACTGCACCTGTACCTTAGAAAACGTAAGCTTATGATGCGAGACCTCAGGTAGAAGTTCTCTGTCGGCCCCTACGAAGATTCTTTCCTGTCGGTGACCTGACTTTCCTTGGGCCTTGGGGTTTCCTCCTCCAAGGTGGGAAGGGCGGGGAAGGGTCTCAGGGCTCTGGGCTGAGAGACGATTCAGGGGCCAGCCCTGACCCTGTAGCTGCTGGGGTCTTGGGGCCCTGGAGCGTCCCATCCACTACCCAGACTGACCCTGATCCTAGAAGACGCTTCATTGTTGGGGTGAGTGGCAGAATGACCCAGAAACTTCCTGGGGAGGTCAGAGACCCGAGGGTGACCGTCAAGGTGGCCTCAAACGTGAGCGTCACTTCCCTTCCTGGAGGCGGCCACCAACCTTGGGTGGCGGTGTCATTAGAGGAAGCTGAGTCCCTATTCTCAGAGGAAAGGGTGGGAGGCACCTTGGGACGACGTGGGGTGGGGCAGAAGATCGTCGCGGTAACCGTCCCCCCAATAAAGAAACCGCACGAAGCTCAGGTTGGCTCCATTAACGTCATCATCACCAGCTCCTGGTTTATTTCCAGCCCCGCCCCCGGCCTGACCTCGCCCCCCCAGCCCCCGCGGCGCACGCGCGACCTCAGGCACGGGTGACCTGCAGGCGACAGCAGCGCGCTCCGGTCCAGTCCATGCCCGCGCACTGGCAGTGGCATGTGGTCTCGGCGCGCACGTCCCACGAGCCGCAGGCGGAGCCACACGTGCAGCCGGTGATGGCGAAGCCTGCGGGCGCGACCCGGGGAGCTTGGACCCCGAGCTGGGGGGCTGCGGGGTGGGGGGCGGGGTGGCCGGAGGCTCCCACCAGCGAATGGGCGCGCCCGACGCATGGGGGCGGGGCGGGGCGGCTGGGGACCTGGACACCAGTGTCCTAAGGAAGTGGGGTCCCGGAGCCGGGCTGGGCAGAGAAGGCCGGGGTCCAGACCCGGACCCAGGGAAGCAGCGGCGGGGACTCCAAGGGACTTGGAACAGAGCTAGGAGCCTGGACAACAGACCTCTCCACTCACCTGCGGGGCAAGTGGCCAGGTCTCCCCTGGAGGTGACAGTCCGGCAGTTCAGGACAACGTTATTTAATGTTCCCAAAACTACGGGAGGAAGGGAAGGGGGCGCTGTGAGACCAAACTGCCCCTCCCATCCTCCTGCTGCCCCCACCCTGGCGATTTGGAGAAGACCTAGGCGGCCCAGGCCCTGGGGGACAGCTCTCCACCTCCCAGGATCCCCTGTCTTGACTTGGGGTGTTTGGGGAAGGTTCGGGGGGACCGATGGAGTTGGGCGTGGAGCTGTTGCTAAAGCGGGGCTGCGTGGGCGTTGGGAGTGGGGTTGGATTTAAGGATGAGATTTGGTTCGCTCTGGGGCTGGGTTGGGGTCAGGTCGGTGCTAGGGATGGGGAGGTCTCTGGGACCCTTGGCGGGGCTGACCGGGGGTGTCCTCACTTAGCGAGCTGGTGCTCTCTTGGATCTTATCATCGATGGCTTCATCCACCGGACACAGTGTCTGGCTGGGCACGAGCAGCCCCAGGACAGGGAGGAGGAGGAGGGAGAGAGCCTTCATCCTACAGGTGCTGCAAGAGGGAGCCGAAAGACACTTTCCATGGTGGGGAGGGTCAGGCCCCCGGAGCAAGAGGGATCTGGAACCCAGGGTCCCTATGGGGGACAGGGATGGGGGCCCAGCTCTGCCCCCGCCCCCCACCTCCCCGTGCTGGGGCCACAGCTAGGGCAGGAGTAGCTGTCACTTACCCTCCGGAGGGCTCAGCTGGCCAAATCACGAATAGGAAGTCCTGTGCCACAGCTCTCTCTGTCAGAGGTCTCTGGGTGTGGCTAATAAGTCCCTTGGCCCCCTGACCCACCCTTCCCACATCCGGGCCAAGAGGAAGCCCCCAGGAGTACACTCTAAGGCGGGGGGGCCGGGGGAGCTCTGCCCACCTCCCTGCTACAGCCTCCCCCTTCAATAGCCTGTCCCTGCTACGTCCAGGGTCTAGGCGGCAGGCAGTGCCCAGGGGATAACTCCAGGGCCTGTGATCCGAAGGGTGGGTAGAGAAAGGGGAGTTTGCATGTAGAGTGGTGGAAATAGAGTAGCTGCAATCCACAGACTATTCTTTCATTTACATCTATTGCTAGACACTAGCAGGGAAGGGGAACATTTTTTCTGGAAAGGGCCGAACAAACAGTAAATGTGTTCAGCTTCACGGACCATACTGCCTGCACCACTCAACTCTGCCATTGTCACGTATGAATGACACTGATGATATATAAAAAAGCAGGCATACTGTGTTCGAGGAAAACTTTATTTATGGACACTGGAATCTGAATTTCACTGTGGCCACAACCAGGCGTGATGGCACGTGCATGTAGTCCCACCACGCAAGAGGCTGAGGCAGGAGGACCGCTTGAGCCCAGGAGTTGGAGGCTGCAGTGAGCTATGATGATGCCACTGTACCCTAGCCAGGGTGACAGAGCAAGACTCCGTTGATAGATTTTTTAAAAAAATAATATACCTTTCTTAAGTGTTCGATTTGATGCATGTTGACAAATGTATATACCTGCATGCTACATGTTTTGTTTTTCCCGAGTATTGTTTGTGTTTTATATCCGGTTTCATAAAGGTGTCATTTACATATAGTGAAATTCTGGGTACGGTCATGGAACCGTCACTACCAAATACTTTCAATTTATAATTGGGGGAAAAGGGGTTTCTGAAAGACTGAAGGAAAACGTCTCCTTGTTCCCTGAAGCCACGAGAGAGTATTTTTCTCCCCACAGGACGGATTTTACTTGTGAATATTCATAACAGCTACCAGCTTGTTCTCCTGTTACTATACATCTGTCCTTGAAGCCTTAAAAGGGGGCTGGTATCACTTGGAAACCTAGAAACTGTTGCCATCCTGTGAAACCGACCTCCAGAGGAAACCGGGCTTCTGATTAGCTGCCTTA
>NW_012140969.1:874428-918474 GCF_000956105.1 Propithecus coquereli
ACTCCCCTAGAGTAACCAAGAAATGGGGGAGCAGTTATGAAACAACCCACACCCCCTTGATTGAGGAACTGTGGATGGAAGGGAAGGGGTGGGGACAGGGGGCCGTCTGGTCACAGTTTCCTGGAATAAAATTGAGCCACCGGCCTCCACCGCGTGCCTCAGGACTACTCATGTACTAGCTCCCGAATTCTCCCCCAATAGTCATGTGCACATTGAAGAGGTCACCCGGCCAGCTAGATTTCAGAGCCAAACTTGTCTGATGCCATAGTCCTTATGCTTCTAGAGATGGGGTCTCACTCTGTCACCCAGCCTGGAGTGCAGTGGCATGATCATAGCTCATTGCAGCCTCAAACTCCTGGGCTCAAGTGATCCTCCTGCCTCAGCCTCCTGAGTAGCTGGGACTACAGGCATGTGCTACCGCGCCCGGCTAATTTTTTAAATTTTTTGTAGAGGTGGGGTCTTGCTATGTTGCCCAGGCTGGTCTCAAACTCCTGAGCTCAAGTGATCCTTCTGCCTCGGCCTCCCAAGTAACAGTTGTGAGCCAGCAAGTCCAACCCTCACTTTTCACCAAAGATTTGTCCCACCCATACCACAGCAGGCAAATCTGAGGGGCACAGGGACAGCTCTGTGGAGGCCCACCTGATCTGTCTCCTTCCCATCCCTTCCTGCCTTATCCTGCCCAGGGCGCCGGAGCAACAAAAGCAAAGGCTCCCGGAGGGTTCAAGGCATCTGGGTGGTTATGCACAAGGAAGCTGGAGCCTCTTCCTGGGATCAAGTCCCAGCTCAAGGCCACTAGCTGTGAAGCATGAGCAAGTAGCTAAGCACCTCTGGGCCTTGAGCTTCCCCACCTGTAAAATGGGAGCGTTATTAGTGACAACCTCAAAGAGCTGTGGTGAGGACTAGGTGAGTGTTTTATGGGCATTTACATCAACTATATAATGCAGGGCCCTGCACATAGTAAATGCTTCATAAATGTTGCCTTTCATTATTATTTTTCTAGAAGTTTCCTGGCCACCAACAGAGGTCGGGACTCTCATCTCAGAAGGGAACTGCGGACCCCCTGAGGTGGAGAGACTCCCCTGCTAGGATTTCCCTTTCCTGCCCAGCCCACACCCAGCCCTGGGGAGGGACCCCACATTTCTGGTCCCACCAGAACGGAACCTCCCCACTCGCAGGGCGATTTCCTCACCCAGACGCCTTTTCACAATGTTCTTGGCAGCGGCTGTTGGTTAACTTGTGTTTTAAGATTTTGAGCAACTTTACAAAGAAAAAAAAAAAAGAAGGAAGCTCCCCTTGCTTCCTCGATGTCGGGGTTACCCTGGGGACTCTGGCCTCCCTCCTGCGCTCATCTCACTTCCATGAGCTGTCTTAGCTAATTGAGTCACACCACTTCCTTTTCCTGTCTGGGGCCACTAAGCCCCCTTTGGGGGCCTCCAGGCATTTCTTATTTTGTCCCCATTTCTCTGTCCCAGGGTCTCTGGTTTCACCATCCCACAACCCCCTCTCCCGGCCCGGCCAGCAACTCTCATTTGCCCTGCACTCTCACTTTTCTTATTTTTTATTTTATTTTTTAGAGATGGGGTCTGGCTCTGTTGCCCAGGCTGGGGTTGAAGTGGTGCAATCATAGCTCATTGTAACCTCAAACTCCTGGGCTCAAGCAATCCTCCCACCTCAGCCTCCTGAGTAGCTGGGACTACAGGCGCATGCCATCATAACGGACTAATACCTTAATTTTTTTTTTTTTTTAGGGATGGGGTCTTGCTATGTTGCCCAGACTGGTCTCGAACTCCTGGGTTCAAGCGATCTTTCTGCCTTGGCCTCCCAAAGCACTGGGATTACAGGTGTGAGCCACCACACCCAGCATATTTTTTATTTTTTCTTTATTTATTTTTCCTCATTCTTTTAAAAGCTGAGCAAGTTCAAGACCACAAACCTTTCCCTCTCACTATTTCAGTGAGTTATAATATTATTCTAGAAAGTCTCCTGTGTACCACAAGGAGGAGAACTCCCACCCTGTGATGCATATAAATACAGGTGATCACTTCTGTTCTTACCTAATGATCATAATCATTAATAATAATTAATTACAATGTAACCGCAAATGACCCTCAGACCTGTCCTCATTTCAGGCTTCCCTGCTGAGATCACGTGTCTAGTTGCCTCAGGGAGTCCCACAAATAATACATTAAAAAACGTATCAGGTTGTTACTTTGTGTTCAGACCAAGTAGCTGCTGAGGGAAAGAGAGAAATTCTTCTTTTGAGAATCACAGCTAATTGCAGCGGAAGGAATGATAAAGTTGGAAATAATCCTAAAGAGATAATGGATTAAGAATCGATGGTTGTTAACATCTTTTTATTTTCTTTCTTTTTTTTTTTGGAGATGGATCTTGCTCTGTTGCCCAGGCTAGAGTGCAGTGGTGTCAGCGTAGCTCACAGCAACCTCAAACTCCTGGGCTCCAGTGATCCTCCTGCCTCAGCCTCTCAAGTAGCTGGGACTACAGGTGCGCACCACCACACCCGGCTAATGTTTTCTATTTTTAGTTGTCTGGCCAATTTCTTTTTATTTTTAGTAGAAACAGGGTCTCCTTGCTCAGGCTGGTCTCGAACTCCTAGCCTCAAGGGATCCTCCCGCCTCGGCCTCCCAAAGTGCTAGGATTACAGGTGTGAGCCACCACCCCTGGCTTGATGGCTGCTAACATCTTTATGTGAAGAGTTACTGGTGGCTAGGGACACACCCCGAACCCACCGATCAACTGTAGTGAGGGGACATTATGGATTCCCGATGTGCTGCAACAGGAAGTACCCGGCCCCACCAGCAGTGCATTATTCTGGCTACAGCTGAACCTAATTCTAACAGAGGCTGTAGCTCTGTCCTCTTTATAGGGGAAACACGAGGGCAGGAATGGTGAGAGAGAAAGCTGCCAGCCAAATCCTGAAGAGGGCCATTCCCCAGGATTGGAAAAAAAACAAAACAAAACACACCAAGTAGCAATAAATACCGTGATGCAAAGATTTGGAGGAACAGCATGGCAGGTAAGGAGAGTGGCGTGTGCAAAGGTCCTGGGGTAGGAACAGTGTGGTGTGTGTGAGAAACAGCAGCCAGCCCAGCCAGGAGGTAGGAAATGGAGTTGGGGAGGGGACCTGGCAGGAGGTAGAAGACGCTGGGTTTTATTCTCATAGGAGGGTTTTTGTTGTTGTTATTGTTGTTGTTTGAGACAGGGTCACTGCAGCCAGGAACTCCCCGGCTCAATCGATCCTCCTGCTGGGCCCAGCGGTGTGAGCCACCACGCCCGGCCTCATGGGAGGGTTTGGAGGATTCTGCCTAATGAATGTGGAGGGCTTGTTGGGGATACCCGGTTAGATCCTGAAAAATGTCACCTGCTGGGCCTCACAGGGATCCATGAATATTTGCAGAATCAATATTTGTCTTTAGGGCAGACACATGACGTCATTTAAGTATAAATAAGGGGCAAGACGCGGAGGCGGTTTAAGCGACAGTTGTGTCCCCGCCGAGAAGCACTGGATAACCCCTGACCTACTTCCCTGTCGCCTCTAATTAGGGTCACCCCATCTCCAGTTACAGGCGCCAAAGATCAAAGAAACCGGGGGAAAAAAAATTGAGCCACGGCGCCCCCTGGCGCCCACGCCACGTGCCTACAGGCGTCGATCCCCAGGGCGAAACTACGCCTCTCCCCAGGGGGGTGAGTTTGAAATGTTAAACTTTAAAATCATGTCCCTCCGTCTCCCACCAGTTAAAAGGCATCCCCTCCGGAGGCTGGGGCCGGGAAGCAGCGCATCTAGGCCGGGCGTCTCCCCCAACCCCGTGCACCTGCCAACGCCGCGCGTCCACCTTTCTGCCCCTGGTGGGACCCTAAGAGCGCAACTGCCAAATCCTGGTAGTGGGATCCTAACAGCACAACCGCTGAACGGGAGGGGTGTGTGCTTCGCTCAGGCCCCGCCTGCAAAATTGTCTGTGCAGTTTTTTCCTGGAGCGTCCTTCGAGTTCCCTGAATTCTCAAAATGACCTGTGACCTCAAAATCGAGAGGGTCCCCTGTCTCCGTCCGGGGTTCTCCTGGTCGCAGTCTTGGAGGGGCCACGTCCCCAGAGGTGACCAGATGGGAATAAGCAGCGAGCCACCGGGGGCCGCCAGGCCCAGCTTCCCAACCCGACGCCCCCTCCACAGGTCCCCGTCCCCAGCGGGGGCTTCGAGGCCTACATCAGAGACGTGGACACCAGCCTGCCCCAAACTCAGGCCCATTCTACAGTTTCCTATTGTACCAGCAGGGACTCAAAATCCTGAGGGCGGCAGGTTAATAAAAATACTCTGCTTGTTAATAAAAATACTAACAGATCTAGTCGAGGGTCAATACCCTTCCCTCCAGCTCCCCTGGGGAGGGGGGGTCTCCCTGTCGCTCTGTGGATTTTGCCTCCCCTGTGACCTCCCCTCGCTTCCCTGATTCCCCTTCATTTTCATTCTCCACGCGAACTTTGCCTCCTCCAGGAAGTCTTCCATGATTACGCCCCCAGACTGGGTGGATTAGGTTGTCCTGTGGGCTCCCACAGCACCGCCTGTTGCCTCAGATGACCTACCTGGCTGCAAACAAATACACCCAGTAAAGGGTCTGATAAGTCCTGCAGTCAAGAGTCCCTGAGAACCCCCTGAGGCAGGGAGAGTGTATCTCACATGAATACCGGCTCTGACACCAGAAGCCGGACAGATGCCCTCAGGGGGCCAGGGAAGGTTCTGGGAGGACAATAGGGCGTGGTGGGGTCTGAGGCTCAGATCTGGCCCAGCACAGCTCCTGGGGGCTCCCTTGGAAAGAAAGTGAGGTGTGCGCCGGCTGGCAGAGAGGAGGGGACAGTTTATTTCTCTGCAAAGAGACAGGGTGGGAGGGGACAGAGTCAGGGCAGAGCAATGTCTTCTAGCTTCTGGTCCAGCGTCTTCAGGTCACTGAGGAAGCGGGTTGGGGTGAGGATGTGCGAAGAGCCTGGGTGGGAGAGGAGGGCTGGGAGGTGGGGGCGCTGCCTCGGCCCCCCAAACACCCCAGCCAGGCCTCTTGGCCAACTGAAGACTCAGGAGTCTCGAAACCTGGGAACGTAGGAGTCCAGCCCCCCGGTGACCCCTTCCCTGGGATCCAAGCCCCAGCCTGGCTACTCACCGATGAGCACCTCCCACTTGCCCTCGGTGGCCCTGGTCACCTCGTAGGCGGCCCTCATCTCCGACATGGCCACACCGCCCACAACGTACACGATGAGCCGGGGCCCCGCCCGGGCCTCGACACCCGCCTTGTTCTTGTGCCAGTGGCCAAAGCGCGCACTGTGCGTGGGGAGGGGACAGAAATTAGTCCAGGCAGAAGACCACCCCCCACCGCCATGACCCCCAACAAACATGGGTCTGGGTGTGGGTGGAGGCCCTCCCCAGCACCCTCACCTGACAGCAGCCTGGGAGCTGGGCGTGGGGGCGGGGTCGGACACGAAGGGCCACAGCTTTCTGTCCAGCCGGTCCTCCACGGCATCCTGAGGGCCGGAGAGGGAGGTTTAGGGAGGAGCCCGAAGCCATGGGGCCTGGGTCTGGAGTCCCCTTCACGGGGCGGGGGGCGGGGGCTATTCAGGGGCCCTGTTCCTGGCAGACAGGAACCACCATCTGAACCTTCTGCCCCCTGGGGACCCAGGAGTATGGATCCCCAGCCCCTCAGGGCCCCAAGAGTCCAGGCACCCAAGGCCCACTGGGAGGCAGGAGGTGGCAGGACTACAGCAGGACAGCCAGGAAGCTGAGCCCCTGGCCCGTTACTATCTGATGCCACCGATTTCGGGTGCCAGCAGGACCAGGGACTGCTGCAGGAAAGGGCTCCCAGGGGCAGGGGAAGAGGACACAAAGGGACACAGCGGAGACGGCCAGCAGGTGGGGGGCCCCTCTGCCGCCCCAATTCCTCAGCTGCGGGCTTGGGGTGCCCCCCTCGGCAGAGCAGGCTGGTGCCAGGGGAATGCCAGCAATGAGGGATTTTCCCTTAAGCCCCGAGGCTTAGCGCCGGGGGCAGGAGGGAGGCTGAGCCGCCGCAGGGATCAGGGGAGGACTGGGGCCCTGGTCCCCCGCCCACCGGCTTGGTACCTCCATCACGTCCTTGATGACAGGGGTCCAGCGCGACAGCTGATAGGTGGGCTCTGTGCGCTCCCGGCGCTCCAGCCGGCTGGAGGTCCCGGAGCCCTGTGGGCGGGGCAGGGTGGTGGGCACACAGGGCCAGAGAGAGATGGGAGAGGCTGAGCCCAGAGTCAAGCCCACACGGGAAGTGGCTGTGTGCGGGTGTAGGGGGGATGGGGAGGTCCTCAGAGACCCCCAAGAAGCCCCAGGTCAATTGCGTGCCCTCCCCCCGACGATGGGGACCCTACTACCCAACCCTAGGACTCAGACCACGTGCCCTGCACCACACCACAGCCAGGGCCTGTGTGGCGGTGACCACACCTCACACCCCCTGCCCTGCCCACTGTGTAACCCAGGATCGGGGACGGCCCTGGTGCCCTCTGGTCCCTAGACCAGACTACACAGAGCGCTCTCTGTGCCCCAGGAACCACACCGTGCCTGTGCACCCCAGGGCGGGTGACATGCTCTCCACCCCACAGGGCCCAGGCCCAGAGCCCACGCCCATTGCTGGCGTACCCCGGGGTTGGTGACGGTGCCGCCCAGCTGCTCCAGGTTGCGGATGAGGCTGCTGTGCGCCTGCACGTTGGCGTGCTGGATCAGCTTGGCCAGGTTCTCCTCGCTCACACCTGGACGGGGGTGGAAGTGGCCACGGCCCTGGGTTCAGGGGGCCCGGGGACTCTAATGGGCGTACCCTGCAGTGGGGAGGTGCTCAGGGCCGAGGGACTCCTGGGGCTAGGGTTCTGATGTCGGGGGCACTCTGGGTGGGAATTCCCGAGGGGTTAGAGTGGGGTGTCCAGAATTAGGTGAGGGGGCTCCAAGTCTGCGGGAGTCACAGATTGAGGGTCTGCATGCCAACAGGGAGCCCTCGTGTCAAAGGGCGGATCCCAGGTCAACAGAGGAAAGTCTCAGAGTCTGGGGGCGGTGGGGGTAGTATCTATGGGGTCTGCTGTGCCCGCTGAGTGGAGGCATCCCAAGGACAGGGGAGTTGCAGGGTTGAGAGCTTCCCAGGATTCACCGGTGAATGGGGGCATCCCAAAACCCCCACACCCCCCACCCACCATTCCGTAGGATGATGTAAAGCAACAGGACCCGGATCTTGTCATAGGCCGGCACCGCCGCGTCCAGCAGCACCGGCACGATCAGCTTCATGGCGTCCTTGATCTTCTCGCCCTCTGCGTCAGAGCCCATGGCCAGGTCCTGTGGGCAGGGGGGGCAGCTGTCCTGTCTGCCGTATGTGGGGAGGGAGGAGGGGGCACGGGGGCATTCCCAGGATCACTGACAAGATGTTGGGGCCCTGCCTCATCCTGGTACCAGGTTTCCCAAGGCCCCACCCCTATCCAGGAACAATCTCTCCACAGGCTCCACCCCTGACCCAGGTCCCACCTCTCCAAGGTCTTGTCTACCTTGTCAAGGCTCCACCCCTGACCCAGGTCCCATCTCTCCAAGGCCCCGCCCACCTCATCAAGGCTCCACCCCCACCCAGGTCCCATCTCTCCAAGGCCCCGCCTACTTTGTCGAGGCTCCACCCCTCACCCACATTCCACCTCTCCAAGGCCCCCCCATTCCAAGGCTTTGCCCTAACCCTAACCCTAACCCAATGCACAGGCCACACCCCTGTCCCGGACCGCCTCTCCATAGACCACCCCCAACCCCCACCTCCCCACAAGTCCCACCTCTCCCCAGGCCCCGCCCCTCCCGAGGCCCGCCCCCTCAGCACGCCCCGCCCACCTGCTCCACACTGCACAGCTTCTCCACGCAGCCCTTGAAGCGCTTCATGCAGTCATCTGCTAAGTGCAGGTGTGTAGAATACTGCGTGGTGGGGGCGGGAGTTGGGGTAACAGAGGCCGAGTCAAGGCAGAGCGCGGATGGCCTGAGCATGGGTTGAGGCCCCCAGGCAGCCGAGGTGCTCCCCGCCACCTCACCTTGTTCAGCTCTTTTTGGTACTGTGGCATCTTTTTCAGGATATGGGACAGATCTTTGATGTTGGCCTGGGGGACAGGGGAGTGGGCGGGCTTGAGGCCAGGCCCCGCCCACCCGAGGCCCGTCTGCAGGCTGGGGGATCCAGACAGCAGCCCCACCCCCAACATTGGGAGGGGGCTTCCCTGGAAACGCAGGCCCTTTCCTACCTTGTCCGTGGTCAGCCTCTTGCTCTCGCAGAAGGTCTTCAGGAGCTCCGTGACCCTCCTAGCCATGAGGGTGGGCAGGGGTGAGGCTGGGGACTGGTGGTGGCACTGTGGGGTGTGGGGGCCAGGGGACGCATGTCCCTGCACCAGGCCATGGGTAAGCCCTCCCAGGGGGGAGGAGCATCCGGGGATGGGGTGAGGTCGGAGGACAGTCCAGAGTCCGCCTCAGGGGCACGGGTGCAGCCAGGGGTCCCACGGCTACGTACCAGGCCCACAACGGGGGAGAGGGTGGGGGCGGGGCGGGGCGTGCACGCACTTGGACACGTCTGCGATGTGCATGTGCCGGAGCTCCACCCATAGGTCGTCGTCCTCGTCCAGCAGGACGGCCTTCTCCCGTGCCTCGCTCAGCCCCGTGGTCTCGTACCTGTGGGGGAGGAGGGGACATGGGGATCAGGGACCCAGGCCGGTGGCAGTGCAGGGGGAGGGGGAGGGGTGGTTCCGGGGTCGCCCACCTGTACGTGTCCTGCTCAATGTCCAGCAGGTCATAGGCCATGGCCTGGAACGTGAGCTCATGTAGCAGTGGGGACACGGGGTCAGCTGCACGGTCCATGATCAGCAGCTGGGAGCGGGTTTTCTCAGGGCCCTGGGGGTGACAGTGGGGGTGGGGGTGAGGACACTGACCCTGACCTTGGCTGGGGCCTCACCCCACCTCCCCATCACACCCCCGCCTCACCTCGCCCAGACTGGGAGTGTCCGCCTTGAAGGCATTCAGCTTGGCCAGGACAGAGTGTGCCAGCTGGGCTGTGTCCTCTGGGCCTCTGGAGGTGGGGCAGTCACACACGAGGGACATCAGGATGTGGGGTTGGGGCCAGGGTGAAGACCAGGGCAGGGGGCAGAAGAGAGGTTAAAGGTTGGGTGCCAGATGGGGTCAAGGGGAGGAGGTGGCATCAGGGCGGGGGCTGGGCAGGGTCCCCACTTGCGGTATCGGATGGCCGGGTACTCCTGCAGCGTGGCGCATAGGGTGGCGATCTGCTGGGCCAGCACCTCGAGCTGCCGTGCCCGCTCCCCTGCCCGGAAGGGGCAGTAAAGGTTGTAGGTGCTGTGCGGGGCATCCAAGGAGAACACCTGGGGGACAGAAGTGCAAGGGGCCACTACTATCAGGTGCACACCACCTGCCTAACTTCTGCTACCACCACCTGCAGCTCCCCGGGGTGGTCCCTGGTCCCAAGTCTGCTTTGCCAGCCCCCAAGTGATGCCTGGAGGAGTCAGGGGATAAACCCCCCAGCCCCTGCCCAGGACTGGCCCGCGCCGCACCTGACCCTCGTAGGGCAGGAAGGCAAGGTGGATCTCTTTCAGCGTCTTCACTGCCTTTGCCAGACGGGAGCGTCCCAGCTGACTGAACAGGGCATCAGGGCAGGCTGGGGTGGGGAGGAAGGGGGTGTCAGGCCAGAGCACCCTCATACCGCATCATCCCAGTCCCCACCCCCTCCAGTTCTCTCACTCACTGTCAGTGAAGAAGACGTGTGCCGCTTTGTAGGTGAAAGTCGGGGTCCCCTGGAAGTCTGCGATCAGGGCCTGAACTGACTGGGGAAGGCAGGTCACTCTCTGGGCCTGGCCCTGCACCCCCCAGACCCATCCTCTCTGCCTGGGCCTCCCAGCTGCTGCCCGTCCCCCACTGCATGCAAACCTGCACACAGGCATGCACACACGGTCACGCGCACACGAGCACACACGCACACGCTCCATCATGCAGGCACCTTCTCCGTGGGACTCAGCAAATAAATGGCCTCCAGGCTGGGGATGGGTTCTCGCCGTTTGTTGATGTCTTCAACGACTGGTAGGGACAGAGGAAGGGGCACATGGGGAGTCTCAGGTTTGGGGGGTCGATGCTTCGAGAGGAAGGTTAGATGCTTCGGGGGGGCTGAAGGAGGTACCTTAGGACCTCTTAGGGATCACCCAGCTGAGAGGCACACAGACAGGGTTCTGCATACTTCACGGTCGCATTCTGGGCCCCCACATTCAGAGTCCACCCTAGGAGTCCTACGTGGGACTCTACACGGGGGCTGCACAGTCGGGGAAGCTGGCCCGTCGGGGATCAAAGCTGGGAAGTCCTGCACGGCGCAGGCACCCACACTCAGCTGGCAACTTCAGGGAATGTACTTGGGCACGCGCTCCGGGCTGTCTGCGCAGGGGGCGGCAGACTTGGAAGTTCTGGACAATTTAAGGGGAATCCCACCCTCAAGGGCTGCACCCCATGGGGGCTCTACATTCAGGGGGTCCCACACTCGGGTTCCGTGTGGGGAGCGTGGGGTGAGGTGGCGCGCTGGGGCCATCCACTCACTGGTGATGCCCTCAGCCAGGATGTCTGACATTTTGCAGCAGGAAGACAAGATGCGCATGCTCGGGTGGTCCATGATGAGCACCTGCAGGGGTGGATGGACAGATGGACTGATGGACAGACAAAGCGGGGAGGAGGCCACAGCTGGGCCCCAGGAGGGGCCAAGGCAGTGGGTGGGGTGGACAGTTTCAAAGGCCAGCTGGGCAGGACCCATCCACCCGACTCCATTCCTGGGGACTAGCAGCCTCTTCCTCCCGGAAGGGAAGGGGAGTCCCACATTCAGGGCCATCCCCGTGGGCCTCAACAGGACAAGGGCTGCCCCTGGGGCGCTCAGGCATCTTCCTCACCCCTACCTTCCACTCCCCATCCTTCTTGACACTTCGAATGACTCCACTCAGGATTTCTGCAGGGAAGAGAGGGGAGGGCTCAGGATGCTGCTCCTCGGCCCCACCCCACCCTACGCCTTCTCTGCCTGAGGGCTAGACCCCACTTCCTAACTCACGCTTACGCTTACCCCTAACCTGCGAGGTGGCTCCTGGCATCACCCCCAACTTACAGACAGGGAAACTGAGGTTCTGCGAGGACAGGCAACTTGCCTAGTGACTGCGGCAAACGTAGCCACCGGAGAAATATGTTTCAGATGAAAGAAGTTGAAAGGCCAGCTCACCTACAGGTCTACCTGCCTCCAGGGCTGGGCCCTCAGCTTTCCCACTTGCCACCTCAAGTTATCCCTCTCTGGGGGTTTCACCCAGACCTCCACTCCACTTCCATCAGTCCCCCCTGGGCTAAGACGCAGGACCCCTGGTTCCCAGCCCTGAGGCGTGCCTGGCTGTGGTTACCCTACCGCCCTCCAGCCTCAGTTTTCTCATCTGTAAAATGGAATCACTGGTTTTTCCCATCTCCCCATTAAGCCCTGTGTAGACAGGACTCCTTTTTTAGCTGGAGGGCAGGGAGGGTTGAGCCACAGACTGCCCTGCCCAGAAGAAAGAGTGGGGAGAAGGGACCGAGTGGCCCGGCCGGCCATGTCCACTGTTATCAGGACCGCCAGGGCGGAAGAAGCAGCTGAGGCCGGAACTACCCGGGGTGGGGGAGGGGAGACCTTCCTCCCTTCCCCCTCCCCCCAAGGACCCTGGTCCGCCAGGCCGGGACGCCTGGGTCCTCGCGCTGCATCCGGGCTGCTGGGGATGGGGCAAGCAGGAAGCTGTCCCCCACACCACCCCCACGGGGCGTGGACACGCTCCCTGAGCGCTCACAAGCCCCGGGGTCACTGACCAGCAAACCACGGGGCCCCAGGAATCCAGTCCCCAAACTTTGCCCGGCTCCGAGACCTTGCAGTCCGGGCGTCTAGCTGCATCCTCCTTCCCTGCGCGGGTAGCCTAGGAGGCCCGGGAGTCCGGGCCCGAGCCTACGCCACCCTCTATGTGTCCCCTTCGGGTCCCCGGAGTCCAGTCTCCCAACTCTGTTCCGCTCGGGCACCGGAGAGCTGGAGTGTCCAGCTGGGACTGAGTCTCCGGCCGCCCCCTCGAGGATCAGGTGCTCGAGCCCGGCCCCCAACACTCCCCAACTCCCGCGGTCCCAGAGTCCGCGCGCCCCTGGCCCCCGTCCCCCAGGGAGGCACTCAGGAGCCTGGCCCAGGGGAGACACTCACTTTCCCCCACCACCGCCTTCAGCCCCGAGGGCGCCATCTTCCCCCAGGGGCGCTGTCGCCGCTTCCGGGTCTGTCCCAAGGTGGGGGCGTGGCCCCGCGCGACACCCACGTGGACCCGGTCCCGCCCCCCGCGCACCTGGCCCCGCCCAGGCCGAGGAAGTCGGGTCCCTTGCCCCGCGGACCTGCAGGTGCCGTCGGAGAGGCACGTCCCGACGACACGCTCGGAGATTGGAGCTCAGGCACACGCTCCCCCGGCTTGTGTGACCGCGAAAGCGGGATGGCAAACAACCCCTCATCCTCCCCAGGCCTTTGCGTCTGCGGGCTGTATTTCACAGTGCCCACTGGAGGCCACGGGGCCACAAACCTCTGAGCCTGGGACTGTGATACCCCTGCCTTCTGGACCTCAAAGTTTAGGGGCAGCAGCGTCAGGCTTGGACATTTGATCGATTCAGGAGGACACCTAGTGTGTGCCCGGCACCTGTGCTGTGCATCCTTCTCACTGGGTCCTGCCGGACACCCGACAGGGAGTGCAATGCAGTGGAGGAAACCGAGGCTTGGCAGGACCCATAGTCCAAGGCCACATGCTGAGTGAGCCTCCTGGGATTTGAGCCAAAGCCTGTCCCCAGAGGAATGCTTGTCACAGCCTCACACTTTCCTGGGTGCATGCCCACCTAGCCTCATGGGCCAACAATCTACATACATCAAAGGCTTACACACACACACACACACACACACACACACACACACACACACACATTTGCATTCGATTTGGAATCTCAGGGCCTCCTCCTGCTGTGTGTCCACTAAGGGCTGATGCCCTGTCACCTAGAGGGCACACCCATACAGATGAGGTCTCAGATTTAAGGTGTGACATATGTGTGCAAATACAGACTCCTGCTGTTCTGAGCTGGGTCCTTGATGATGAAGCGTCAGCAGGTGCCA
Organism: Propithecus coquereli; assembly: GCF_000956105.1. NCBI lineage: Eukaryota > Metazoa > Chordata > Mammalia > Primates > Indriidae > Propithecus > Propithecus coquereli. Next base: position 887,621 of record NW_012140969.1, read on the forward strand.
AGCCCTCTGCCAGGGACATGGAACAGACAGGAGTGAATCGTGCCAGATGGCCTGCTCGAGTCGCATTTAACATTGATGGGGGGAGACAGAAAAGAATCGATTCTGCCCTCAAGGAAACAAACCGTGATGTGATAGCAAGTGGCACCAGGGTAGGGTGCCACTTTATTGTGGGCGGGTGCAAAGGGAGGGCATCTCTGAGGAAGTAGCTTTCAAACTTACCCGTGAATGACATTAAGAAGCTGGGCTGGGTGCGGTGGCTCACACCTGTCATCCCAGCACTTTGGGAGGCCGAGGCGGGAGGATCGCTTGAGCCCAGAGTTCAAGACATAGAGAGACCCCGTCTTGACAAAAAATTTTAAAACTTAGCCGGGCATGGCGACACGAGCCTATAGTCCCAGCTACTCGGGAGGTTGAGGCAGGAGGATGGCTTGAGCCCAGGAGTTTGAGGTTCCAGTGAGCTATGATCATGCCACCGCACTCCAGCCTGGGTGACAAAGCAAGACCCTGTCTTGAAGAAGAAAGAGGAGAAGGAGGAAGAGGTGGAGGAGGAGCTTAAGGAGGTTGTGCAGCTGGAGGGAAGGCAGAGAGAGGAGCAGGGCAGGAAGTGAGGTCACAGGCCAGCAGGGGCCAGACTTCTGTAGGAGGAGGACTAACCCATCTTGGAACCAGGGTCAGCAGGACTTTCGGTGCTAAAAATAGGACAGTCACAGGCAAACCAGGACGGTTGGCCACCTTAGGTAGAAGTTGGGGCTCTTTCTGTCTTCCTTTCCCCCTCCTTCCCTTCCTCTTTAATAGCCTTACTGAGATATAACTCACATACCATACAAGTCACCCACCTAAACCGTAGGAGTCAATGGCTTCTAGTATATTCCAGGTTGTACATCCGTCATCATCACCCATTTTAGGACATTCCCATGACCCCAAGGTGTTTGGGTTTTATCTTGACAACTATAGAGAGTTTTGAGTAGGCAAAGGTGGGGTCCCCTTCAGATCCTGGGGAGGGGGCAGTCAATAGGGCCTGTCTCCCCCACTCTACTATCCTTGGTGGGGGTGACCAGTGTCTTCTGATGTTATGGGCTGCACCGTGTTACCCCCAAAAGATATGAAGTCCTAATCTCCCGTATTTCAGAATGTGGCCTTATTTGAAAATAGGGTCCTTGTAGATACTAGTTAGAACAAGGTCATACTGGAATAGGGTGGGCCCCTAATCCTATGATTGGGGGCCTTATAAGATGACCATATGCCCGCCTGATTCTGTGAAGGTGGTTAAAAAAAAAGTTACACCATAATTCTAGCACGCTGGGAGGCCGAGGTAGAAGGATCACTTGAGCGCAGGAGTTCGAGACCAGCCTGAGCAACAGTGAGACCCCATCTCTACTAAAAATAGAAAAATTAGCCGGGCATGGTGGCACTTGCCTTGTAGTCCCAGCTACTCAGGAGGCTGAGGCAGGAGGATCCCTTGAGCCCAGAAGTTTGAGCTTGCAGTGAGCTACGATGACACCACTGCACTCTACCTGGGGCAATAGAATGAGACTGTCTCAAAAAAAAAAAAATTAGCCATATGAAGACAGGGACACAGAGGGAGTGTGCCATGTGACCACAGAGGCACAGACTGAAGAGCTGTAGCGACAAGCCCAGGAACACCAAGGACATTAGGCAAAGGCAAAGAAGGACCCTGAAACCTGTAGGGTTTCTGCCAACACCTTGAGTTCAGGCTTCTGGCCTCCAGAACTTTGACACAGCAAATTTCTGTTGTTTTAAAAAGCCATCCAGTCTTTCTTTGGCATTTTGTTCCAGCAGCCCTAGGAAACTGATACAACCGATGAGGGACAGGACATCTCCTTGGCGTGGAGGTAGAGGGTGTGAACATCGGTCTTCGTGGGGTGGTGGAGCCTCGGGCAGGGCTGGTGATAGCACAGCCTGTTTATTCTGGGAACAAACTTCCACCGGGTTTCGAGGAAGGCGTCTTGAGGAGGGGATGGGGACCCCCCAGTGGCATCCCTTTCTAGGGAACTGAGGGAAAGGCACGGCAGCTCAGGGGAGGGGACACGGACCTCCTCTCCTCCCACCTGCCTCCCTCCCTGGGAGTGTTGCCTCCCGTTCCCACGCAGGGCTGGGGTGATGGGTCAGAGGCAGCTCAACTTGGCACTTGGGTGGCTCGGGGACAGGAGATCTCAGACTTTCTTGTCTCAGGGCCTGAGGTGGGCAACCAGGCCCCAGGGACAGTGAGCAGGAGGAAGGGTGGCCAGGAGAGCCCTTGGGACACTGCCAATGACACAGAGCTGGTGCTAGGCTGGCCGGTGGTGCCCAAGGTGGGTGCAGAGAGGAAGGGGGGGGTCCTGGGCTCCAGCTGCTTCTTCCCCTGCCCCCTGCAGGTGGCCACTGCCCTTCCAATAGGAGGAGGCCACAGGAACCAGTGAGGGGACCCAGGTGGCTGGGATGGGGACATCCTGCACTGGTTCCCACTGGTGGACTGCACTGGGTAGAGCTGGCCACTGCTCTACCCTGTCGGCCTGTCTTCTCCAAGCATAGAGACACTGCTCTGGCCTCCTGGGACAACCTACCTGAGAGTCCCTGGGGCCTGCTAACTGCTGCTGGGCCCAGCAAGGTCCAAACCCAGGTCACTCTGTCCCTACCCCCACGCCGGACCCAGCATCATTGTGGGCAAACAATTATCTGGATCATCTTTATGGGGCTTAAGCTTGGGTGGGAGCAGATGGGGCATGAGCTGGGGATTTGAGGCTGGGGGGGTAGATCCACACCCCCACATCCTGGTCATTTAAAAGCCCCTCTCTGGCACAGGGCCGGGGCAGAGGCCACAGGAAAGTGGACAGAGCCCAAGGGCAATGACAGACCAAGAAGAGAAGGCAGAGGAGGGGGGCTCAGCCCCCTTTGCCAAGGTGAGAGGGCCTCGCCCCACCCCCAGCTCCTCAAGGTCCCAGAGCCTGTGATTGCCAAGATGAATTAGTTTGTAGGGCACCTAATTATCAAGCCAGTCTCCTAGGACCCCCTGACCCAGTTGCCACTGTAGGAAGGGGCTGGTGGGCTTGAGTGTCTGTGTGACTGGTCCCTGCCCCAGGGCAGAGGGCAGGGCTCTAGGCTGACCTGTGAGAGGGAGGATGCTGGGACTTGGGGGGGGGGGCCCTGGGCCATTTCCCTGGTGCAAGTCCCAGCTCCCAGGCCACCCACCTGGCAGGCCCCAATCTAGGACGGCGGGATACTGGCCCTGAAGCCTGTCCCTTGGGGCGGCACCACGTGAGGCGGCACTGCTGGCGGGGGGCCCGGGGCGGGGGCCGGGATTGGGAAGGAGACTCATGTCTCATTTGGAGCAGCTCTGCAGAGCAGATCGGCGGCGGGCACCATGGTGAGAGCTGAGGGGCAGAGTGGGAGGTGGCCGGCCTGGAGGACAGGGGAAGGGTCCCCGAGCTGAAGGGCCAACTAGACCAAGTGGGTCTGTCCCCAGGAGGGCTCCCCGGACCAGGAGGGTTTCTTCAACCTGCTGAGCCACGTTCAGGGTGACCGGATCGAGGCGCAGCGCTGTTCACTGCAGGCGGGGCCAGGCCAGACCACCGGGAGCCGTGAGCGTGGGCACAAGGGTGCTGTCTGAGGGAATGGGGCGGGAGTGCAGAGGTGCAGGGCGAGTGACCATCTGGGGGGCCCTGAGGGCACGGGGTGGGGGAGATGACCATGCATCCTGGAGGTGAGGGGCTGGGGATGGTGGCCCCAGCTGGGCTATGTCCTCCCACGTCTGCATATGTGTCCACCTCCGTGTGCCTCTGCTCCATGCAGAGGGTGGCCCCACACCAGAGATGGACAGCCTCATGGACATGGTGGCCAGTACCCAGGGTCGCCGCATGGATGACCAGCGTGTGACAGTCAGCAGCCTGCCTGGCTTCCAGCCCGTGGGCCCCAAGGTAGGTGATATTCTGCCAGTGCTGAGCAGAGACCCACCAGGCTGCCCATCCCAGCCAGGAGTGAGAGGGGCCTGCCCCCACCTCTGTCCACCATGTCCATGGCCCGCGGACATGCCCCTGACTTCAGACGGAAAGGGCGTGAGGTCATGCAGGAGCCATGCAAGTCTCAGAGCCTTGGCTGAAACTCACGGCTCCTGCCCCCACGTCTGTGGGAGGGAGGATGCTGGGACTTGGGGGAGGCTCTTGGGCCATTTCCCTGGTTTGGGGGAGGCTGAAGGGAGAGAACAGGACCCATTCCTGGGAAATCGCACCCAGAGAGGAGGACACGTGAGCACACGCACAGGAGGAACACATCTGCACAATCACATGTGTTGATGTCACATGTACTCATGCACAGCCTGGGTTCCGATCAAGACCCCAGCGAGAGCCCCAAGGCCTGCCACCTTACACCCAATACCATCCTAAGTAGCGGGTAATGAAGGTTAACATGGATGAATGCGGGACATGGGTCCACACCTGCACCCTCTCTGCAAGGTTTGCGTCACCTCTGTCTTGGCTGATGCCTCTTCATCCACAGGACGGAGTGCAGAAACGAGCTGGGACCCTCAGCCCCCAACCCCTGCTCACTCCTCAAGACCCGACCGCTCTCAGCTTCCGTCGGAACAGCAGCCCCCAGCCCCAGACACAAGCCCCCTGAGGGCCTGAGCCATCCTGGGTCCCACTCGGCCCCCGAAAGCAGACAATAAAACACTTCCATGAGTAAAAAGAAACTGAGTATGTGTTATTTCATTGGGGGAGTGGGGATAGTTAGGACTTGGAGGGCTCAGGGATTCTGCTGGGCAACTCGAAGGAACTTCTCCTCCCGCTGCTTCCGTATCCTCTCTTTGAATTCTTCTATCTCTTGGCGCTGGTGGTGGGGAAGCGGGTGGGACAGGAAGGGAGGAGGGGGCACACACCTCAGGGCCTGGACCCCTCTCCCACCACCCCGGGCCCTACTCCCCCAGAGCACGGCTTCAGAGTTCAGTGTCTACACTGGAAGCCCCATGCTAATTACAACCAGGATCCAAGTGGGCTCAGCTTCATTCTTCAGAGAGAAGGCAAAAAGGAAACAAAAATGCTCCTCTGCTCTCAGTTCCCTACTCATGGCTGAAGGTAAAATATTCATTTGAAACCCACCATGGCCAAGGGGAACCAGCCTCCTCCATCCCTCTAGTGGGAAGAAGAGTAGATCACTTACCTGGCCCTCCTTCTCAGGTGGCCACAGCTCCCTCTGTGGGGACAAAGTCACAGCTGGGGGCACGAGCCAGGTGCCTGCAGAGCCCCACACTCAGGGCAGGGTCAGCTCACGGGAGGCAGACATTGGTACTCAGCAGACTGGTTCCCCACACCCTCCCCCACTCCCTGGACTGAACCTGTGAACACTCTCCTCAATGCCCACCTTGCGCAGTACGACGTAGTCCTCAAACCACTCGGCCTGATTCGAAATCCAGAACATAGTCACAGGGAAAGCGAGGTAGAGTGCCATCTAGAAAGGCAGAGGACGGGGGAGCAGAGCCAGGGATGTGCACTCCAACAATGTGCAGAGGTTGCTCAGAGCTTGGAGGACCCATCCTCCTGGAGAGTCCGGGAGCACCCTAGAACTCCCACTAAGGGTATAGAAGCCTCACACCTTAAAACCTAGCCCCCAAATCCAGGAGGCCTTATTCCTAAAAGCCCCTCAAAGCTGGGAGTCTCTGTCTCAAAGAAAGACACACACATACCTGCCCCGGTAGCACAAGAACACCTACTACAATCAAGACACCTCCTCCAGACCTCAATAGCCACCTCCCCTAACCAGATGCCCCCAACAAGCTCAAGAGGCCTCATTCTTCAAGTCTATTCCCCTAAGTCTAGGAGTCTCCCTGAGACACCCACCCACTCACCATGCATCCTAGAGCTCCCCCAGGATCTGAAACCTTTTTTCTTAGAGCCGCCTCGTCAGCTCACCCCTCTCAGAGGCCCTTCCTCAGTCCAGCCTTCTCAGAGCCCCCTAACCCAGAAGCCCCACTGGGAGAGCCCCCTCCTCTGGGTTGCCAACCATAAAGGTCCCTCTCAAATCTCAAAAGCTTTCTTCCCAGAGCATCCCCTCTTTGGAGTCCCCCCGTCTTCACAGCCTCTTCCGCAGATCCAGGAAGATCCCCTGCCCAGCCTCCCAATCCACTCACTCCGGGGTTCACTGACCCGAAACACCTCCAGCTTCACCCCCATTTCGCTTCTCTGGGTTTACAAAGCCACTTCCGCCCAAAGTCGACCCTCTAGCAAGACAGCAGTTCATTGGTGTTTCGCGGGCTCCACTGCTGAAGCTGATTGGCTGATGAGCCCCAGGATGACGTAATCTTCGGGCGCCTCTTCTCTGCTTCCGTTCGCGGATGTCTTCTAAAAGAAAGTCAACAGCGCGGGCCGCGCAGTAGGAAGGATTCAGCCAATAGGAAACGGGCATGGCACGGGGGGGCGGGCCTTCAGTGGGAGACCTCATAAGCCCGCGACTCTCGCTTGTACCTGGAGAGCCAGGAAAATGGTGGTGATGGCGCGTCTCTCGCGGGCCGAGCGGCCGGACCTTGTCTTCGTAAGTCCACGGCGGAGCTGAGGGTGGCCCATGTGGGCGCACTGAGACCTAGATGCTACAGGGAATTGGAGCCAGGTCACTCAGTGGATTTAGGTCGAAACTGTCCCAGGCCAAGGGGTGGAGAAACCTAAAGGGCCAGAAGCCAGCTCGTGATGTCCGCACTGGGGTGGCCAGGGTGTCGCACCTGGTGGACTGAGTAAAGAGCAGCTGTCGAGTTTAAGGGCCTGGCGTCCCAGGCCAGGGGGCGGAGATGGGGACGCGCGGGGAATGGAAGAGAAGAGAGGTCGCATATGTGAATCTTGACAGGTAAAAACTTTGTGTCTGAAATAAAGGCATGGTGACCAGGCCTTTCTGGCTTCTGGCAGAAAGACTTAGTGTTCTGGAGAACGGTCTAGGTCAGGTCTGGAGCGTTATAGTTTCTGGGATAAAGGCCTGGTGTCTGGGCTAGGAGAACTTTGATGACAAGGAGCTTGTCAGGCGATTGCCAGTGGGATCCCGAAGAACCAAGGACGTGGTGTCTGCAGTAGGGGCCTGGCATCTTCAGATTTTTGGTGTCTAGGGTTAAAGGCATGGTGTCTGGTCTGTTACTTTCCTTCTGAGATAAAGGCCTAGCTTCCAAGTTCTGGGGCAGAGTTGAGCTAGACGCTGGCTAATGGGATCCTGAGGGGCCGGTGGCTTGGTATCTGGGTCTGAGAGCCCTGGTGGCCGAGGTAAAGTTCTGGTCATCTGGGCCTGGGGCAGTGATGGGTCATGTGGTGGCATTGGGAGCCTGAGATGCCAAAGGCCTGGTGTCTAGGAAGAGGTATGTTTTAAAGAGGTCTGCTGTCCAGGGCAGAGGCCTGACATCTGGACCAGGGCCCTGGTGTCTATGAAGTCTGGTAATCTGGGCCAGAGAGTGGGCGGTAGGATTCGGAGGGCCAAAGTCAAATGTCCAGGTGATGCAGGCTCATGTCTGGCCTGGAACCATAAGGACTGAGAGAAGTCTGATAATCCGGGTATGATTGTGGGCAGGTGAACTCTGAGGGTTAAAGGTCTGGATTAGTGTCTTGGTGTCTGGTGACCTGGCTGCTATGGTGGGCAGTGGGATGCGGGATCCAGGCAAAAGTCAGGAGTTTGGGCCGGAGCCCCAGTAGTGGGGTGATGCTACACTCAGGCTCTGAGGGTAGGTGTCTCTTCTCCCCCTTCCCTGGCAGGAGGAAGAGGACCTCCCCTATGAGGAGGAAATCATGCGGAACCAGTTCTCGGTCAAATGCTGGCTCCGCTACATCGAGTTCAAACAGGGTGCCTCGAAGCCCAGGCTCAATCAGCTGTATGAGCGGGCACTCAAGCTGCTGCCCTGCAGGTAGGAACGGCTCCAGCTACCCTGCCCATGAGGCAGGGCAAATGGTTCTGGGGGTCCATAAAACTGACCAATCAGTGTTTGTCCCATCCTATTCCCCAGCTACAAACTCTGGTACCGCTACCTGAAGGCTCGCCGGGCACAGGTGAAGCATCGCTGTGTGACCGACCCTGCCTATGAAGATGTCAACAACTGCCACGAGAGAGCCTTTGTGTTCATGCACAAGGTGGGGGCTGGGCGAGGGGATGAGAGGGAAGGTGGGGCTCAGTCCACGGAGGTGGGCCAGAGCAGGGGGGCTGGGCACAGCATGGGAAGGGTAGGGGTTTGCAGTCCTGTTTCCTCTGTGCATGAGAGATTGGGTTGGACTCAGTCCTGGAGTTGGGGGTTCTGGGTCCTGCTGCGTTTACGTGGAAGTCCCTGGAGCGGCTTGGCCACAGGACATCTAATGTCTGTGTCCGGGCCATGGAGCCCACAACTCAGACCCCGCTGCCTCTCCCTATACCCCCAGATGCCCCGTCTGTGGTTGGATTATTGCCAGTTCCTGATGGACCAGGGGCGTGTCACACACACCCGCCGCACCTTCGACCGTGCCCTCCGGGCGCTGCCCATCACACAGCACTCTCGCATCTGGCCCTTGTACCTGCGCTTCCTACGCTCACACCCACTGCCCGAGACAGCCGTGCGAGGCTACCGGCGCTTCCTCAAGGTAAGCCCAGCTGGTGGGCCGGTTCCCCAGGTTGGAATTTCCAGAAACTGTCTCACTGGGACACCAGTGCCAGCCCCATGTGGAATGTCATTCAACAGACAGGACATGGGAAGATGCACAAGGTTGGTTTGTGGTTCGTGTCTTTATTTCCCAAATAGTTGGCTTGCACCTGTTCACATCAGGCATAGAGACGGGGCAATGTGAGCAAGACAGTCCCTGCCTGCGTGGAGCTTTAGGTGGACAGACCCACACTTGCTGCCCACATTAACCGGAGTAAACTGCAGCCGTGGTGAGGGCAGCAGTGAGAGCTGGGCAGAGCTACGGGAGCATATGACAGGCAAGGCTGACAGTGGAGGTGCTGCTGGGCAGGGATGAGGTGCGGTCTGCTCCAGCTTGTATCTGTTGTACGTAGTGAATCCCTGAGCACAGTGTACTGGGGTGGGTGGGTGTTGTGGTGGAAGCAAGGCGTGGCCAGCACAGGCTGGACCACTGGAGTCTAAGCCAGACCAGTCAGGACTGGAGCTGGGCCAGTGGGTTGAAGCTAAATAAAGTCTAAGGCCAGACTAGTCAGGGCTGAGGTTGGATCTATGGGATCAAGGTTGGACCAGTGGGACTGAGGCTGGACCAGTGGGGCCAAGGCTGGACCTGTGGGTGTCAGGGCTAACCCAAAAGGGCCAAAGCTGAACCAAGGAGGCCGAGGCTGGGTCAGCAGGGCTGGCTCTTGGCCAGGACCGTGGCAGGTGGGTGGCAGGAGGCCCAGAGCCACTGAGTCGGGAGGGGGCGTGGCCCTGCTGCCCTACTGACTGCCGGCGGGGTGGGTCGGTCTCCAGCTGAGCCCCGAGAGTGCAGAGGAGTACATCGAATACCTCAAGTCCAGCGACCGGCTGGATGAGGCCGCACAGCGCCTGGCCACTGTGGTGAACGATGAGCGCTTCGTGTCCAAGGCTGGCAAGTCCAACTACCAGGTGGGCCTGTGGGATATGGGAGCCCAGAAGGGGTGGGGGGGTGGCTTCCCCCACTTCAGGAACAAGACCGAGACTCTTCCCTGCCCTCCGCTCTCCACCCTGCAGCTGTGGCACGAGCTGTGCGACCTCATCTCCCAGAACCCAGACAAAGTGCAGTCCCTCAACGTGGACGCCATCATCCGCGGGGGCCTCACCCGCTTCACCGACCAGCTGGGGAAGCTCTGGTGCTCGTTGGCCGACTACTACATCCGCAGTGGCCACTTCGAGAAGGTACGCGCCGGCACACAGGCCTCTGGGTGTGGGGCGGGGTCTCCCTCCCATACTCAGATGCCGTTTGTGACAGATGCGCATGTCCACGAGCATGAATGCTGTCCCAAAGTCGAGGAGAGGCAGGACAGTCCTGCCCACAAGCACACCAGCCTTGGCCTCAGCCAGACCTGGGTTCGAGGTCCATACCCCCTGGCTATGTGGCCTGGGTCCCGCCAATCCTAGGCGTCCCCATTTGCAAAATCGGGGTGATACGCACTTCCTGGCCCATGAAAACTCAACAGTGATGCTCGCAGAGCACCAAGCAGGTGCTTGACGTGAGGGCCACTCCCTCAGGGACATGTGTCTGTGACTGTCCTTGTCAGCTTGTTCTTGTCATCAAGCTCAGGGGACAGGGGGAGTGAGTAGGGCTTTGAGAGTCCCAGAGGGCTGGCCGCGGCTGCTGTGGCCTGAGGGAAGGTGGGTGCCAAGGCAGGGGAGGCTCAGGAACTGAGGACGTTGTGGACGGCTAGGACCCTTGCAGGTTGAGGGGGCGCTGGCCATGCTACCCAGCTAGGGGAGCCACCAGCAGGGCGTAAGCAGGTGCGCGTTTTTCTGGACGCGCTGGCCACAGCTGCAGAGACGGTGGGGCAGGACCAGTCAGGCTGAGAGAAGGGGCCTGAGCTTGGGTAGGGGTGGGGTGCTGAGAGAACGCGAGCTGGAGGAGGAGGTCACACAGGCATGAGGGGTGCTTTGGAGCAAAGACAGCCCTCCATAGATGAGCTGAGGGGAGGGTCCCTGTAGGCTGCACCACCAAGTGCTTTAAACACTGGTCTCAGTGAAGCCTTGAGGTGACTCTGCGCAAGGGGCTGTCACCCACAGTTTACCGAGGAGGCCCTGAAGGTCCTGAGATCGCTCCGGCAGCACAGGGCAGGTCTGTCCCGCGGCTCCATGCTGGGGTCACTGCCCAGAGCCTGTGGTGCTGGGCAGCCCAGCAGCGGTTCCAGTTTGGGGCTGCTGCCTGTTCCGCGCATCGCTTTCCTCTCACCTCGCACCCCCCTTCCCCACCACAGGCCCGGGACGTGTACGAGGAGGCCATCCGGACGGTGATGACCGTGCGGGACTTCACACAAGTGTTTGACAGCTACGCCCAGTTCGAGGAGAGCATGATCGCCGCTAAGATGGAGACCGCCTCGGAGCTGGGGCGTGAGGAGGAGGGTGAGCCTCAGGGAAGGGAGGTCGGGTGTCGGTGGGAGAAAGGGGTGGGTGGGGGCTGGGGGCACGTCTCAGGTGGGGCCAGCCCTAGGTGGCTCACCCAGGGTCTGACAGGGAAAGAAGCTGGGAGGACAGTGGGGGTTTGGGGTCCTGGAGGAGCCAGGACTGGGGACGTGGCCAGAGACTGGCAGGGCAGGAGGTCTGAGGGGAACTGCAGGAGTCAGCGCAGTTTCCACAGTAGCAGGGGTGCGGGGTGGGTCTCAGGTGGACCGCTGGGTGGGCAGTTGATTGGACAGCCACGCTGAGTCTCTGAGGCCCAGGCACTTGGCGAGTGGCTGGAACAGAGAGAGGGCTGGGAGCCAGGCGGCCACCTGCTAAGGCCTGTACTCTCACAAACGTGTTTGTGGCTCCCAGATGACGTGGACCTGGAGCTGCGCCTGGCCCGCTTTGAGCAGCTCATCAGCCGGAGGCCTCTTCTCCTCAACAGCGTCTTGCTGCGCCAGAACCCGCACCACGTGCATGAGTGGCACAAGCGCGTGGCCCTGCACCAGGGCCGGCCCCGGGAGGTGTGTGAGGGCCACCCGGACCCCGCCCCTCAGAGCCCCGGCCCCACCCCTCTGTAGCCAGGCTGCACTCTGGCTCTGCCCCTAGAGACATGGCCCTGCCCTGGCTCCACCCCTCTGTGTGGGGTGCTGCTCCTCTGGTGTCACCCTTCAGAGCCACAGCCCTCGGCCCCGCCCCTTGGAGCCCTGTCCCCAGCCCCTCGGAGTCACTGCCCTGTGGACACCTGCAGGGCCCCAGTCCAGCCTGACCTCCCCCTCCTGCCCCCAGATCATCAATACGTACACGGAGGCTGTGCAGACGGTGGACCCCTTCAAGGCCACAGGCAAGCCCCACACGCTGTGGGTCGCGTTTGCCAAGTTCTATGAGGACAACGGGCAGCTGGATGATGTGAGTGCCTTGCTGTGTGTGCCTTCGTACGCACGTGCGTGTGTACGGACACAACTGTGTTTCTGAGCGTTGGTGGTGGGGGCTGTCTGGCAGGCAGGGTCTCAGCCTGGCCTCTGCCCGCCCCCGGCAGGCCCGTGTCATCTTGGAGAAGGCCACCAAGGTGAACTTCAAGCAGGTGGACGACCTGGCCAGCGTGTGGTGCCAGTGCGGGGAGCTGGAGCTCCGACACGAGAACTACGACGAGGCTTTGCGGCTGCTGCGGGTAAAAACAAGGCCGAGCTGGGGGCGCGGGCGGTGGGCTGTGCAGCCAGGGCCTGAGACAGCCCCTCAGAGCCACCCCCTGCTGCCTTCCCCCCTGCAGAAGGCCACGGCGCTGCCCGCCCGCCGGGCCGAGTACTTCGACGGCTCGGAGCCTGTGCAGAACCGCGTGTATAAGTCCCTGAAGGTGTGGTCGATGCTCGCCGACCTGGAGGAGAGCCTCGGCACCTTCCAGGTGAGCTGCCCTTGGCCGGAGAGGGACAGGGCCTGGACGCAGCCCCGGAACATGCTCCGACCTGCCCCTGTCCCCGCAGTCCACCAAGGCCGTGTACGACCGCATCCTGGACCTGCGCATTGCCACACCCCAGATTGTCATCAACTACGCCATGTTCCTGGAGGAGCACAAGTACTTTGAAGAGAGCTTCAAGGTGAGGGGGCCGGGGGCAGATGGTCTGGAGGTCCCAGATGGCAGTGTCCCTTCCTCAGGGCCCTCGGGCACTGTGAGAGTTTGCCAGGGCCACTGTGACAAGCTACCACAGATGTGGTGGCTTAAACAACAGGGATTTATTATCTCACAGTTCTGGAGGCTGGAAGTGCAAGATCAAGGCATCAGCAGGATTGGTTTCTTCTGAGGCCTGTCTCTTTGGCTTGCAGGCGGCTGCCTTCTCCCTGTGTCTCCGTGTGGTCGTTTCTTTGTGCGTGTCAGTGTCCAAATTTCATCTTAAAAGGTCGTTAGTCATAAGGGATTAGGCCCACCCTAGTGACCTCATTTCTAGTGATCTCAACTTCAAACACGTCTGTAGTCTGAGGTACTGAAGGTTGTGACTTCAGCATGTGCGCGTTGGGAGGGCACGGCCTGCAGCAGGCACCGAGTCCCGCCTCCACGGACACGTATGAGGTGGGGGGGTGTTGGTGCTGGTGTGTGCAGGCCATCCCCACCCCCTGCTGCTCCGGCGACACGTTGTAGGTCTGTGGGGTGTTGTACATGTCTGTGTGGTGAGGCCCACACCGGAGTGGTCGTGCTTGTGTGGACATAGAGGTCGTGCACATACACTTGTGCCTGGGAGTGCGACCCTTCCCCCAGGACACTGGGAGCCCATGTCTGCAGAACTGAAGAGCACCCCCGCCTCCACCCATAACGTCACCTAATAGGTGCCAGACTCTGGGCTTAGTAAGTCCTTCTGCACCCCAGCCTTGGGGTCCTTGCAGTCTGGGGAGGCCCAGAAGGGAGGGGTGTACAGGCAGGGCCCTGTGAGTGGAGCCCAAGGGAGACCAGGGCAGGTTCCTGACAGATGTCACCCAAGGGCATCCTGGGTGCCAGGTGGTCTCCACCCGCAGACTCACATACATGGCTCCTCTCCCGGGACAGGCGTACGAGCGCGGCATCTCGCTGTTTAAGTGGCCCAACGTGTCCGACATCTGGAGCACCTACCTGACCAAATTCATCGCCCGCTATGGGGGCCGCAAGCTGGAGCGGGCGCGGGACCTTTTCGAGCAAGCACTGGACGGCTGCCCTCCCAAATACGCCAAGAGTGAGGAGGGGCGGGCGCAGAGGAGGGCTTGGGAAGGGGCGACATGGGCCGGGCCTCTGACTGACCCCGGGCTCACTGCTCTGCCCTCCCCACCGCAGCCCTGTATCTGCTGTACGCCCAGCTGGAGGAGGAATGGGGCCTGGCCCGGCACGCCATGGCCGTGTACGAGCGGGCCACCAGGGCCGTGGAGCCTGCCCAGCAGTACGACATGTTCAACATCTACATCAAGCGGGCGGCCGAGATCTACGGAGTCACCCACACCCGCAGCATCTACCAGAAGGCCATCGAGGTGCCTGCCACAGGGAGCCCGGGGAGGGGCTGGAGGTCCCCGAGAGGACAGGATGGAAGGGGTCCCTGCAAGCAGGAGGGGCTGGGAGGACGGCCGCAGTGTGCGCGGAGCCCTCCAAGCTGCCCCAGCCTCATACCCTGCCCTCCCTGACCCCACGGTCACCAGGTACTGTCGGACGAGCACGCCCGCGAGATGTGTCTGCGGTTCGCGGACATGGAGTGCAAGCTCGGGGAGATCGACCGCGCCCGGGCCATCTACAGCTTCTGCTCCCAGATCTGCGACCCCCGGGTAGGGCCGGATGCTGGGAGGAACGTCGTCGGGGAGCCCGTGGCCCAGCTGGCCGGCTCACGCCCCCACCCTCTGCCCCACAGACAACAGGCGCGTTCTGGCAGACGTGGAAGGACTTCGAGGTCCGGCACGGCAACGAGGACACCATCAAGGAGATGCTGCGCATCCGTCGCAGCGTGCAGGCCACCTACAACACGCAGGTCAACTTCATGGCTTCGCAGATGCTCAAGGTGTCGGGCAGCGCCACAGGCACCGGTGAGCAGCCGCCGTGGGCCACCCCTAGCCTGGGCCGGGCACACACCGGTGCCTCAGCCCTGCCCAGCCGTGGCCTCCTGGGTCTGGGAGAGAACCCGAGGGCTGGGAAGGGCCCCCTATGGCGCTGACCCCTGCCCCCACCCCCGCAGTGTCCGACCTGGCCCCCGGGCAGAGCGGCATGGACGACATGAAGCTGCTGGAGCAGCGGGCGGAGCAGCTGGCGGCCGAGGCCGAGCGGGACCAGCCCCCACGGGCCCAGAGCAAGATCCTGTTTGTGAGGTGAGGGCCGGGACAGGCAGGGGGACAGGCCCCATGGTGCAGGGCAGGGAGCCAGGGGAGTGGGGCCCGCTGAGGCAGTGCACCTCCCGCCTCCAGGAGCGACGCGTCCCGGGAGGAGCTGGCGGAGCTGGCGCAGCAGGTCAACCCCGAGGAAATCCAGCTGGGCGAGGACGAGGACGAGGACGAGATGGACCTGGAGCCCAACGGTGAGGGGCTGGCCCTACAAGGGCGGGCAGCAGGGGGCGGTGACTGGCCACTGGCCCAGAAGAGTGACCGGCCCTCCCTGCCTCCCCCCAGAGGTCCGGCTGGAGCAGCAGAGCGTGCCGGCCGCGGTGTTCGGGAGCCTGAAGGAAGACTGACCCTCCCCCATGACACTCCCCGTTCCTGCAATACAGCCCCTGTTTGTACGTCACGGTCTCGGCCTCCTTCCTGCCACCAGGTACCCGCAGGGACTGCCAGCTCAGGAGCGCCCTGGCCCCGCGCCCGGATTGGCTGCCGTGGGAGGTGGGGCGGCTGGGCCCCAGGCCAGACACCCGCCCCACCCTCACCCTGCAGAGCCAGTTCTGGACGCCGAACGGCCAGTCCCTCTGCCGCCTGGGGCCCCAGAGCAGGTCCTGTCCAGAAGCTTCCTTGAGCCCCAAGCCAGGGGGCATCTGGCCCCCCCTCTGCCAGGCAGGGCCATTCCGTGTCCCCAAGCGACAGCCTCTCCCAGGGTGAGGGGTGCCCACCAGAGCCCTGGAGTCGGGCAGGCCCTGGTCCAGCTCCGTGAACTTCTCAGTGAGGCACTTTCCCTGGAGAGGGGCCACGAGCTGGGCGTGGTCCTTAGTCCTAAGCTCCGGGAAGCCATTAGCGGGCTCTAAGCTATTAAGGGGTTTTAAGCATCAAGAGATATAATCAGATTTGTGCTTCGAACAGGTCACAAGACTAGAAAGAAGTGAGGCATCAGGGAGCTGGGCCCTGCCTCCGAGACGGCCAGGGTGGCAACTGGGTCCTCAGACGTGGAGCTCAGAGGGAGGGAGAGAACCCCTGGCCCAGAGGGGGTGACTATCCGTGGAAACTTAGGCAGGGGAGATAAGATCAAGCTAAAAGGTGGCCCTGGCCCAAAGGCCAGGGCATCAACAGTGACACAGGAGCGTGAGATCCAGCCAGGGGTGGCAGAGGCCAGGGAGGGCTGGTCAGAAGCCTCCTGCCCAGGAGGTCGGTTCAGAGGGAACTGAGAGGGGAAGAGACGCCAGGGTTGAGTCCAGAAAGAATGAGAGACCAGACATACAGCCAGCCAGCGGCCTCAGGGAGGTGACAAGGCACGGCTTCTCATTAAATTATTTTATTCAAGAAGGTGGGGAGGACAGACAAGGGGACTGAGCTGAGCCCTGAGTCCCTGAACCTCCCAGCTCAGCCCCCCCACAGCAGGACTGGACTCAAGTCAGGGGGTGGGGACTCCAGCCCCCCCCAGACAAAGTTGGGGACAGACAGGACCCAGGAATACCAACGGACTGTCCTCCAGGGGGCGGGGCTATTTGGGGGTGCTGCCGCCCTTCTTGGGAGTGGTGGGCTTCTTGCTCTGCCAGAGGTGTCCCTGGATGGTGAAGGCATCGACGCTCATGGACATGGTCTTGGCGGGGATCTGGGTGAAGCGCTTGCGGTCCGAGTTGTACTTGTAGATACCCTCGACCATGGCAGGCGTGACGGTCCGGGGCCCGTAGCCCGCCAGCCGCGACAGCTCCTCCGTCTCCCCTGACAGCGTGTAGAGCGCCCGGAACTGGCAGCTCGAGTCTCGAAAGAGGATCAGGAAGTGGTTGGCCTTGCTCTTCTCAATTTCCTGGAGGGGCGGCGGGACCAGTCAGCCAGGCCGGGCCCTGGGCTGGGGCCACTGACCCACCCGCCAACCCCTCACACGTGGGCTCAGCCCACCTCGAGAATGCGGTTCTTCTGTGGCTCGTTCACCTTGCCTGCCAGGCAGCAGTGCGACAGGGCGTTGTGGATGATGAACTTGTTGGACTTGGCGCTGGGCTCCTTGTACAGCCGCGGACCTGGGAGCGAGGGGCAGTCAGCAGGGATGACCAGGGAACAGAGGGGCCCAAAGCTAGCGACATCACCCAAAGCCCCACTTACCTGTGTACTCGGGCACCGACGCCGGGGAGGAGGCGTTGCTGCCGTTCTCCCAGTCGCGCTCACGGCTACCAGGCAGGCGGCTCGGGGACATAAGGCCTGATGGGGATGGAGCCCTGCAGTGGGGGAGGGACAGGATGGAGGTGGGATCAGTGGTGGGTGAAGCCCCCCACCCTGCACAGAGACCACAGGGCAAAGGCAGGCCCGGCACACTCTGCAGGGAAGGAGCCACGCATGCGCACTGCGTACCCTCGCGAGTCCACGCGGTGCCCTCTTGCACGCGCTCAACCCTCAAGCACGCCAGCCACTCACACGGGCACATCCGCGGGTCTTATCTGCCAGCTACAGACTGTCCCGCTCCCACGTGTCCTTCCGTCTCTTCGGGGGCGTATACACACACACACTCGAGCTATGCCACCCTCTAGGCTCACAGGGATGCACGCGACCCCCCACGTGCCCAAGCTGGGCTCACCGAGACGTCGGTCTCTTCACACCGAGGTTATTGGGGGCCTCGTTGGCCACAGTGGACAAGGACAGGGTGGACTGGGAGTAGATCTTGCTGAGCCGAGAACCTGGTAATAGAAGGCACAGGGTCAGTGCCCACCTGAAGGCCCCTCAGCTCTGCAAATGCCGAAGACGGCCTGGCCCAGCAGGCTGGCGGGTGTGACACTGGGTCAGCCCCCATTGGGACGCCTCACTCTTGAATGTACCCAAGGGGGCCTCACCCATTAAGCAAGGGAGTGGAGACCCCTCAACCCGCTGTACCCCCACATCCCCGTGCAAGTCCTCGCCCAACCAGCAGGGTCCCTCACTGGAGACCCCACCCCACCCCGCCACATCCCTGCCCCCGCACCCCTGCGAATTTCCCCCTCCCCACACCCCCAGGGGGCCTCACCCAGCAGTCCGCGGGCTGGGCTTCGCGCCAAGGCCGAGTCATCGCAGCAACCAGAGCGTGGCCGGGGGGCCCTCCGCCCGCCCCGACCCGGCCCCCCGGTCCCCGCGGCCCGGGGCCGCAGCACCTTGTCGAGGTCGTCCATCAGCTTCAGCTGGGCCCGGCGCTCGTACTCCAGCCGCGTGAACTCCCCGCGCCGGGGGCCCACCTCCTCCTCGGCTGGGGCCCGAGCGGCGGGGGCCGGGGTCGCCGTGGGGGCTGCGGGAGCTGCAGGGGCCTCCTCCTGGGCTAGCCTGCTCATGAAGGGGACACAGCAGTCAGAGCCAGTCACAGGGCCACCGAGGGCCAGGCAGACGGAGGGGCAGGGGTCCGCGGGGGGGCCGCACCCAGCCTCACCTCACAGCCTCCTCCCTCCGCTGCTCCTTCTCCGCCTCCTGCCACTGTTTGCGCCGCCTCGCCTCCTCCGCCCGCCGCTGCTGCCGCTCCAGCAGGCTGGCCCGCTTTTGCGCCATCTCATCCTCAGGCTTGTCGTCGTCCTGGGGGACAGACACCAAGTCCAGCTGGCCACCTCTCCCTTGGTACGGCTGGACTTCGCATCTTCCACCCACCCAGCCTGCCAGCCACTCGCCTGTTGTCTTGTTTTTATAATTGTTCTAAAGACATTCAGTTGGTGCCTACTTTATGCACAGCCCCACACGGGGTACTGGGACACCACAGGGATGGAGTAGACCTGAGCCCTGCTCACATAAAGTGCTTCGCCACGCAGGGAAAGACGATCCAATACGGCACAGACAGCAGTGAACGCTGGGCCATGCGCGTCTACCTGTCTACACTGTGGGGACAGACCCATCCTGGGCCTGGGGGCACCCAGCGGGGCTTCCTGGAGGAAGCACCTGAGAGAATGAGGAGGACATAACCGGGTAGGCATAAGGGGTGAGGAGAGCGCTCCGAGCAGAGGCAGCAGCTAGTGCCAGGGCCCTGGGGCAGGGCAAACCTAGCAGGGGGTGTCGGGACTGCCTGGGAGCGGCCCGGACAAGGTGGGAGGTGAGCAGAGCCCAAACCCTGGGGAAGACTTTCACTCTAATAGCAGGGGGAGCAGGCACATCCCTGACTGCTCGGAGGGAGATGGCCAGGGTCGAGGGGAGACAGCACAGACCTGGCAAGGGGTGACCGACTGCAGATGTCCAGGTGAGAGATGAGGGAGGCCCAGGCTGGGGGGCCATGAGGATGGAGAATGAGTGGACATGGGACAGGGCCAAAAGGGGACCTGGTAGGGCCATGCTAGGGGGAGGGGGTGTCCTGGAAGACCCCAGTCCTGTCTGTCCAGCCACCACTCCCATCCATCCATCTACCCACCGCCCCAACTAACTGTCCCTCTGGCCATGCACATCTGTCAGTGTGCCTGTCCACTCACGCCTGCCCGCCCACCCATCAGTAAAGCCCTCTCCGTCCACCTGTCTGTCCGTCTGTTCCCAGGAAGTCCCCACTTGCTAGCCCTCCCCCCACCTGCTCAGGTGACCCTCACCTTGTAGAAGAACCCCAGCCCGGCCCGGGGCTCCCCCTCTGAAGACACCTCTTCCTCCAACGAATCCTCGGCACCAGGGGGGCTCCCGTCACCCTCGTCCCCAGCGGGGGGCTCTTCCAGGCTGCCCAGCGGGATCTCAATGAGGCTGGGCCGGGCCACGGGCTCCTCGGGAGGCGGCCCCTCGGCCAGGAGGATGGAGGAGCGCGTCTGCACGGGCACCTGGCTCGGCGAGAACTTGCGCAGGTGGGGGAGGCTGTCCACGTCGTGGGGTGGCGTGAGCACCCTGGTCAGGGGCGCCAGCCGCAGCTCTGCCGGCCGCGCGTGCTTCGGGCTGCGGGGCGCTGGGCTGGGCCCAGGCCCAGGGCTGCGTCGGGCGGCCAGGGTGCGCCGGGCAGGGCTGGGGGATGCGGCCTTGGACCCTGTCGTGGGGCCAGGGATGACCCAGGCAGCAGGGGGTGGGGCGGGTCCGGGGGCCTCCGGCGGGGCCAGGAGCCGCTGCTGCTGGTCCGTGAGCCTCTGCATGTCCCGCTGCAGCGAGCTCAGCGCAGCACTCAGCTTGCTGACCGCTCGGTTGTACTCCCCCAGTCCCTCGGGGGGCACCGGGCCCAGCTCCGGGGAGAAGGTCACTGACTTGGGCCTGGAGGTCGGCTCGCCCTGGCCCTCGCCTGCCGGCCGCTCCCCACCAGGGGCCAGGCAGGGCTCTGCCTCCACATCCGCATCCCCCGAGGCCTCCCGGGGCTGCACCTGCAGGAAGGCGCTCTTGCCCAGGCGCTGGCGGTGCTTGGCGAAGATGGCCTCGATCCGCCGCTTCTGAGCCTCTATGGCCCTGCGCTTCTCCTCCAGCCGGGCCCCCAGCTCACTCATCTCAGAGCTCAGGGCCTCGGGTGGGACTGGGGTAGACGTGGGGGACCCTGCTCCGGCCTCAGCCTCTGCCTTCACCAGCTGCTTCTTGCGTTCGGCGAAGCTGGTCATCTTCACTTCAGAGTTGGTGGCCACCGGGGAGCCCTCAGGGGGGACTGGCGATTTCGATACCTCCCCCACCGGGCAGGGAGATGGTTTCGAGGGGGCCTCGGGGTGCGGCAGGTAGACGGGTGCTTTGGTGGGCCCGTCGGACAGAGGTTTGGAGGCCCCCTCGGGCAGGTAGGGGGGGGCCAGGGCTGGCTTGGAGGGCCCCTCTGGGGAGTGGAGGTAGAAGCTGCCGTCAGCAGCCCCGTCTGGGAGCAGCCGGGGCTCGGCGCTGTGGATGATCTGCAGGGCCTCCTCGATGGTAGGCAGGTCACCAGGCTCCGGGGGCGGCTGGGTGGGGGTCCGGGCCGGCACAGGACGAGGGGGACCCAGACTGTCCGAGCTGACCGAGCGGAGGAGGACAGGGTCTCCCATGACGACGTCCACGTCGCTGTCCAGGCCAAAGGGGGTGCTGAATGACACAGCCTGGGAGAGGGGACGGCTGGGCGGCCAGAGGGAGGGGTCAGCCGCTGGGACCAGCCTCAGCCCCACCCCACCCCGGCCTGCCCCTGCCCAGCCCCACCCTGGAGATGCACTCACCTGAGCTGCCGGTTCCAGGCCTTGCCGAGGGCCTCCATGTGGGACATGGACGGGGAGGACTTCAGGGAGCCTGGGCAGGGGTGAGTGGTCACCATGGGGACCCTGGGTGGGGTCCACCAGGGTCTGAGGGCAACCTCTGCAAGGTCACTGGGCGAGTCACTGATGGGTCATTATGTGGTCTAGTCAGACCGGAGGTTTCTAGTACCAGTAAGGGGTGCTACGGAGTCACTGTGGGTGTCACCTTGGGACCCAAAGGAGGGGTCACTGAGACATGAGGTCCTCTGGGGCCGTCTTTGGGTGAGAGTCCCCAGTGACAGAAGCCACCCCCCTCCTCACCTGTGGATCCTCGGAGCGGAGACTGGGGGCCGCCTGGTGACAGGAGCGGGTGGCGGAAGTTGAAGACGGGAGAACTGCCAAGAGAGGTACCTCAGCCTTGGGACCCCCTCCCTCGCCTCTCCTTGGAGGTGGGGACAGGGGTGTCCCCCAGTGCCCAGCCCAGAGGAGGAGGAACCCCCCACCCCCAGCCATGGTACCACAGACTTGCCCAACGGGAGGAGGGGGGACCGTACCTGCTGCCACCGCCATTCTGAGGTTGGGAGGCCTCGGTGCCCCGGGGGGAGGCGGCTGTGACACAGGAAACGGGATCAGGCAGGGCTCGACCCCCGACCCCACCCAGACCCCAGGCCCGGACCTCACCGTGACCGTCGGGCAAGTCCTTGGCCTGCACGAAGTCGGGCTTGAGCACCTCAAAGCACATGAACATCTCGGCCAGCAGCACGACCAGGTTGACCTAGAGGCGGGAGGAGGGGTTGGCCAATGGGACACCTGGCCCTAAATACCCGCCTCTGCCCACGAGGCCCCAGCACGGCCCTACCTTGAGCGGTGGTGGGACATAAAGCAAGTCCTCCAGGGAAAGAGGGCAGCCCCGCGGGAGGCGGGAGGCACAGAAATCTTGCACCAGCTGGAGGTTGTACAGGCTGTCCGCCACGGACATGGGGTCCTTGAGGCACACCTCTGTAGGGACAGGATGCCTGAGTGACTCTATGACAAGAGGACACGACTCCCAGGGAAACCAGGACCCAGTGGCCAATATACACGCAGGACCTCCCATGGGCCGGGCCTTGGCCAGATGCCCATTTTTTTCTGGAACACTGTCCTCCAAGAACTCAACTCAAAAAGCTTTTCCTGACCACCCATCATCCTCTGGGACACTTAACATCCCAAAGGTACTTCTGGATAAACTTAACGTCTAGAACTAGACAACCAGAATGTCGAGCTACCCATGAGGTCAGAAGCGTTTCTATTTGTTCTGGCTGGATCCTCAACACCTAAAATGGGGTCTGGCACGCAGTCTGCCCTCAATGCATTTTATCTGCTGCAGGAATGAATGAGTTCTATGAAGCACAGAGAGGTTTAGACACTTGCGTGAGGTCACACAGCTAATTGGGGGGAAGAAAGATGCAAACCCATGTCTGCTGATTCTGGAAGCTGCCCCCATAACCACTACATTGTACTGATTGTGCGGACCTGGGGACAGAGGCCTGGGGGCCACAACTTAGGATGCCTAGCTCCCCAGGACAGGGTGTGGCCCAGGCCCATACACTCACCCTCGAGTCGCAACAGCTGGGGACAATAGCAGTGGATTGTGGCAGCCAGCGCAGCCCCACTGGCCAAGTCCTGAAGCGTAGTCACGGTCGGAAAGCAGGGGGCGCGTCGGGCCACAGCACGGTCCTTGCGGTATCGGATCTGCGGATGGGAGCCAGGTTAGGTGAGTGGACGGGCTGGCCCCAGGGTCAGCAGTCATGCAGGCTGGGCGGGGAGGCCTGGGGTTTCCGCCACGAGGGGGCGGGAAGCCGGGGGTCCCGGAGCCAGAGTGGGGGGCCAGCCTGGAGCAGGGAAGGGACAGCAGCAAGAGGCAGAAGGAGGTGTCTTGGAGCAGCCAGGCCAGCAGCGGGGGGCTGGGGACAGGGACTCCTGGGACCCCGGGGTGGGGGATACGTTACCATGGGGGGTTTGCTCCCCGACTCCTTCAAACAGAAGGCAATTGCGTGCTGGGGGGAGAGGAGCAGCCATCAGCGGGGCGGGGGGTGCTGACCTGCTGGGCCCCCAAGCCCACCTCCGGGGGAGGGGGTGGCCCTCGCTGACCCTGGTCCCGAACCCTGGCCATCCAGCTCCCTGTGCACTGGCTGGCTTTGGGGACCCCAGCTCCTCCCAGCCCCAAGGGACCCCACAGTGCAGCCTCTGATGCAGGGAATCCTCCTCCCACAAAAGATCCAGGCCCCCAGCTCGGGCAGAGGATGCATAGGAAGCAGGTAGGCAGGAGGAGAACCCCCCCAACCCAGGCCCCCAGGGTGGAAGGAGTGAGCAAAGGTGGGGGACCCCAGCCAGCCCAAAACCTCCCTCCACTTTCCCTTTGCATATCTACTGCAGGAGTCATTTATGTGAAGTACAGAGAGGTTCAGACACTTGTGCAAAGTCACACAGCTTATTAGGGGAAGAGAGTGATTCAAACTTCCAGCTTCGGTGAAGCAGGACATGCTCAGAGGGTCCTGCCCTCTTAGTGGACAGGAAAGGGGGTGTTTTGCCCCTCGATTCACAGGAAGAGAAGTTCACCCTACCCCATCAGGTCACTGGGGAGGGGTCTGCCCTCTTAGTTAATGGCAGAGATGCCACCCTTCTCTTGGCTCACAGAGGGGTTCTCCCTGGGCCCCCCGGGCTGGAGTCCGACCTCCTTTGCTCACAGGTGGGAGAAGGTAGGAGAAGGCGCAGACAGGCCGGCAGAAACAGACAGACACACACGTAGCGACAAGCAGGGCAGGCAGACGGGGCGGACAGACAGCCCCACTTACAGGAACCAGCTTCCAGTACCAGCGTGTGGGGCACTGACGCCAGAGAGGCAGAGAGGAGGGCAGCGGGCACCGGCGCAGGGGACAGCGCAGAAAGAGAGAGAAGGGAAGAAAGAAAGGGAAAGAGAGAGAGAGTGTGTCACCTCCAGCCCCCCACCTTGGGAATGGCCGTGAGGCACAGCCCTGCCCCGCCCACCCAGCTCTCCATCATCTGTCTATTTGTCGGCCTGTCCCACGCCCTGGCCTCACCGAGGGCTGAGATGGGGCCGCCCCATCTGTAGGGGCGGCGGGAGAAGCTCGCTGGGCAGCTTCCTGCTCCGTCTTTTCCTGCAGCCGCCGGACCGTCTGGGGGTGCAGGGAGAGGTCAGTGCTCTGGACGATGCTGGGGAGGTGGGGACCCCCAGCCCCATCCCGGCCCAACCTCACCTACCGTGTCCACCCAGAAAAGGAGCTTGTGCTCCAAGCTGGTCAGGGCCAAGGGACCCGGCAGCGTCTTTGTCCACTCGAAGGCAAAGGCAACCATGAGGGCGTCGATGACAGCCAGGTGGGCTCCCTGTGGGGGCAAGGGCTGGAGGGTGAGAGCCAGGTGCAGGGATGGAGGCTCCTCCCAGCCTCCCAGGGCCAGGGAAGAGGGAGAACCGGGGAGGTGGGAGGGGCTTAACGTGGGAGGAGCTTGAGGGGAGGGGCCAGGGCTAGTGGGTGGGGCCTTGAGGGAAGGAAGCAGAATAGGAGGTCCTAGAAGAGCCACTTAAGATGGGCCAGGCTTTGAGGTGAGAAATTAGGCTGTAAGATAGGGTGGGCCACGTAGACAAGTCCTCAAGGACGACAGTAGCACCTTTTCAGTCAGACCTGGTGGGAGGAGCTAGGCTTAATGGATGGATCTTGGGGGGAGGAGCCAGGCCTGGTGGGAAGAGCTTGAGGGGAAGAGCCAGACCTGGTAGGAGGAGCTAGGCTTGGTAGGTAGAGCTCAGAGAGGAGTCAGGCCTCATGGTGGGAAGTGCTTGAGAGGAGGAACCAGGTCTGGTGGGAGGAGCTAGGCTTAATGGTAGATCTTGAGAGGAGCCCAGCCTGGTATGAGGAGCTTGAGGGAAGTAACCAGACCTGGTGGGAAGAGCTAGGATTGGTGGGCAGAGCTCAGGGAGGAGCCAGGCCTGGTGGTGGGAGGTGCTTGAGAGGAGGAGCCAGGTCTGGTGGGAGGAGCTAGGCTTAATAGGTGGCTCTTGAGGGGAGGAGCCAGGCCTGGTAGGCAGACCTTGAGGGGAGGAGCCCAGCCTGTGGGCGGTGCTTGAGGGGAGGAGCCAGGAATGGTGGGCGGCACTTCAGGCAGGGGCGGGGCCTACCATGAGAATGGGCTGGTGCTTCAGGTCCGCCTCACGCACCGGGCGCTCTGGCAGCGCGGGCACCGTGCCCCTCCGAGCAAGCAGGGCCAGCAGCGCAGAAGGGCTGGGGGGTGTCTCGAGCTGCGGCAGCGCCTGGCGCCAGGCCCGGCAGTAGAGCTCGGCCGAGAGCAGGAGCCGCGTCACCGGGGGCTTCACGTGCTCCTGTGCATACTGGTCGGTATAGAAGGGCTCCCACAGCTCTGGGGGCACGTGCTCTGTGGGGGTGGGGGGAGACACGACGAGTCAGGGCCACCAGATACACCACACACACATACACAATCACATGGCCTCAACGAAGGGGGCATCTGGACTAGGGAGGATGGCCCCGAGAAGGGAGAGACGGACAGGATCTGGGCTGAGACGCGCAGGTATGCAGGACTGAGCCAGAGGAAGGGAGGCTGGTGGTGTTCCAGGCAGAGGGGACTGCAGATGCAAAGCGGGAGGTGGGAGAGAACACAGTGCCTCAGGGAGATGGAGGGGAGGCTTCCCTCACCCCAGGCTGGCTGGGCAGGCTGTTGTAGGTCCCTAGGAGACAACAATGACAATCTCAATGACAACAGCCTTCCTGTGCTGGCTGGGTGTAGACTCATCTAAGCCCTACATCAACCCTAGGAAGCACACAGGGCACGACTGGTAACTCCACTTAACATAGGAGGAAACCGAAGCACAGAGGAAAGTATCCTGCCCAAGGCCACACAGCTCTTCCATGCCAGCCGGGACAGAGATTCAAACCCAGCAAACTCTACACCCTCTTTCCACTTGCAGGCCGAGTAGGAGGAGCTGTGAAGTGGGGGGCCCGCAGGTAGGGCATGGAACGAACGGGAGAGGTGCTCTGCCCAAAGGGACCTTCGAGGGAGTTGTGTAACCTGGACTTGGTGACTGAAGGGAGGAGGTGGGGGACAGAAAAGGAGGCGCCTAGTGCCCTGTTGGGGTCTGAGGAGGAAGATGGAACAGAGCGGGTAGTGACTGAGCTGGCGATATGGGGTGGGAGGGCAGCAGGTGAGGGGGTGAAAGCTGAGCATGAGGGGCCTTGGAGACATCCTCAAGGCAGAGGACACCAGGGCTGGGGCTTAGGGGAACAGCCTGGAAACCCTTGAAAGACAGTGGGAAGAGGCATCAAGGAAGCCCCAGGTGGATGGTGGGGGCAGAACCCCAACCAGGACCCTCTCTGCCCAAGTAGGGTAGAGAGGAGAGAGCCAGGAAGATCCAGGGAGGTCGGGGCACCTGAGCTCCTGCTCGAATCAGCCCAGCTGTTTTGTACATTGGGTTTCTGTGTTTGCAAGAACGGGGTGGAGAGGTCTTGTGCTTCACAACGTATTTGAATGTGACCCCAAAGACCAGACCTCCCCCAGGAGTCCCTCTTCACAGCCAGGCTCCCAAGAAACCCCTCACCCAGGAGGACCCAGGCATCCTTGCCTACCTTCTGTCCCCTCCCTGCCCCCTTCTGCACCTCGAAAAACCACACTTGACCTTCCCACTTACAGCCCCACCCCGTGAAGAACTGTGCCTTTTCCCTGCATCCCTCAGCTCAGCTCCTTGAAAGAAGAGCGATTTCCGGCTCCCGGTCAACTCCCCCCGCAACAGTCCCCCCGCCCTGCCTCAACCTCCCTGACCTGGCTTCTGCCCTCATTGTTTCCAGCCTCCCCAAGGCCAGCAAGGGTATCCAATACGAATCTGTGGGGTATCTCGCCTGGGCACCTCCTTCTTCCAGAAACCTTCTTCCCCCTGGCATCTCCTTGTAAAGGGACATGCCCCACCTCAAGACACATGACAGCTTCCATGGCCATCTGAGGACTGCACCTGCTGCAGCCCAGGCCAAGGGTGCCACGCCCCACCCCCACATCTCCCACAACTCTCAGCATCTTCCCTTTATACCTGCTCCTCCTCCCTGTCCCCAAGGCAGTGAGGAATCACCATCCTTCTCTTTCTTTACCCTCAAACCCCACATCCAATCAGTCCTGAGGTTTCAACCTCCTGGCATCTCCCAAATCCAAACCCTCCTCCCCAGCCCGTGCTGGAGAACAGACCCCAGGCACTCCCCGTTCCTGTTAGCAAAATCAAACAAGTTTCTTTCCTGTAGTACTTCTAAGGGCCTTCAAGATGAAAATATGTGAACTAGGGCTAATGATCGCTAACACTTTTTTGATTTTTGGTTTTCTGAGACAGGGTCTTGCTCTGTCACCCAGGCTGGACTACAGTGGCACGATCATAGCTCACTGCAGCTTTGAACTCCTGGGCTCCAGCGATCCTCCTGCCTTGGCCTCCTGAGTAGCTGGGACTGCATGTGTGCACCACCACGCCCAGCTAATTTTTCTATTTTCTTGTAGAGATGGGGGTCTCGCTATGTTGCCCAGGCTGCATCAATATTTATCAAGCGCTTATTCTATACCAGTGTTCCTCTACCTTGGCACTGTTGGCATTTGGGGATAGAGAATTCTTTATGTTGGGGGAATGCTATCCTATGCATGGTAGGGTATCCAGCAAAATCCCCGGTCTACACTCACTAGATGCCAGTAGCACATTCCTTCCAAGTAGTGACAACCAAAAATGTCTCCTAAGGGAGAAAACTGTCACCAGTTGAGAACCATTGCGCTATACTATAAAATGTTCATTAAGCATTTCCTGCAGAGCAGTGCTACACAATTTTTTTTTTTTTTTTGATACAGAGTCTCACTCTGCTGCCTGGGCTAGAGTGCCGTGGTGTCAGCCTAGCTCACAGCATCAAGCGATCCTCCTGCCTCAGCCTCCTGGGTAGCTGGGACCACAGGCATGAGCCAGCATGCCTGGCTAATTTTTTCTATATATTTTTAGTTGTCCAGCTAATTTCTTTCTATTTTTAGTAGAGACGGGGTCTCACTCTTGCTCAGGCTGGTCTTGAACTACTGATCTTGAGCGATCCTCCTGCCTCGGCCTCCCAGAGTGCTAGGATTACAGGCGTGAGCCATCACGCCCAGCCTAAAAACACTATTAATGAGATATTTCACATCTTTTTTTTTTTTGTACCAAGTCTTTGGAATCCAGTGTGTGTATGTGCCCGTGTGTGTGTCTATGTGTGTGTGTCTATATATATGTGTGTGTGTGTATGTGTGTGTGTGTGTGTATTTTTTAAGATGGGATCTTGCTCTGTCACCCAGGCTGGAGTGCAGTGACATGATCACAGCTCACTGCAGCCTCGAACTCTCAGGCTCAAGTGATCCTCTTGCCTCAGCCACTGAGTAGCTGGGACTACAGGTGCACACCACCACACCTGGCTAATTTCTCTGGGGCTTTTTTGTACAGATGGGGTCTCGCTCCTGCTCAGGCTGGTCTCAAACTCCTGGCCTCAAGCAATCCCCCTGCCTTGGCTTCCCAAAGTGCTGGGATTACGGGTGTGAGCCACGCACCAGCCTAGAACCCTTTCTTAATCTTATCTCTGAGCTGTGTTCTCCTGAGCCCACCTGCCTGCATTCCTGCCCAACCTTCTCATACCTGTGCCTCTGGGCCACCAAAACTATTCCTTCCTCCAAGCCACTGTTCCCACTGGGCAACTGCATACCTGATCATGTCAGTTCTCAAATACCTTCTATGGCTCCCTAGTGCCCTCAGATCCCCACCCATGGCCTGAGAGGCCCTCATCAGTCTTACCAGCCTCCTCCATCTCCCATCTTCCCTGGCCACCACAGGGACCTGCATGTTCTTCTCTGAGAACTCTTTGTTGGCCCACATTCCTGGCCTTTGCACACACGGTCTCTTCTTTGTGGCAAACTCCTACACATCCTTCAATGCCCAAACCCTTTCTCCTCTGGGGAGCCTTCCCCTCCCTCCCCAGAAGATTTCAAGAATGTCCTCCCCCCAGGCGCTGCTGCTTTCTTCTACATCACAGACCTTATCACTCTATGCAGCAACGATCCAGTTTCATGCCCATCCCCCTCTCTCCCGCATCCATCCCGTCCTCTCTATACCTTGGGCGTCCAGCACCAGCCTGGCACCTGCTAGGCATTGGTCAAGAGTCCCAGAATTCACGAATCTAGCAGATCTCTGTTCCCCTTTTCCTTTAGCCCCCCTCTTTTTAGAGGCAGCTGGGGGACAGACTGAACCTCACCTCCAGCCCCTAGAGGGTATCACACAGCCGAGGGAGCTCCGTCAATGAGAACAGAAACTGGGGGCGTCAAGGGACTGGGATCTTATCAACACCCCTCAAGGGACTTTGCTTTCCTTTCTGCAAAATGGGACAGTGATTTCTGCTCTGTCTCCTGGCCAAGGCATAATGAATAATGTCGTTAATAAAAATACCACCCCCAGTCACAGCAGAAACAATCGTGAACATATCTTTAGTGTGTGCCGGACATAGCGTGAAGGAGTCTGTAGTCACTACCTCCTGTATACCTCCGGGCAGCCTTGCAAAGAATGTGCTGAGATTTTGATCACCCGAGTCCTGGCCTGGCACATAGCGACTGCCCCATGAACATATGGGAAATAGATAAATAAATGAACGAAAGCCTTCCGTCACAGAGGGGGAACCGTAAGCTCAGAGAATCGGGATAATCCATCCACATTCTGGTGGGGGTGGGACTCAAACTCAATTCTGAATCCCAAACTTGAGCTCTCCACGGCCTCATAACCTTAAATATGAGGGGCTGGGACATCCCGGGGTCCCAGGTCCCAACTTCTAATCCCTTTCTTCCTCAAGCAAATCCCTGAGACATGGATAGTCCTCAGAGTGGGCCACACACGTGGAAGGGCGCAGGAAGAAAGAGGAAGGGACAGGCTCGGGTGGAACCAGGAGAGGGACAGCTGTCACCAGACCCACACCCAGAACAGGTTGATCTGGGAAGGCCACTGAGAGGGGGATGGGCTGTGCCCAGTTGGTGCCAAGACCAGTGGGCAGACAAGTGGGAGGGAAGGGCGTCTTCCCCCCACGGCTCCCCCCAGGAAGGCCCAGACCTTAATTAACCCCTGGCTTCTCCAAGGCCGGGCTCTGGCTTCCAGCTCTGGCCTGGGGCCATGGAGCTGCCCAGAGCTGGGACTGAGCGTGCTCAGGGCCTCTGATCCCCGGAACCCACGGGCACGGTCCCCATCGGGGCGGCCTGAGTGGGGGCCAGCCACGCGGGCCTGGGGGAGGAAGTGGAGGATCGGCCTTCATGCGAGAAGGCCCTGCAGCGGGGCCCCCCACCCCAGCGGGATCCTGGACAAGCCATCTCCCTTCTACTGGGCTCGCCCGCCTCCTCGGTTAGATCAGGGAATAAGTCACAGCTGCCAGCCGCCGGCCGGGGCCATGCAGGCGAAAGAGGGGCTCCCCAGAGCCGCCCGGCCGCCGCCCGCAGCGCAGGCAGGGCCGGCGCGGGGTGTGTGTCCGGGCCCGGGGGCGTGGGGACCCGAGCGCTTAAGGCCCCGAAGCCAGAGGCCGGGGCCGGGGGAGGGGGCGAGAGGGGTCGCGGCAGGCGCGTGATGCGAGCGTGCAAAGGGGAGGAGGGCGTGCGAGGGAAGGCCCCGGGGGTGCGGGAGGCGGGAACCCCACACCGGGAGACCCCACCCGGCTCGCAGACCCCGCCCCGCTCACCTGGGGGCTCGGACGCCGGGGTCCCCGCGCCGAGCTGCACCGCCGGCCCCACCCCCACCGCGCTCCCGCAGCCGGGCGGGCAAAGTCCACGGCTCGGCCCCGGCCCAGCAGGAAGCCCAGAGGCCCGGCGCGGCGGGGAACCCGGGCCCGGGGACCCCCGGCGGCCGGCGCTATTGT
>NW_012140969.1:918659-929572 GCF_000956105.1 Propithecus coquereli
TGCCGCGGAGCCAGGTGCGGCCGCTCGCGCTGGCGACGCTGCGTCGGCCCCGCCCCGGGGCGGATCCCAGGTGCGCCCCGCCCCCCGGACCCCGAGCGGCCCCCAGCCGGCGGGTGCCCCGCGCGGGGCGGGCCCGGATCGCAGCCGGCGATCGCGGGGGGAGGCTGCGGCTGAGAGTGTGTGTGTGTGTGTGTGTGTGTGTGTGTGTGTGCGCGCGCGCGCCTGGGACACCGGACAGGATTAGGGACCCTCTATTCGAGAACGCGCGTGCAGGGCCGCAGTGTCTGCCCCCTTAGGCGCAGGAGGCACCTGCGCGAGTTTGCAATGCCTGGCCGGGAGGCGTGCACCTGTTTCTGATTGTGTTTGTAAAGACCACAAGAATGTGTGCCTCTTCGTATCTGTGTGTGCATCTCCGAATGTATTTGGGTGGTGGTGACCCAGTGTAGCGGAGGCTGTCTACGTGTGCGTATCTGGGCGTGAGTGTGACAGCACGTGTATGTGTAAGTGTGTGTGTGTGTGTGTGTCCGTGTTTCAAACGTGTGTTGCGTATACAAGGATCTCTGTTATGTAGGTCGCTCTATATCCTGAAGATAGAAGTGGTGAGTGTGTGTGTGTGTGTGTGTGTGTATCTCTGTTTTGTGGGTGGATATGAGTATGCGTGTTTCTGTGCCTCTGAACGCATTTGTGTGTTGTGTAAGGGTGTGATTGATGTCTCTGTCAATGCAGGAGTACTGGAGAGAAACTTCGAGGATGTGTATTTATGCAGGAGTGAGGCTCTTTGTGTCTATGAGTGTGGTCACATGGCTGCGACTGGGTGTATTTGCAAATGTCTGTGTGTGTATTTGTGGTATCTGCAGTGTGTGTTGGGGGAAGGCCCTGATTGTGTGTAGGTGAGGATGTATTTGTGTCTAAGTAGATTTGTATACGAGTGCGTGAATGCGGTTGTGTGCACGGGGATGTGTGTGTGTGAGGAACAGTTTCTGAATGTATTTGGGGGCACATATGTGTGTTTACATATGAGTGCATTTGCGGGTTTGGGTGTATGGTGTGAGCCTCAGAGTGCAGGTTGTGTAAACCGTGAAATTCAGTGTAAGTGTGTGCAAGAACGCCTATTTCTGAATATGTTCATGAAAGTGAAAATGTGCATATTTATCTAGGAATTGCATATTTGTGTGAGTAAATGTATTTGTGTGTGGTATAATCTGATGGTATGCATCAGTGTGAAGGTGTGTGTGCGAATGTGTTATGCGTATAGATATTTGTGCGCATGCGTGCAATTGTATGGACGTTACTGCATATATTTGTAAAATCCCTGTTTGTGGCTAGTTGTTTAATATTTGTATGTTCCATTGTGTTATTGTGTCAAAATATCTGCCTCTTAGCTGTGTGTCAGTGTGTTAGATCTTTACAGCTGGGTGAATGTTTGGATTTTGCGTGATCTGTGAGCATTTACTCGTGCTAACAAGGTGACAAGGTGCACGTGTGTGTGAGCATCTGTTTTCGGAATGTAAACTCAGTATCGGAATGAATCTCCGGATGAGTGAGTGCATTTGTGTATGTGTCCGGGTGTGCCTGGATGTGAGTATGTGACTATGGTTGTGTGTGTAGGCATGCATGTGTGAGTAGCTGTGTTTCGAATGGCTTTGCATGTGTGTAAATGCATTTAAGTGCATCGCGATGCATTCGTGTGTCATGACATGAGTGAGACTGGGTGGGCAGGTGAATTCTGTCTAAGGGAGTATAAGCGTGAGATTGCGCATTTACAGCTACAGAGGGGGTTTCAATCTACACACACATACAGACACCCACATACATGTGACAATCAGTCAGCGTTTTCTTGGCTATATAAAATGCTATGAGGCCAGGCTTGGTGGCTCACACTTGTAATCCCAGCACTTTGGGAGGATCTCTTGAGGCCAGCAGTTCAAGACCAGCCTGGGCAACATAGCAAGACCCTCCCCCTTCTCCCCTCTACAAAAAAAATGAAAAAATTAGCTGGGCACGGTGGTGCACAACTGTAGTCCCAGCTACTTGGGAGGCTGAGGCAGGAGGATCACTTGAGCCCAGGACTTCTAGGTTACAGGAAGCTATGATTGGGCCACTGTACTCCAGCCTGGGCAATGCTGTCTTTAAAAAAAAAAAAAAAAGATGAATGCTATGAGGTGACAAGATGCTACTACAGCATGCAATTGCCCTAGCCCCGCCAACCTCAGATAGTGGCCCCTGAGCCAATGCTTTGTTGAAATTCCAGGGTCCCCTGACATACATTGTACACATGTGTTTGGGGCATGGGTCTCGTGGTCCAGAATGTGTGACTGAGGAGGGGGCTGGGTGTGCCACAGGGAGGGGAACTGGGCCATGGGCTCTCCCGTCCGGATGTGCCCGTGCAGGTGTGGGTGTGGGCACACAAAGGGGCCAGTGTGTGTGTGTTTGAGCACACATGGGGATCTGTATGACACACAAGCCCTGGCTCCCCCGCTCGGAGGACCTGAACCAGGTCTTTTCCCCACTGGGCCTCAGTTTCTCCACCTGTGGCACTGCAGGGAATCGGGAACTCGCAGCATGGGTAGGCGTCCACGGCTGGAAAGGGAGTGCCTGTCATGCTTTGCCCCTCTGTGAGCTTGGCGTGTCCTGCCAGCTTACGTGAGTGTTTGCTTTGCCTGGGAACGTCCCCATGACCTCTGCAGACCCCAAGGACAAGCCTCATGTAGGCGACACCTGCAGCTCACTCCCAAACACCAGGGAGGTGCATGCCCCACCCTGGGAGGGGGCCGCAGGATGTGAGGGTCCGGTGAGGGGGTGTCCAGAGGTGGCAGAGCAGGAGCCAGGCCCAGTGCCCCCGCCTGGGGCGCCAGGGGCCTCCTCGGGCCCAGCCCCCACACCGGGCAGACTGGAACGCCTGGCTGGGCTAGACCGCCCCACCCACACACGGCCAGCAGAATCGAGGTCCCACCTGCCCCTGGGGGCCTGTTCCTGAGGCCCAGGCAGCCTCAGACACATTGGCTCCCCTGTGTACCCGGGCAGCCCTTCCTACAGCCCCCCTGCAACCCTCCCCTGTCTCTACCTCCCGCCTCCTCCTCACCTGGAGACTCCCTGGGCTCTCACACCTCCTAACTCATTAGACCGGCCCTGCTTATTAAGCTGGGGGCAGGGATGACTTAGAGGGTTTGTAGGTCAAGGGGTTAGGATTAGGTTTGGGGGAGTGCGTGAACCCCCATGAAATCATCTGCAAAATTGTGCCTGTGTGTGCACTTCCGCAAATCTTGCAGGTAACGATTTCTGAGTGTGGTATATGCCCACGACCATTTTTTTTTTTTTTTTTTTAATACAGGGTCTTGCTCTGTTGCCCAGGCTAGAGGGCAGTGGTGTGATCATAGCTCACAGCAACCTCAAACTCCTGGGCTCCAGCGATCCTCCTGCCTCAGCCTCCTGAGTAGCTGGGACGACAGGCATGTGCCACCACGCCTGGCTAATTTTTTCTATTTTTTGTAGAGATGGAGTCTCACTCTTGCTCAAGCTGGTCTTGAGCTCCTGAGCTCAAGCGATCCTCCTGCCTCGGCTCCCAAAATGCTGGGATTACAGGTGTGAGCCACCACGCACAGCCCAAAATAATTTTAAAGAAAATAGTGTGCGTGCCGAGGGCCGTCCCTGTTCTCCGCCACTTGCATTTACAGACAATGAACCGATACATGCAAAAGAGATCATTTCAGCTAGGGATAAATTTTGGGTTAATAATACAGTGAAGCCTGGGGACTGCTTTCACCAGGGCAGGGGGGTGGTGAAGGGGGCTTCCTTGTGGAGGGGGAGAGGGGGCAGAGCCTAGAATGATAAAATGAAGCAGGTGGGGGAAACATTCCAGGCAGAGGGAACAGCAAAGACAAGGTCCCCAGGGCAGGAACAGGCTAATATTCGCAAGGAAGGTCACCCTAGCCGAGCTTAGTGAGGAATGTGGAAGGAGACGCTAGAGGGTGTTTGGTCACTTCTGAAAACTCTCCAGTCAAGGACCGCTTCGTTTTCCAATCCATAAAATGCAGAAAAATGAATTTCTAGGAAAATAAAATGTAAATACGTGCCTAGTGCCAGAAAGCAAGAAATAACCAACAAGTGAGGTGCAGTGGCTTGAGCCCATAGTCCCAGCTACTCGGGAGGCTGAGGCAGGAGGATCACGTGAGCCCAGGAGTTCAAGGCTGCAGTGAGCTATGATGACGCCACTGCACTCCAGCCTGGGTGACAGAGCAAGACCCTGTCTCCCCCCCAAAAAAGGAACTTTATGATGAAGAAACCTCCACCAGTCATAAATTATGTTGATAGTATATACTCCTGATACAATATGATGACCATGACACTTTGCCTCTGCGATCTTCCTGCTTGTGACCTATAACCCCTTTCTAACCATGAGAAAAATAGCAGAAAAATTCCAATAAAGAAGTATTCTACAATATACCTAACCAGTCCTTAAAACTGTCAAGGTCATCAAAAACAAGGAAGGTTCGAGAAACTGTCCCGGTTGAATCTTAAGAGATGTGACAGCTCAATGTCACGTGGGATCATACATTGGATCGCAGGACAGGAAAAAAGAGGCGGTGGGCATTAAGTTTTCCAGAAAACTTAAGAAATCTGAATAAAGAATGGACTTCCATGAATTACAATGTATCAGCATTTGTTCATTCATTGTAACAAATGTCCCATATTAGTGTAAGATGTTAATAAAAGGGGAAACTGTACGTGTGTGTGTGTTTGGGGGACAGGGAGTATATGGAACTCTCTATACTGTCTGCTTGACTTTTTCGTACATTTAAAACTGTTCCAAAAAAAAAGTCTGTTAATAAAAGAAAGAATTTGAAAGGCATGCAAAACATGAGCCCAGCAGTCATAAAAGTATTATGTCAAATTACTATAAAATTTCTAAACACTGATTATTTTCTATACTCTCTCAGTTGAAGGGACAGTCAGCAGTTTGGGGCCAGCACGGTCTGTGGGTCACTCTTTGAGTAACACCAGTATAGGGTTTCTCAGCCACAGCACTAATGATTTTGGGGATATTTGGAAGTTTAGCAGCATCCTTGGCCTCTACTTATTAAATGCCAGTAGCAGCTCCCTCCGGTTGTGCCAAATTGTCCCCAGATTTTACCAAATGTCCCCCAGAAGACTGAATCACCGTTCTCTTGAAAACTATGCACACACATGTGGGCGACAAAACCAAGTCTGAAAACTTGGTCCAGAAAGACCCATGCATGTCTGTGAAATTCAGGGCAGCCCTGAGACACCCGGTGTCTCCAAGACAATTCAGCTAATGCCAGGTGGACCACGGAAGCTTCACTAAGAAGGCCATTCCCGGGGCGTGGCTTTAGGGCTGGGGAGAACGCGCGGGTACGGAATGTATCGGGAGACGGAATTGACAGGGCTTGCTGATGCGCAGGGACAGGCGGCGAGGAGAGGGAGGGAGGCGTCTTGGAAAATGCCCAGATCTCTACCTTTTGCAACCAGGTGGATAGTGGCGCTCCTTGCCGAGATGGGGACAGGAGATGAGGGGCCAGGTTGGGCGAGGAGGGTGAGTTTCATCTTGGACAGTTTGAGTTTCAGCTCCCCAAGGTAGGTGAATGGAAAAACAAACTGTGGTGCATCCAGACAATGGAATATTATTGGGCACTAAAAAAAAAAAGAAAGAAAGAAAGCTGTCGCGCCATGAAGAGACACGGAGGAAACTTACATGCATATTACCAAGCG
This sequence comes from Propithecus coquereli, assembly GCF_000956105.1. Taxonomy (NCBI): domain Eukaryota; kingdom Metazoa; phylum Chordata; class Mammalia; order Primates; family Indriidae; genus Propithecus; species Propithecus coquereli. Next base: position 924,387 of record NW_012140969.1, read on the forward strand.
AAAGCCGATCTGAAAAGGCCACACACACCGAGCGACTCCAACTATGTGACGTTCTGGAAAAGGCAAAACTACGGAGACAGTAAAAGATCCCAGGGGTTGCCAGGGGTTGGGGACAGGGAGGGAGGAACAGGCAGAGCACAGAGAAATTTTAGGGCAGTGGAACTGCCCTGTGTGATCCTACAATGGTGGACACGTGTCATCGTACAGTTGTCCAAACCCACAGAATGTACAGCCGCAACAGTGACTCCTGATGCAGACTAACGACCCGGGTGATGAGGATGCATCCGCGGAGGGTCACTGATTGTAAGGAATGCCCCGGTCTGGGGCGGGGTGTTGAGGAGGAGGGCAGAGGAGCGTACGAGAACTCTCTGCGCTTTCTACTCAATTTTGCTCTGAACCTAAAACTACTCTAAAACATGAAATCTTCCTCCTTGATGCTATCGGCAAAAAAATAAAAATAAATAAAATAAAACACAGAATCTATTATAAGCACACACACACACAATGGGACATGCAAAAAAATCCTAGATAGATATCCGCGAATACGTACTTGGACATTTACAAATATACCCAATGATATCCACACAAATATCTACGCACACACACACACCAATACATTCAGCCAGAGACTCAGTATTGATGTGGGTCAAGCGAGAGACATTATCTCAAGCTGCTCTCTGTCATTTAAATGTCCTTGACGGGAAGAAACTTACTGTTCACTTTGTTGCCTTCCTCTGGCAGGAGGAGGTGTTGGGTGAGCAGAAGTGAGGCGGTGACTTACCAGGTGTAAAAATGAAGACCAACGTGATTGTGCTGGGGGAAAAGGAGGAAGGATTCCAGAGAGAAAGGGGCTTTCACTGCTCTCTTTTCTTCTTCTTTTTTTTTCTTTTAGAGAGATAGGGTCTTGCTCCATTGCCCAGGCTGAGTTCAGTGGCACAATCATAGCTCACTGCAGCCTCCAACGCCTGGGCTCAAGTGATCCTCCCACCTCAGCCTCCTGAGTAGCTGGGCCTGCAGGTGTGCACCACCACACCTGGCTAATTTTTCTATTTGTTGTAGAGATGGGGGTCTTGCTATGTTGCCCAGGCTAGTCTGGAATTTCTGGCCTCAAGTGATCCTCCTGCCTCGGCCTCCCAAAGTGCTGGGATGACAGACGTGAGTCACTGTAACCATCCTGACTTCTCTTCTAATAATGGTGAAGTCCATAGAGATCCAAGACAAATGGAGGGTCTGTATCATCCTCTGAAATTATGCTACCTGCCAGCCCTTGCCAACCATGCAGACTTAGCTAAGAGATACATAGGACAAAGAAAATCACATACAAACTTTGGGGTTTTCTGACACCCGGGTCTGCCAAGACCTCATGGCTCAGGAGCCCGGGGGGCTCTCTGCAGGTCTGGACCTCTGAGTCACGGTCAATGCTGGAGACACAGGTGTGAGAGCCGGAGTCATTGAAGCCCCCAGGGAAATGAAATACAGACCGAAGACAGAGCCCTGGGAATCCCCAGGAAGGAGAAAGGGGAGTTTCTGGGCTTCTGGAGAAGGAGAAGAACAAACAAGGGAGGGAACAAGGGCTTCAGGAAGATGGGAGTGGTCTCCGGTGTCCAGGCTGGCATGGAGGGTGCATGAGATAAGAAGAGAGCAGTTGCCTTAGATACCAGGACACAGAGTTCAATAATGACCTTGAGGAAGGCAGTCTCAGTGTTATGTGTGTGGGAGGCAGGAGGAAGAAAGTCTGATTAAGTGAGATGAGATGAGAGTGGAAACTTCACCTAAGATCCACACCTCCCCGCCCCCGTCCGGGTGTGGTAGCTCATGCCTGTGATCCCAGCACTCTGGGAGGCCGAGGTGGGGGATCGCTTGAGCTCAGGAGTTCGAGACCAGCTTGAGCAAGATCAAGACCCCATCTCTACTAAATACAGAAAAATTAGTCTGGCATGGTGGCACATGCCTGTAGTCCCAGCTATTCGGTGAGGCTGAGGCAGGAGGATCGCTTGAGCCCAGGAGTTTGGGGCTGCAGTGAGCTAGGCTGATGACACTGCACTTCTAGCCTTCTGTTTCAAAAAAAAAAAAAAAAATTCCCCATCCTAAACTTCTCTGCAACATCAGCGACCTTCCCCACTCTTCTCCTCTCTCTTCCCCCTTCTGGGTCCTTGTACATTTCCTCCTGTCTTTCCGCAAAATGCAATCCCTTCTGTGGAACTGTAGGCTATTAGAGACAAAAAGAACCTTAAACACCAGCTAGTCCAGACCTTTACTCCGAGCTCGAAGAATCCAGCCTATCCTTGATTCTCTCCATGAACAGGGAGCTCACTACCGAAAGAGGCAATCCCTTCTGTCCCTGTTGTCCACAAAGTTCTTCCTTTAGCAGAATCACGCATCTGTAGGTACTTAAGTGATGTTCGTGGAATCGGTTTCCCTGCCCTCCTGGGAGTTTCTGAGCTCCCATGATCCCCACTATCTTGCATAGTTCTCTCCTCACTTCTCAACTTCTCTGTTATGTATCCTAGACCCGAACATAATTGCCAAAGTGTGGAGTCATTGGCAGCGATCATAGGCTTTCGTCTGGAATGTATTGATTTAAAAAAGCATGTACTACGTGCCAAGAGCTGGGACGACAACCTGCTTAATTTCGTCAAACATAGACACAGCCTCTGCCCTCACAGAACTTATGTTCTACTGGGAACACAGACCCAATTCATTATTATTATTATTATTATTATTTTGAGACAAAGTCTCACTCTGCTGCTCTGGGCTAGAGTGCAGTGGTGACTTCATAGCTCACTGCAGCCTCAAACTCCTGGGCTCAAGTGATCCTCCTATTTCAGCCTCTCAAGTAGCTGGGACTACAGGGGTGCACCATCATGCCCAGCTAAATTTTTTTTTCTATTTTTTTTTTTTTTTTGGTAGAGACAAGTTCTCTTTTGCTCAGGCTCGTCTTGAACTCCTGCCCTCAAGCGATCCTCCCACTGTGGCCTTCCAAAGTGCTAGGATTACAGGTGTGAGCCACTGCACCTTGCCAAAATTCATTATTAACTACATATGTGCTGAGAGTTCTGGGAGGAAGGAAGAGATGTAGAGTGAAGTATAGACAGGTAGGTAGTCCATGGAACAAGGAGGTCTTGGTGTATGTTTAATACTTTCGTTGCACCTATACAAATAAAACAGGCCACACAAAGTCACTAAGCTAATATGAACAAATCTGCCCCTTAGGGGCAGAAACTTACCACAGGGAGGGACTTCATGTGGTAGATCGTTGCAGTAATGGTTCCAAATTTGTTCACATCTGCCTGTATTCACACCCGTGGGACTCCCCTCCCACTCTGATTCAGGGCTTGGCCATGTGAGTTGTTTTGGCCAAGAGGACAATACAAAATGTGGCAGAAGCAGCTTGAAAAGCATTCGCACACTGGCATAAAAGGGGTGCTAACACTACAGTCCCTATGGATATTAAAATGATAAAGAGGGAAGTTTATGAACAACTTCATGTTGATCGATTTGACAATTTACATGACATAGACAACTTCCTTAAAGTGCAAAACTATCAAAGCTTACTTCAGAAGAAATAGATAACCCAAATAGCCCTGTGTCTATTAAATAAATTAAATTCTTGACTAAGAACCTTTGCACAAAGAAAACTCCATGTCCAGATGGCTTCGCTGGTGAATCCTATAAAAACGTAAGAAAGAAATAATACCGATTCTACACAAACTCTTCCAGAAAACAGAAGATGAGGAAGCACTTCCCAATTTATTCTATGAAGGTAGCATTATCCTGACACCACCATCAGATAAAGACATTACAAGGAAAAAAAAAACTACAGATCAACATGCTTCATGAACATGGACATAAACAGTCCCTAAAACAGTTAGCAAAACAAGTCCAGCAATATATAAAAAGGAAAAGACATCATAACCAAGTGAGGTTTATCCTAGGAATGCAAGGTTGGTTAAGCACTTGAAAATCAATCACATCAAGAGATTAAACAAAAAATCAGATGAGAATCACTATTTCAATTGATGTAGAAAAATCATTTGACAAAAATCAACACTCACCATGGTATTAAAAATCCCTCAGCAATTCTCTATTAATAAAAGCATCTATGAAACACAGCTAACATCATACTTAATAGTGAAAGATAATGGTTTTTTTCCTAAGATTGGAAACAAGGCAAGAATGTTTACCCTTACTACTTCTATTCAAAATTACATTGGAGGTCTTAGCCAGTGCAATAAAGCAAGAAAACAAATAAAAAGCACGCAGATTGGAAACAAAGTTAAACATGAAAATCTACATAGATGAAAAAAAAAAAACCCATGATCATCTACACAAAAATCATAAAGAATGTACAAAAAGGCTACTAGACCCAATATGTTAGTTTGGCAAAGTTGTAGGATAGAAGGTCAATATATAAAAATGAATTGTATTTCTATAGGCTAACAATGCACAATTGGAAATTGGAAATTTAAAAAATCAATACCATTTTCAATAGTATCAAAAACATGAAATACTTAGAGATAAGTTTAACAAAATGTGTGCAAGATCTATACATTGAAAACTAGAAAATATAGCTGGGAAAAATCAAAGAAGGCCAAAATCAACCTAGAGATATACTATATTCATGAATTAGAAGATTCAAAATAATCTGTAGATTCAATGTACTCCCAATCAAAATTCTAGTAGGCTTTTCTATATAGATTGACAAGTTGATTCTAAAATTTATACAAAAATGCAAAGGACCAGAATAGCCAAAGCAATTTGAAAAAGAAGAATGTAATTGGAGCAGTCACACTGTTTACCTCAAGACATACTATAAAGTTACAGCAGGCAAAACACACAAAAAAATACAAGAATTAGTTGGGCATGGTGGTGCACGCCTATAGTCCCAGCTACTCGGGAGGCTGAGGTAGGAGGATCACTTGAGCCTAGGAGTTTGAGGTTGCAGTGAGTTGTAATCAAGACATAGCACTGTGGGCCAGGGCTCTGTGGCTCACGTCTGTAATCCTAGCACTGTGGGAAGCCGAGGTGGGAGGATCACTTGAGCTCAGGAGTTCGAGACCAGCCTGAGCAAGAGTGAGACCCCATCTCTACTAAAAATAGAAAAATTAGCCAGGTGTCATGGTGGGAGCCTATAGTCCCAGCTACTTGGGAGGCTGAGGCAAGAGGATCGCTTGAGTCCAGGAGTT
>NW_012140969.1:931192-965111 GCF_000956105.1 Propithecus coquereli
CTCCCGAGTAGCTGGGACTACAGGCACGCCCCACCATGCCCGGCTAATTCTTGTATTTTTTTTGTAGAAATGAGATCTCGCTACGTAGCCCAGGCTTGTGTCCAACTCCTGGCCTCAAGCGATCCTCCACCTCGGCCTCCAAGGGTGCTGGGATAACAGGCGTGAGTCACCACGCCCAGCCAGGAGTCATGTTTTAAACCAATACTTAACTGCTTAACAACAAGATATTTTCTAGGGCTTTAAAAATTATCAAAATAATATAATCTCATTGTTAAACACTAGAACAATAGAAAAGTAGAAACCTAGAAGACATTTCCCCCTCAAACTCTCACTGTGACACTTCCTCCCAACAGGTAAACATTTATCAGCTATTTGAAATATACTTTCAGGGTGTTCTATGCATGTACGTGCTTGTGTATCATTAATGTTCTTGGCTTCTTTTTCCAAGGAGCAATATAGCTCGTGAGTTTTCCATGTCAGCAGATAGAGGTCTGTCTCGTTCTTGTTAATATCTGCAGAGCATTCCCATAGCATGCCGTGCCCTAATTTGTTAAACTATACCTCTATTGTCAGTCATCGAGACTGTTTTCCAATTTTCACTTTTACGAGCAACAGCCTCACTGCAAAAAAATGCTGTGATAAACACACCCCTTTACGCATGTACATTTGTGGAGGATCAATTGTTGGATGAAGATCAGCTGGGTCAAAGGTTATTGTGCTTTCAATTTTTTGTTTGGTGACTGTCGAATTCCCTTCCCAAAAAGGTTCATTAATTTACACTTTCCCTGCCTAACAGCAGGGCAAAGCTTATTATTCAACCAATTCTCAGCAAGACTCGATGTGTTCATATTTTCAGCATTTGTCAAATTAAGGAGTAAAAACTTCCAGGTGTGGTGGTGGTGTCTGTAGTCCCAGATACTCGGGAGGCTGAGGCAGGAGGACCACTCGAGTCCAAGAGTTCCAGGCTGCAGTGAGCTATGACTATGCCACTGCACTCCAGCCTGGGTGACAGAGTGAGACCCCTGTTATATTAAAAAAAAAAAAAAAAAGAGTGAAAACAAAAATTTCTCTGATTCCTAGTAAGGTTGAGTGTGCTGTTGCTGCTGTTTGTTGTTTGCTATAAATATTTCTAGCCTGTTTACTTAATCTGGGTATCAACACAGACTCTATAAAGAGGTATAATGATGTAGGGATTAGAAGGAAGCTGGCTTGATTCAAGCTTGAAGGTTTCCCTGCTGTGTGACTTTGGGAAAGTCACTTAGCCTCTCTGTGTCTCTGTTTCTCATTTGTAAAATGAAGCTAAGAGTAGTACCTATCTCATATGGCTGGGGATTAAATTATTTGATACATATAAACCACCCAGAACAGTGCCTGGTATACCATAGGCACTCAATAAACATTAACAATGCTCGAGCTTCTCCCTAATTTATGTTACAAATGTTTCCTTCCGGGCTGTTGTTCCGGTCGTCTCCTGTCTTTGTTCAGCGTGTTTTCATGTCATTGCATTTTTGTCCCTCTGTTCTTTCATGGCACTGAGTTTCAATAAAAACAAAACTAGGACATTTAAATTGGATACGAAATAAGAAATTGGACTCTGGGAATAGAGTGGGGAGTATTAGCAACGTTCACGTCTGGGTGGTACAATTCTCACGACTTATTTTCCTTTTTTTACGCTCTGTGCTTTCCAAATGTTCTAGTGAACATATATTTCCAAATGCACACACATTGCCTTTATGTTTATGTTGCATTTGGGTTTTTTAAAAATTTGTTTTAAGCACACAGGTAATAATTTTATAAGGAGAAAAATACCCTCTCCTCCTCTGCAATAAATGTCGTTTATTCTAAAGGACAAAAAAGCAAGAAGTTAGTGGGCCCACTACACACTTAAGTCTCCCAGAGTCAGTACCACGCTTGGGACCAAAAGTACCCAAACGCCGCTGCAGGATCGCCCCCTGGTGGCAGAAAATAAGATGCCGGTTTGGGAAGGGTTGTGTGTGGTGTCTGTTTTGTTTTATTTAAATCACAAAGCGGCCCTTTGAGTCATGGACTATAATTAGGTAGAATACCCAAGTGACAAATCTGAGTCTAGGGGAAGTGAAGCCCGGGGTCATCTTAGCTGGCAAGGGACAGAACCACTCCATCTGTGCAAGCCCAGCTTCATGTTTGTATTTAATCACCGTGTTTTCTGCTCCCAAACGTTACCTGCCATGTCTGCGATCGAATACACACACCACGCAATTCACCCATGGAGCGTGTACAAGTCAGTGGTTTCCAGTATATTCACAGTTATACAACCATCGCCATGATCAAGTCCAGAAATTTCCATCGCCCCCAAAAGAAACCCCATCCCCATTAGCAGTCACTCCCCACTCCCCCGCCCCCAGCCCCAACAATCACTAATCTACTTTCTATCTCTAGGGTTTGCCTGGTCTAGATATTTCATAGAAATGGAATCATACGATATATGATCTTTTGTGTCTGATTTCTTTCACTGAGCATCATTTTTGCAAGGTTCTACCACGTGGTAGCATGTGTTGGTGCTTCCTTTTTCATGGCCAACTAATATTCCATTGAGTGGATGGATATACCACAGTTGGATATCCATTCATCCACCGATGGGCATTTGAGTCGTTTCCACTTTGGGACTATGGTGAATCATGATGCTGAACTTTTGCGTGCAGGGTTTTGTTGGACATATGTTCTCATTTCTCTTGGGTAGTTACCTAGGAGTGGTACTGCTGGGTCATATGGCAACTCTATGAATGGCAGATGATTTAATGGCACCTCCCAGATGAATCTCTGACTCCACACCTCCCCACCATCTCCTGTGGGTTGCAGGACAAGTCCCCTGACCCTGAACCCAAGGCCTCACTGGAATCAGACAGAAGTAGCCTGGACAGCCCCAAAACCTCCAGTTGAGGCCCAGCTCCAACTCTGTTAGTCACAAATGACGTTCACCAAATATTTCCAACACACATGGTAGGGATGGTCTTTCCTGCCCCCTTATGGTTGGGTAGGGCCATGCGACTTGTTCCGGCCAATTGAGCAGTGAGCAGAAATGTATCATTTCCTGGCCAGAGTATTTAATTGCAGGTAGGAGACCCTCCGGAGATTTCTTTTCTTGCCTAGAGTGACCTGAAACATTCCAGAGAATGGCTGCTTCACCAACTGGGTTGTGGAGTATGGTGCCCGGGCTAAAATCCCTGGATGACCTGCAATAGACATGTAGTAGGAGTGAGAAATTACTTTTGTATTGTTTTAAGCACCCAAGACTTTGGGGTCATTTGTTACAGCAGCATCATCTAACTTATCCTGGCTGATACAGCAAACCATTGAATGACTTTAACACCAAAAATGTGTTGTCTCACAGCTCTGGGGGCTGGAAGTCCAAGGTCAAGGTGTCAACAAGGTTGGTTCCTTTGGATGGCTATGAGGAAGAATCTGTTTCAGGTCCCTGCCATAACTTCAGTCCTTCCTGGGCTTCTAGATGGTATGCCCCCCACCCTGGCCACCGTCTTTACCTCATCTTCCTTCTCTGTGTGTCTGTCTCTGTGTCTAAGTTTACCCCTTTCTGGCTGGGCACCATGGCTCACACCTGTCATCCCAGCACTTTCAGAGGCCAAGGTGAGAGGATCACCTGAGGCCAGGAGTTTGAGACCAGCCTGGACAACATAGCAAGATCCCATCTCAAAAAAAAATAGAAAAATTAGCTGGGCGTGGTGGTGTGCACCTGTAGTCCCAGCTACTCAGTAGGCCGGGGTGGGAGGATCACATGAGCCCAGGAGTTTGAGGCTGCAGTGAGCTATGATGATGCCACTGCACTCCAGCCTGGGCAACCGAGTGAGATCCTGTCTCAAAAAAAAAAAAAAAATCCCCCTTTCTATACAGACACGGTTCTATTGGAATAGGATCCACCCTAATGATCTCATTTTAACTTAGTGACCTCTTTAAAGACCCCATCTCCAAACACAGCCACATTCTGAGGTACCTGGGGGTAGAACTTCAACATATGAATTTGGTGGGTGGGCAAAATTCAGCCCACACAGGCTTCATTCCAACTGCAGGTGCCAGGGGTCCTAGCGTGCCGAGGGGTAGCGAGAGAAGGCAGGGAAGGTTGATATGAGCTTCAGTAAACGAAGACACCTAAAGCACCTTAGTGGGAGGCTCTAGTGACCAAGGGGTTCCTGCTAGATCCATGCTGGACGTCCCTCCTGAGGGTCCAGGGCTGCCCCAGAACTGCAGCCTCGAGTAGAAACCTGAGCCAATCTGGTTGCTGGGAAAATAGCACAAGGGGGTGGATAAGCTTGTGCTCGTTCCATCTCTTAACAACTGTGTACCTGAACCCCCTTTCTGAGCTTCGCTTTTCTATTCTATCAAATGGAATAATACTACTTTCTCCATAAAGCTGTTATGAAAATCCGAAGAGAGAATACGCATGCGTCAGCCCAAGATGTATGGCAATCGCTCTGTAAATCAATTGTTATTGTTATTGTTGGTGGTGGGTTTTTTGTGGGTTTGTTTTTTTTTTTTTTTTTTTGAGACAGGTTCTCCCTCTGTTGCCCGGAGTGCAGTGGCATCATCATAGCTCACTGCAGCCTCCGACTCCTGGGCTCAAGCGATCCTCCCGTCTCAGCCTCCTGAGTAGCTGGGACTATAGGTGTGGACCACTATGCTTGGTTAGCTTTTCCCCATTTCTTGTAGAGATGGGGTCTCACTATGCATCCCAGTCTGGTTGCAAATTCCTGCCCTCAAATGACCCTCCTGCTTCGGCCTCCCAGAGGGCTGGGATTACAGGCATGAGCCACCGCGCCCGGCCTTGGTGAAGTGCTTTAAAGGCAAGGACACAGGCAGTGGGGACGGGGAAGCTACTTTACACAGTGGCTTCAGACAGTCTCAAGAGGTGACATTTGAGGACAGACTTATCCAGCTCCACGGAGGGTAGCTCCTGTTGCAAGGCCTTCAAGCCAGGAAACCGATGGAGAATTTGGGGAACAGAACGAAGGCTGGTGCAACTGGAGCTGCGTGAGAGGGTGGAGTGGGAGCCAGTTAGGATGGAGACGCCAACAGGTGACAAATCCTCGGCTGAACTTCCAGCTTAATGTGCTCCTGGCCTCCCCAACCCGGAGGTCTGGAAGGGGCAGGATGTTGGGGGGTTGGAGGGAGAGGCAGAGAAGGGGGCTTTGGTAGCACCTCGGACAGCGCCAGCACTGTCTGTGGTGCTGACAGCCCAGGGGACCAGATGTGAAACCACACAGCTGCTGCGGAAAGGAGTCTGGCGGTTCCTGAATTCATCGTAGAATTACCGTATGGCCCACCAACCCCGCTCCTGGGCACATGCGCAAAGGGACTGAAGCCAGGGACCCAAACAGATACTTGCGTGTCAGTGTTCACAGCAGCACGATTCGCACACGTGGAAGGAGGCAACCCGTCTCCGTGGACGGCCGAGTGGATCAGCACGTGCTCCATCCACACACTGGAATATTACTCAGCCATAAAAAGGAAAATTCTGACACGGGCTGCGACCTGGATAGACCTTGAGGACATCATGCTCCGTGAAATAAGCCAGTTACAAAAGGACAAATCCCGTGTGATTCCACTCATAGGAGGTCCCTAGAGTTTCAGACCCACAGAGACAGGAAGTAGGATGGTGGGTGCCAGGGGCTGGGGACAGGGATGCGGAGTGAGTGTTTCGTGGGGATGGAGTTTCAGTTTGGGGAGATGAGAAAGTTCTGGAGGAGGGCAGTGATGGTTGCACAGCAATGCGACTGTGCTTAATGCCACTAAGCTGTCCACTTAAAAGTGGTTAAAATGGTAAATTTTGTTATGTTTATTTTACAACTAAAACACATACACATCACTAAAAAAAAAATCTTCCAAGGCTCCCCGCTGCCCTCGAGGCAGTCCTTGGCCATGGCTGCTGCATTCTGGGTCCAGCACGCGGCAGGGGGCACTGACTGGGAGCCTCCAGGTGCCCGGGCCCAGCCAGTCCCACAAGCATAACTCTTGGTGAGACACATACGGCCATCATTCCCTGCTTCATGGGTGAACGAAGTGACTGAGGCTCAGAGAGCTTAAGAAACTTGTTCGTGGCCACCTGCAAGAGGCCAGGCTGGGATTTCACCCCAGGCAGGCTGGCTGCACGGTCTAAGCTCTGAGCCAACAGCCAGAACAGCAAATGGGGACGGCAGGGCCCGGCTGATTCTGCTGAGCACACAGTAGGGGCAATGCCTGGGGGAAAGTTCTTGAGCCTCGTGCGTGTGTACATGTGTTTTGGGGGTGGGGATCTTGTCCCTTAGGAAGCAGAATCAGTGGCGCACGCAGTAGGAACTTACAGCAAACATGGGGCACCTGCGCACAGTAGGACTACCCCAGGGGCAGAGGCTGTGGAAAGATGAGGCTGCCACAACCGGCCCCAGAACCACCTCTGTGGGCCCCTGGGGGGTGGCATGTGGTGTTCAGAGGCCTTGCGGCCTGGAGCCAGCACTGAGTGGGACCACAGGTGAACTCCAGAATGGCACTCCCATGGGGGGGGCGTGCTCAAGGCCATTTCAGACCCCAGCTCCAGCCACCCTGAGCACAGGAGGTAGGGCCCTCCACCCAAAGATGACACGAGGCCACTTCTGAGAGGTGATAGTTTACTGGGGGGGAGGAGTGACTGTCAAAAGTCATCAGTGCAGTGCTGCCCTCCTCCTCTGGGGCAGGCCAGTCCAGTGTGTGGTCCCTGGGCTCAGAGGGCTAAGGGGGACCCAGAGGGCCATGGGCGTAGCAGCAGGAGGAGGCAGAGTGAGCTGCCCCCACGGGGCCTACCCCCCGCCCAGTGCAGGGGCAGGGGGCAGGGGACCCCCCTGGCAAGGCCCTCAGGTGTCTGAGGCTGGGCTGGGAGGCTCCTGGGGCAGACCACGCCGGTGCCGGAGAACCGACTTCTCCTCCTCCTGTGGAGACAGGCCACACACGCATGTCACCCAGCACGGGAAGCGTCACTGCACCCGCACACCCGCCCCACAAGGTCTCAGACACAGCCTTGAAGGGGGGCCTGGGCTGCCCACTCTCACCATCTCGGAGGCGGTGCTGGGGCTCGCGCCCTCGGGGGAGCCCCCTTCGTCCCTGGAGCAGTCGGGTCCCGCGTCCTCCTCGTACTCCGTCAGGCAATCCGATTCCTCCCCTGGAATCGGGGGCGGGGCACGGATGGGGGGATCGGGCTGGTCTGACACATCCAGCCACGCCCCACCCTCCTGGGGGTGTCCCTCGGGGTCCCCTCAGCCCCCTCACCATCAGCGCAGCCGTCGGAGACATAGGTTGTGGGGGGCTCGATCCGGGACACGATCTCTGCCAAGTCGGTGAAGCCAGAGCTTGGGAAGGCAAGTACCTATGGGGCGGCATTGGTGAGGCTCCTTGGGGGTCCACAGGGTACTGGGGTGTCTGGGGGGGCCTGGTGGCATCTTGCGGGCTCAGAGAGGATCCTGGGTGCAGGGGACTCTGGAGTCAGTGGATGTCTGAGGGGCTCAGTGAAACCCAGGAATGTGTGGGGGCAGCTGAGGTTTGTGGGAGACCCCGAAGGGGCTGGAATTCTGGATCTCTGGGGTCAGAGGGTCCCCGATGCAGGAGTATCACAGGCTTACGTCTGCACGGCGGCTCTCATTAAGGTCCGTAGACCGCCGGTCCGTGAGCATTTTCTCAATGACATCACCCCGGCTCCAGCCTCCAAACACGGCCTTCCCATATTGGTAGCCCACATCCTGCAGAAAGAGATGGGCTGGGGGCCATGCCTGCAACCCCCTCTGCTTAGCCCCACACTGTCTGCCCCTCCTCTCATCCTCCAAATGCCTGACACTCTGGGAGAGCTAGTGTTTGAGATTAAATCTATTTTAGAGTCAGCCACACACATACGGCACACTTGCCCATACTTTCCCTATCTGTGCCCCTGCCAGACATTACCAATCAATCTCCACATCCTTTCCCACTCAGCTCCATGCAGGGTGATGGGTACCAAACAACACAAGGTGGTAGTGTGCCAGCTTGTTTAGAGTTTTGCTAATATGCAGCACGTCTGTGGATACTGACCTATCCCACGCCCACAGCAAATATCACTAATTCATCATGACACACTCTCTTAGTAACTCCAGAAAGAACACCAGACATTTTTTGCTCAGACTCAGGGCTTCTGGACAGCAGCTACTGATCAATTTCAGTCGGCATGGGCTATGACACATTTTTCAGGGTCAGTGGCACAAGACATATACACTGATACATTCCTATCCTGGACCTGTGGCAGACATTACTAATTGATCATGGCTCTCATTCCCACCAATGCAGAAATGGCATTAGAAATTGCTACATAGTGCTTCAGGCAGTACAGTTGGCACATAACCAAACTTAGCTCATGGGTAGCACATGCACAACCACATCCTCGCCACACCCACTGCAGACATCACTAATTGATCACAGATCTGTTTCCCACGGATTCCAGGTGGAGCCCTAGGATCCTTCCCCTCACACTGCTCTGGGCTTTAAGTCATAAAGCTCTGCGGGCCCACCATGCAGGCACCATGCCACTCCCTCCCACTCACATAGATCTGGTCGAACTTCCCGAAGTCCATGGTCTTGAAGCAGTCGATGGGCGGGCGCAGGTACTCGCAGTAGGAGCTGGACTTAACGACCTCCAGCTGCCGCACGCAGGACACATAGGCCAGCCGGGACTGGATCTCAGCCATGTCTGGAACCTTCACCTTGTCTGCCCAGGGGTTTAGCCGCTTCCACAGCAGCCACCAGCCGGACAGGCTGTCCCCATAGGTGCTGAGGTCTGTCTCGTCCTGGCTCCCCACGTCGATGGCCAGGACCGTCTTGGCGCCCATGCTGCGGGCGATGTCCGCTGTGGAGCCGGGGGGTCAGCAGGCTGCCCCCCCGACAGGGCCCAGGGTGGGGATGTTCAACCCAATCCCATAAACACCATTGTGCAAATGATCACGCAAAAAAAACAACAAAAAAAACCATACATGCAAAGGACAGGCTGTCATGCAAATAGTATGGAAATAAATGCAAATGAAGTCAAGGGAGCAGGGTGATGCCCCAGTGATGAGGGTGGTGTCTCTGGGAGGGTCCCCTACAAGACAGTGCCCTGTAGCCAGGCCCAGCCCAAGAAGACACCCGAATCTCCAGCAGTCTTGGCACTTGTATCCCTCAAGAGCTCGTTGGTGTCTCTGAGTCCACACGCCCACGCACGTGCGTGTGTCTGTGTGTGCCTGCCAGCCTGAGTCCCTTCCGTCGTAGACCCCATGGGAGGCCGTGTGTCTGCGAGCACGTATATCTCTGGGTTTGTCTGCATCTCTGCAGACAAGCCTGGGCCTGTCTGTGTTCGTTACAGACCACATGTACCTAGGTCAATGCCCGTACACGTTTCCTTGTGTGTCCAAGACATAGTTTGCCTACCCCTGGCCCAGAGGACCGTGAGCACGTGTGCAGCTGGTGTACGTGTCCACGTGAATACGAACGATTCTGGGGCCTGAAATTTTAAGTTACATACCTGCCTGCCTATCACCTGTGCACGTAAAGGCGGAGGCATGCCTTAACTCGGTCACGCACACAGGCCTCCCGTCCTATCTGTACGTGCACACACCTGCGTGTTTGAGGAGACATGCTGGACGGGTGTGGACAGACTGGCGTGTGTGGACAAATGCCCTGTGTCATCAACACACACGTTCATCTGTGTGCAAGTGTCCGTGTGTGTCTACCTGCCCCTGGAGCAGCTGAGAGAACGTGTGTGCGTGAGTACCTGGTGTGCGTGCACGAAGTGTCCCGTTCAATCTACGTGTTCCTTAGTGTGTGTCCCTTGTACCTGTGCACATGCTCCTCCTGTGTGTGCAGCCACTGTGTCTCACAGCATGTGAGCAGGTGGATATACTTTTTGACCGCACACATCGTGCGCGTGAGCGTGTGTGATGTGCGTGTATACCCCTGCATGGGTGGCTTGAGTGTGTGTTCTCCTGCGAGCGCATCTGCGTGTACCTGCCTGCTCATGTGTTTGCGTGCGCGAATCTGGGCAGGTGCGTGGGACAGCGTGGGCAGCCACTTGCCTGGCAGGTTGTTGATGTAGCCGCCGTCCATGAGGAGGTGCCCGTCCTTTGGGTCGCATAGTGGGGGCAGGTAGCCCGAGAGCGTCATGCTGGCACGCACATACCGCCACAGGGAACCTGCCCGGTGGGACACACAGACACAGACACGCACAGACACACTCAGACACGCTCGGAGGCCCGGCCAGCCCGGTGGGCTCGCTGACCTGGCACGTTGTTAACGTAGCACCCGTCCACCAGTAGGTGCCCGTCCTTGGGGTCGCAGAGCGGGGGCAGATAGGGGCAGTAGGAGGCGCTGGCCCGGACATAACGCCACACACAGCCTGTGGGGACGGCGTGAGGGTGAGGCCCCCGACAAGACTCCTGGCTCCCCACCCCCGAGCACAGACATACCTGGGGCCTCTGGGGCATTAGTGGGTGATGGTTAGTGGTCAGCGATCGGGCCAAGGTGGACGGTCACTTGTGTTAACAATGTCCCAGAAGCTCAGCTGCCCTCCCTGAAGCTTCCCCCCCTTCCCCACGTGGCCTCAGCGGTTGGGTACAGAGCTGGGTGGCGACACCCACCATCTTTGTGGACACGCATGGCCGAGGCCGTGATGTCTGTGGTCACGTTGAAATACGGCAGCCACAGGTCCTAAGGGGACAAGGACCAAGGTGGGGGAGGAGTGTGGACTCCTGTGGGCAGGGGTGGGGCAGGTGTGGGGGCAGGGAGGTGGGCGCACCTCAATCTGCTTATCCTGGAAGACGCGGTGGATGCCGCGGTTAAAGGCTGAGCCGGTGAACATGGAGGTGACGGGGTATGTGAGATCCAACACGGGCTCCATGACCGAAGTCATTCTCTAGGGACAAGAGAGCCAGCTAGGGTCACAGAGTCATGGGGGGGTCACAGAGGGATCACTGATCAGGGGTGGGCAAGGAGCATCTACAGATGGTGATGTGGTCACCCAAAGCCACTGCCAAGAGGGTCACTAAGGGCCCTAGTTGCTCTAGCTGGGGGCTGGGGGTTAGGGTTGCTAGCCAGGAGGTCGCACAGGCATCGTCCAAGATCCCTAGTGCATATCTTAAAGATCTAGGCAGGCAGGTTCACAGATTAAACCAGGAAGGATCACCACGAGCTCAGAGGCCCCCTGGATCCAGGTGATGGTGGAGTCACAGGTTTCAGGGTGCTCCTGGGGTGCCGCCATCCCTCCCGGCAACACACACCTTGGCCCACTCCCGGGCCCGCTGCTTGGTGCGGCTGGCGCTGCGCTCCTCTGCGTACAGGGCCCCAATGAACGAGCCGATGGACGTGCCGCCCACCAGGTCCACGGGGACCCCTGCCTCCTCTAATGCCTTCAGCACCCCAATATGCGAGCAGCCCCTGCGGGGAAAAGGGGACCCAGTGTTCCTCTAGGAATCTGCTCGACCCCACACCCATGAGCTCCCCTTCTCCCAACCTCCATGCAGCCAAGGAACTAGATGCCAGCCCCAGCCCATAGCGTCTTTCCCCGGGAGTAAGCTCCACCCCTTGGACGCCTAGGCCCAGCCCTGAAGGATGCCCCGCCCCTGCCAGAGCTGGCCCCGCCCCATGGGAAGGTCTGTCTGAAGGAGTAAGCTCCATCCCTTGGACACCCAGGCCCTGACCCACAGGACGCACACGCCCGGCCGTCCAACAAGCCCCGCCCCTGCCAGAGCTGGCCCCGCCCCTCACCTGGCCCCGCCCCCGCCCAGCACCAGGGCGATAGTGTTCCCTGTGAGCACCCTCGCCAAGCGGGAGAAGTCGCTGTGCCGGTCGGCGCGCCTGGAGAAGACCTTCTCATAGAGCTCGTGCTGGGATGGAGGGGAAGAAGGTCACGACCCAAGAGAATGAGGGGATGGGGCGGGCCCTAGGGGAACCCCCAGCTTTTCCAGGCCCTGTCCCACTCCCCACGCCACGCCCCTGGCAGCCACAGCCCCACAATTGGGGGTCGGTCCTCCCCAGGGCCCCTCTCCAAGCCGCGCCCCTCACCAGCTTGGCCGGGCTGCGGCGCGAGAAGAGGCGGCGCGGGCAGCGTAGGTGCAGGTGGCCAGAGCACCAGCTGCGCATGTTGAGCCACTCCACGGTGCGCGTGGGGCCCGGGCCCTCCTCACGGTGCAGCAGGACCAGCTGCTTGAGGGCACGCACGGCCGTGTTTTCCAGCATCTGCTCCAGCTGCGGAAGATGCAGAGGGGACAGATGTCACCGGTCTCCCCACCGCTACCTGGCCAGGCTTAGGTCCCTGGTCGCCTACCCCCACGGTGGGGATGCACATGGCCTGGTGTAGGCACGGGAGGGCAAAGAACAGGATCCTGGGGATGGTGTCACTGCGCAGGGCCTCCGGACCTGGCCGAGAGTGGGCTCCTGGTCACCCAGGCCCACGATGAGTATGCAGTCGGCCTGGCGCAGGCAGCGCACGGTCCAGGGCGTCAGGGATGCGTCCGTTTGGTACAACACGATGCGGTGCGCGTCCTCCTGCTGGGCCAGCCACCCTGACAGCCGGAACTCTTGGATGCTGGGGTGGGACGGGAAAGTGTCATCCTGGGGCCATGTGAAGCCCTGTGTCCCCAGAGACCACACAGCTCCATTATTGGGAGGAGGTTAGACACCCAGGCCCCCACAATGGAAGTCTGTGCCTTAGCGGGGCAGATTCATCCCCCTCCCTTGATCTAAGAGTAGGACAAATGTTCCTTGGCTTGAAACCTAGAAATTGAACCCTGAACTGAAAGAATCTGAGGTTCTCCAAGCCCGCCCCTTACACCCCCTGCTCCCCTTGGGACACCAACACACACCTATCCAGCGCCGAGGCCCCCAGGCGTGCCCGGATGATGTCACTGTTGAGGAGGAGCGTGGGTCCTAGGAGTAGATGAGGCATGGAGGTTGGGAACACGGTTGATAGGGCTGGGAGCCCCTCCCAGAAGATAATACCCATCACCCCACTCCTGTGGCCCTGGCCTACCCCTCCGCACTAACCCACCCAGCCATATCCACTTATTGACCAAAGCCCTGGCCAGCCCCAGTGACCAATGGCCAGCCCTCACCCACGCCCCTTTCCGCCACTGACCGATGGCTTGCAAAGCGTGCTGCAGCTCCAGGGTGAAGGCCACCATGGGCACCTCAGCACACACGGGCAGGATTGCCACCGTTGCCAGGTTGCTGGCGGGGTTGGTGAGTTCCGAGTGTGGTGGGACACCCAGCCCCGAGCCTGCTGAAACCCCAATGGATGAGATTTGCTGTGCAACCCTGTATCTGGAGAGGTGAACACCCTCCTCCAAAATCCCTCCCCCTCTTTCCCCAGACCTCAGCCCCTGGCTGCCCCAAGACGTCACGCTGCCATACTGAAGGCCACGACCTAGTCCTGCACATACAGCCCCACCCACTGTCCCCTCTGCTGTTAAAATCTGGTGGTCCAACCTCCACTTTGGGCCCCAATCTCCTCAGTGGGCTCCATCACACAATTCTACAACCACTCAGGTTCACTGTGCTTACACAGACCAACCAGCTGGTACACCTGCCCCATTCTGATCTTGGTTTCTCTTTCCAAGAGAGGGGTCTGAACACAAAACTAGGTGGACATAAATATATGCTTGACTCACTTGGTGCTTCCTAGCTTCTCTGCTAATAGCTTAGACCAAGCTGTCAACCCCCATCTCTTGCCCGACTTCCTGTTGCTCCTAGCTGATCCGATCCCCCTCCCCTAAGCTCAAATGCCTTTCTGTGGCCCCCAGCCCCTATGTGGCTTGCCCCTGCCCCATTTCTCCCCCTCAATCACTTTCCCCCTCCCAGTGCTTCAAAACCACCCAACCCCGTGTGCAACGCCTTTGTAATTCTCTTCAGAGTCTGGCCCCATCTCAATTGTCAATTTCAGCTCATTGTCTTCAGAAAAGCCTCTCCCTCTGCTAGTCACGCTCTATCAATGACCCTCTTTTATTTTCTTCACAGTACTTATCGGCTTCTGCCATTGTGCTTTTTATTTTTTACTTTTTTTTGTTTCCATAGAGATTGTCAAAAATTGCCAACGCTGACTATATGTCAGATCGTCATGGCAGAGTATGGGGGAAAGCATTCAGTTAGCAATAATCATGCCTCGGATAAACCTCATTGTCTACGACACCGACACTGCGCGAAGCTTGACATTGTGCTGTTTCTCTGTATTTTTAAACTGATGTCTTCCGTACCCCCACTGCCCCGCCCCCACCCCGGGAATCCAGGTGTCAGGGCCAACAGGGCAGAAGCCCCTGGGGAAAAGAGGACCACCAAGGTTGCCGGGCTGGCCCAGAATGGGGTCGCCACAGTGTAGAGCTCCAGGCCTACATTTCAGCACACCCTGGGGCAGGGGTGGGGCAGGGGTGCACTGCCCGGACTGTCCTAGTTCACAGAAACCACAAGCTGGGAGGGGCACTACACCTCCCAGCCTGTCAGTAACTTCAGAAGCCCATTCCCGACGTGCCCAGAGTCCTAAACGCACTCCATGGATTCCATTTGCCGTCACATTCTGACCTGGGACTCCCTTTCCCAAGACGTTCAGGACGAGGACATCCCCAGCAAGCGCTGACACCCGGGCCAAACCCGCTACTTAAGGCACCGCCCCCCAGCACGACTGAGTCCATTAACAAGCACGCCGGGGTCTAGGACTCCGTTTCCCAACATGCACTGGAACCCGAACTCCACCTCCCAGCATGCACTGGACCACGGTTCCCACTTCCGGCTTCAAACCCGCCCAGCATGATTTATACGCCGAACTCCATTTCCCAGGATGCCTTCGGGTATGGGGCTTCCCCTCCCAGCATGCTCTGGGCACTGGACTACAGCCCCCAACATGCCCCGGGCCGAGGGGCTCTCACCTGGGAAGGGTCCTTGCAGCTGCTGCAAATTCCCTAAAATTTTCTGGCTCAGCAGGTGGATGAGGCGGGTCACGACCTGGGGGCGTTGGAGGCCGGCAATCCAGTGAGACCGACGGAGCGACTGTGAGGGTCCCACCTTTCCCTCCTCTACCGGGGGTCCTGGGTCCCCATTACCTGGGCTCCAGCGCCAAGAGCCCCACCCCGACTCAAGGGCTCCGCCCCGCCAGAAGCCCCTCCCCTTATTTTAGACCCCACCCCCTCTTGGTCCTGCCCCCACTCCCCTCCGCCCCGCCCACATCAGGCCGCACCTGTGGGTACCGACGTTTGATGTGGCCCAAGGTGCCCTCGGGGAGCTTAGCCAGCTCCGTGTCGCGCACCGCGTGCACCGTCGTGGCTCGCGGCTGCCGGGTCAGCGCCTCCACCTGTAGGGCCCGTGTGCATGACCGGGGCTGCCCGGGCCGGGAGGGCCCGGAGAGAGTAGCGGGAGCCTGACCGTGGGTGCAGGGGGAGGGAGGAAGTACTGCCCCACCTAGGGAGTCCCCCGAAATGGAAGTGGAGGGAACCAAGCCTCACTCGCTACCTATTAGGACTCCGGAGACAAGGAGAGGACAGTGATCCACGACAGGCAGGGGTCCCCATTTCTGATGAAAAGAGGTCCAGGGGCGGTGTGGGATCAGACTCATCACCCCAAGAGGTTGCCCTCCCCCCACTTCAATCCCCACCCCACGGAAAGGACTGGAGGGAGTGGAGTGGCTGAGGTCAGAGATCGGGACCTGTGTCCGTCACTCCATTGGGTTACCCGGGATGCGTATGTTGGTGGGGGGGGGCTGGACTAAGAAGTCAGAGGTCAGTGGGTGGGCGCTTACCACTCCGATGAGGTCCCCGCGGCCGTACTCGCCCACCAGCTCCTTCTTGCCGCTGCCACGCTGAATAACACTGCGCAGCCTCCCATTGAGCACGATGTAGGTGCAGTCGGAGCGGTCGCCCTGCCTGGGGTAGGGGTGGCGGGTCAGGCAAGGTCAGGGCCTTGTCCTGGGCAGGCCTGAGCTGCGAGGTGGGAGCGGGGTCTGTACCTGTAGAGTGCACGTCCCGCCTCCACCGCTGTCCAGTCGATGGCGAAGTCCATTTGGCGCACGAAGGGCGACATCCTGGCAGCCACCGTGTGCGCCGCGCTCAGCACCACACTAGGCTGTGCGCGCATGATCCTGTGGGTGAAGAAAGGCGGCGCATGGGCTGGGGGCACCTGGAACATCCCAGGAGTGGAGAAAGTGGGTGATGACTTGGGTCTGAAACAGGAAGGACTCAAAACTGCCCTATAAGGGTGCTGGGAGGCCAGATCTGGGGGTTCCCTTCTGCCCCTCTAGGAGTGGGGTCAAAAGATCTGGTACTGGTCTCCCATGGCTGAGTGCAGTTGGGTTGGGGTCATCCGAGGGCCACCTCCATCCCAGCCCCAGGCCCAGTCGTACTCATAGAAGTCAGATTTGGAGATCCGCAGGAAGGTGCAGTCACGCTGGGCGCGCAGCGTGAAGATGAGGGGTTCGCCCGTGAGCACCGCCAGCTGCCCCACCAACTCCCCGGGCTGCGCCACGAACAGGCACACGTCCTCCGCCTTGTCGATCATGCGCTGGTACACGTGCAGGCAGCCCCAGAGCACGAAGTGCAGACTCACGTCCTGTGAGGACAGAGGCTGTGAGGACAGAGCCAGCGACAGCACCCCCACCACCCCAGCTCAGGCCAATGTGCCCCATGAGAAAGTTTAAAGGAGGAACGGTTAAGAAAAACAAAGTTGGAGGAGGGAATAAAGACTTTGGATATAAGCAGATTATGTATATGTGTATTATATATATATATGTATATGTGTATACATATATACATATACACATATACATACATATATATCCATCTATAGACTCAACCAACCTTGGATGGAAGGATTGAAAATATTCAGGAAAAAAACTGCTTCTGTACACAACATGTACAGACCTTTTTTGGCATTATTTCCTAAACAATACAGTATAATGACTATTTACATGGCATTTACATGGTATTAGGTATTATAAGTAGTCTAGAAATGATTTAAAGTGTATGGGAGGATGTGCATATGTAAATACTATGTAAATACTATGCCATTTATATGTAAATACTATGTTATTTTATATCAGGGACTTGAGCATCCATGGATTTGGGTGTTTTTGGGAGGACCTGGAACCAATGTCCTGTGGATACCAAAGGAGGACTGTTTATGTCTATTTAGCACCCAGGGCAGACATGAATAATGGATCACCAAACCCTGAGCCAAGATTCAAGCCCAGGAATTCTTTTCAACACAGCCAGCAACAGGCTGCAAAAACTGGCTCCCTAGGGGCCTGGCTGAGCTAAGATCCCCTGCTTGTGCTGGGCAACTGGACAGCCACATAGAAAAGACGGAAGTTGCATTCTGACCTTCACACCATATCAAAATGGATGAAAGACATAAATGTGAGAGCTAAAACTGTAAGCCTCTTAGAAGAAAATGTAGGGGTAAATCTTCATGACCTTGAATTTGGCAATGGATTCTTAGATACGCCACCAAAAGCACAAGCAACAAAATTAAAAAACAGATAAATTGGACTTCATCAAGATTAAGAACTTTTGTACTTCAAGAATATATAAAGAGCCTTTTGTAGTTCATAAGTGTGATGATTAGATTTCTACAGGGACGTGTGAAACGTGCCTCCCTCAAACCTGGTTACGATGTTGGCACATCACCTGTCTGATATTAAAAAAAAAAATATATATATATAAAGAATTCCTACAACTTGGCCAGGTGCAGTGACTCACACCTGTAATCCTAGCACTTTGGGAGGCCAAGGTGGGAGGATCACTTGAGGTCAGGAGTTCAAGACCAGGCTGAGCAAGAGCAAGAAAAAAACAGAAAAATCTCTACAAAATCTCTACAAAAAACAGAAAAATTAGCTGGGCGTGTTGATGAGCACCTTAGTCCCAGCTACTCAGGAGGCTGAGGAAGGAGGATCGCCTGAGCCCAGGAGTTCCAGGCTGTAGTGCGCTATGCTCTCGCCTGAGAATGGCCACTGCACTCCAACCTGGGCAACATAGTGAGACCCTGTCTCTAAAGAAAGAATAAATAAATTTAAAAAATTAAAAATGGGCAAAAGATCTGAATAGAAACTTCACCAAAGAAGATATACAAATGGCCAATAAGCACATGGAAAGATGCTCAAAATGATGACATCATTAGGCAGATGCAAATCAAAACCACAATGAGATGCCACCTCACACCCTCTCAGATGGCTAGAATCAGTGTTAAGAGAGTAGAGAAATGAATCCTCATACACTGCTGTTGGGAAAACTGGCAAAACAAACAGTCCTCAAAAAGTTAAAAATAGCGTTGCCCTATACCCAGCAAATCGACTTCTAGGTCTATACCCAAGAGAAATAAAAACATACATCCGCGGAGAAACTTGTATGTAAATGTTCACAGCAGCATAATTCACAACAGCCAAAATGTAGAAACAACTTGAATATCCATCAAGAGATGAATAAATGTGTTCTATCCATACAGTGGAATATTATTTAGCCATAAAGGAACCCTGATATCACACTCAGTGAAAGAAGCCAGACACAGAAGGCTACATATTATAAGGTTCTATTTATATGAAATGCTCAGAATTAGCAAATTCCTACAGACAGAAAGTGGATTAGTGGTTGCCAGGGGCTGGGGGAGGAGGGAGGGGAGCGACTGCTAATGGGGATGGGGTCTCTTTTCAAGGTGATAGAAATGTTCTAAAATCAATTGTGGTGATGGTTGCACAACTCTGTGAATATACTAAAAACCACTGAAGTGTACACTTTAGGTGAATTGTGTGGTATGTGAATTATATCTTAATAAAACTATTACCCTCCCCTCCCCCCCAAAAAAATTATTCCACTCAAGGCCCACTGACTTCCTTTTGTTTCTTAGAGATCAACATCAGGTTTCTTATCACCACAGGACATTTGCACAAGCTGTTCCCTCTGCCTATAATGGCCTTTCCTCCTGCCTGCACCCAGTTCATTGCCTCCCCAATACTTCCTCCTTAGCTGAGGTCATGTCCTTAGAGATGCCACCCTGTCTAAGCCAGGCATTGTAGTGCTAAGAGCAACTCCTTCATAGCACAAAGCACTTATGATTTTACAAGGATTCGTAAAGTCCTTTGAGCCATGCCTGTCAGAACACTGTAGGCTTCGGAAGGGCAGGGACCACCAAGGGTTCTTCTTGGCTTTTGTCCGGCAGGCAGCACAGGGTCTGGGATGGGGCAGACGCTCAGGGCAGACCTCTCTAATTAGCATGACCGGCCAGCCACCTCCCTGTGCCACCGCTTTATAAGGAACTGAAACTGCCCAGAGACGGGGAGATTCCTTCCCTGTCACTATACCAACCTGTCTGGCATCTGCCACAGCTCCACCCACCAAAACACTGCAGGGACCCCCAGGTGGGGTACAGCTCTGGGAGACAGACGTACATGCACACATGCTAGAACCTTCTCAGACAGAATTTCCAGACCATGTTTGGGACATTCATGGGGCATGGAAATGACTATTATTAGGCTGCCACTTGTCATCAGATTGGGAAGCATGTTTCTTTTTCTTTTTCTTTTTTTTTTTTAGAGATAGTTTCTCACTATGTTGCCCAGGCTGGTCTCAAACTCCTGGGCTCAAGTGATCCTCCCGCCTCAGCCTCCTGAGTAGCTGGGACAACAGGCATGAGCCACTGCACCCAGCCCAGGAAGCATGTTTCTTTACTGCAGGACTTCTCAGAGCCTTGAATATACCAACGATATTTCCTGAGAGCGCCCAAAGAGGGCTAAAACAGCATCTCCCAACCTGCTTGACCACAGATCCCTTGTTTGTAATACAGCTGTTCCGTGAAACACACTTGAGGAAATGTTTGTATAAAGCATGGTTTCTTAACCTTGGCGCTACCGATAATTTGGACTAGATGATTCTGTCATGCTGCCCTGTACATTTGAGCATCCTAGGCCTCTACCGACTAAATGCCAGTGGCACCCTCCAACGTTGTGACAATCAAAAATGTCTCAGCATTGTCAAATGTCCCCGGGGGCAGGGGGTTTGCAAAATCACCCGATTGAGAACCACTGGTATGAAGTTTCGCAGACAGGCACGGCAGGGCGGCTGTCCCTAATGAAGTCCTGTTGACCCCAAGAAGGTTCGAGGGGCTGCAGGCCAGCCTGGTCCATTGACAGGCCAGGGCTGGGTTGAGCCCGGCTGAAGCTTTTCAATAAGCAGGGCCCAGGGGCCGCTCCCGACAGGAGCCACAGTGTGACCACACTTCCTCGGCCTGTCCCCCAAGTTCTAAGAACAGCAGGCGAAAGCCTCACTCGACTTCCTCTCCAGAAAGGAGCCCACCCCTGCCATGAGGAGCTCGAGGGGACAGCAGAATGGCAGGATCAAGTGACAGCAACAGGTGAGATCACACCTCCTGCCCCACCCCCAGCCCTGGCTTCTCTCCCCTGAGCCTGGGGCAGTGCTGGGGTCTCAGTGCCTACATCACTGGCTCCAATGTCACCCCACGCCCCCGCCACCATGAGCTGCTGCTAAACTTCCTCCCCAGGGCCTATCACCCTTGCAACCTTACGCATCTCCAAACTGAGTCCTTCCTCTTATCACACCCATTCCACAGATGAGGAAGCTGAGAACCTTCTAGATTATTCACCCAAGGTCACATGGGGAGTCGAGGCAGAGTCTGGGTTTCAACACCGCCCCCACCCCCATGCTTCCTGATCTTGAGCTGGTGGCTGCGTCGCTAACTCTCAGTGGGCCTCAGTTTCCCCATATGGACGATGGAGGAGTTGGTGGGATACACTTTGCTACACCTCCTGGGGGCTGCCAGGAAGCACCCAAACCCTGCCCTAGGGGCTGCTTCATGGCCTCTGGGTCCAGATGCCGATTCGTACCCATTTATTGAGGCCCTATCCTGATGCCGGCCAGGATTAGAAGCAGATACAATGTCAGGGTACACTGTAGGGTCGGAAGGGCAGAAGACAGAGGTTACAGGCAGCGCCAGGGCAGGCAGGAGAGATCTAGGAGTTGGGGCCCTGGAATCCTGGAGTAAATGGAGGAGAGGGTTGACAGGGCCAGAGGACATGGGGTGGGGGACAGGAAGGAGAGGATCTTAGGATCCAAGGGTTCGAGGCTGGAAATCATACAGCCAGAGGTCTATGCATATGGAGGAAGGTGTCAGCCATAGAGTCAAAGGTCAGGGATGAGAGGTCAGAGAGAGAGAGAGCATGATCTCAGGTTGTATAGTTAGAGGTCAGGGGTCAGCCTCACCTGGTCCCCCTGGCGGGCAATGATGGTGCCGGCTTTGGCGTGGTGCAGCAAGACTCGGCTGTTCAGGAGGGAGGGGTCCTGCAGAGGGTGGCGGGTGGGGGTTGAGATGGTCCCAGCCAGGCCTCCCATCCCCGACTCTGTTCCCCAGCCCCTTCCGCCAGCCGCCCACCTCAATCCTCATCAGCTTGGCCAGCTCCCGCTTCGCCGCCTCGAAGATGCTGCTGGTCTGGCGGCCCTGGTAGGGCCCGAAGGGGCAGCCCCCGGTGGCCGACTCGTCCTCGCAGTAGCTGTACTCGCAGGCGCCCGCCGGCTGCTCGCGAGGCTCCTGCGTGGGCGTCTGCACGGGGCAGGCCCGTGAGTTCCCGCTGCTCCCTCCGGGCCGCCCTGCTCAGGGGACCCCCACCACTGGCCAGGCCAGATCCAGGCCAGCGTCTGGGCAGGGGACCAGGGCCTTACCCGAGCAGGGGCTGCCTGGGGGCCCCCGGAGGCCTCTTCTTGCAGTGACACGGAGATGCGACCACGCTCATACGCCATATCAAAGTCAGAGCGGGGGCCACCCTGCAACCCTGCAGGTGGGCAGAGGAGTTAACAAAAGGAATAAAGATGAGAGCGACTGCAGCTGTGGTCTGAGACCAGCTGCTACCTAAGAGCCAGAGGCTGCAGCTGTGGCAGACATGACTAACCGATGCCTGCACTCTCTTTCTGAATCTTTCTCAAAACAAGTGGGAGAGCAGCATCTCAATGCACACCCCCAACAAAGGACCCAAGAAGTACTGGCAGTACTCCCGTCTTGCAGATAAGAAAAAATCAAGATGGGCACGCAGCAGCTCCTGGATTCAAACTCAGAAGCTTGAAGGCCCTCCCTTCAGACCCAGAGCTCCAAACCTGAGATGTCCACTGGCATGGAGATGCAACGGCTCAGCAGAGGGGCCGAGGGGGCTTCCAGGGACGTGGGCTTCACAGGGTCCCCTGGGGGAGACACGTGTTCAGGCTCCTGTCCCTCAGAGCTGCCAGGTCTAGAGCTAGGATTAGTGTGGGGAGCTAAGGAGTCCCTGGGGGACCAGGGGACTAGCAAAAGCTATTGCAATGGGTCTTGGGGGCTAAGGCCAGGGACTCCCCGGGACCAGACAGGAGTCAGGCCTGGGCACCCTGCCGCGGGGTCCCTGAGGGGCTGGGCAGGGCCAGGCTGAGTCTCCGCAGAACTAAGAAAGGGATTAGGGGACTGAAGCACGGCTTCCTTGGAGATTGGGCTGGGCTGGCATGGGGGGGCCAGGCAGGGGTCACTTCCAGTACCTGTTGGTCCAGGCAGTGGGGCCCCGGTGGGGTCAGGTGGTCGACCGGGGGTCTCCCTCGGCTCCTCTGTAGCTGAGGTGCCAACCACCCGCTTGGAGCCCCGCACAGGGCTGGTGCGGGTTGGGAGGCCGGGGCTGGGGAACAGGCGCAGGGGCTGGATCTCCTGGGGGCAGAGAGGAGCTTGTGGCATGTCCCCGGAGTCCCATCTTGTCCTCCCCAGTTCCTGTGCTCACCCCCAACTCACGTGGCTGAAGAGTTCATTGGTGAGACCCAGGTAGTTGTGAAGCGCCAGGAAGGTAACTCGCTGCAGCCTCACCATGATGATCTGCGGGGTGCAAGGGGCGTGGCCATGGGATGGGGTGGGGCCATCAGACAGGGTGGAGCCACAAGATGGGGTGGGGCCATCAGACAGGGTGGAGCCACAAGATGGGGTGGGGCCATAAGATGGGCGGGGCATAGGAAGGGGCATGGCCAGGAGAAACCCCAACTTGGGTTAATGAGCAGAGGCAGTGAATAGGGGAGTGTGGGCAGCTGAAGTCTGGCTGCTCAGGGCCGATAAGCACAACTGCAGGGACCCAGCCCACTGCTGCCTGCAATGGGTGGGGGCGAGGGAGGGGCCCCTGGATGGTGGAGGGAGACAGAAAGCCCACTGACCTGCACAACCCGCACCAAGCTCTCTGGGTACTTGGTGAAGACTGCGGAGAAGGCCTCTACTGGCAGCCGCAGCACCGTGGAATCACGGGCCGCACGGGCAGACACGGTCCGCTGGGGATGCTGGTGACCCTGGGGGAGGGGTGGGGGCATCAGGAGAGACAAGGGCAGGACTGCAAGTCCCCTCACTGCTCCCCTAATGCTTCCCCTCCTGTTGGAGACCACTGGCAGCATCAGGGATGAATCAGAGATTGTGGCCCTAGGGACCTTCTCCA
Source organism: Propithecus coquereli (assembly GCF_000956105.1). Taxonomy (NCBI): domain Eukaryota; kingdom Metazoa; phylum Chordata; class Mammalia; order Primates; family Indriidae; genus Propithecus; species Propithecus coquereli. The sequence continues at coordinate 954,648 of NW_012140969.1, forward strand.
GTCCAGTCCATCGGGTGAGTCCTCATGCCCCAGCCCCCCAGCCCACGGGTTGGTCACTCACAGTGATGACATCCAGGATGCTCAGGAGGCTGTTGACACTGTCCCCGGGGACCACTTCCTTCACTACACACTCCTTCCCGTCCTAAGACACGGGACCAATTACCAGGGCTGGCCTAGTCCTGGTGACCGCCCTCCTGTCCTCTGACCATGTCACTGGTCCTCAGCCTCACCCACTCCAATGACCACTGATGCTTTCCCATCCCTGCGCCCACCAAGCCTCCCGACCAGCAGCCACCCCCCGTCCTTCACTAACAGTGACCGCTGAGCAACTTTGTAGACCACCCCAAACGCCCCCGGTCATCCATTCCCCTGACTCCTGAGTACACGTCCCCAAAGACCCCCAGCCCTACTGCCCAACAGCAGGGCTGTCCCCAGGGATGCTGTCCTGCTGACCATCCCCACTGCCCATCTCCCCACAGTGGCCCCTGGGGCTGTCCACTCACGGGACCCGGCAGGCAGAGTTCCAGCAGCCCGTCCTGCACCACGTAGATGCTGGCATCCGGCTGACCCGGCCGGAAAACGTAGTCACCCTGGCTGAGTCGCTGGAAGACCATGTGGCGGCAGAGCTCCAGGAAGAGCGGCTTTTCAAAGTGGCCCAGAACCCTGGTGGATGGGCAGTGGGGGAGCAATGCAGGAGGTCAGGGGGGACCCCAGCTCCGTGGACCCCCCACACCTGCACCCCTGACACTGACCGGACATTCTTGAGCATGTAGAGGACCTCGGAGGGCAGGTGGGAGTTGGCCAGGTCACCCTCTGTCAGGTCAGCCTCCAGTACCGCGGGTGGGGGCTCCTTTCGCTGCAGCGTGGGAGCCTCTTTCTGGATGCGCAAGATCCTGGTGGGAGGAGGGGGGGACAGGGAGGGGGTTCAGGGAAACCTGAGACCCCCACACAGCCCTTCCCCCTGTTCACATACAGCAAACTCTAGCCTGCTGGCCAAATCAGGCCCGCCACCTATTTTTGTAAATATAGTTTTATTGGCTCACGGCTACATTCATTCATTCCCATATCATCTGTAGCTGTTTTCATGCTATGTTGGCAGAATTGTAGAGTTGCAACAGAGGCTGCACGTGACATGCAAAGCCTAAAACGTTTACTATCTGGCCCTGTATGGAAAAAATTTATGACCTCGCTCAAAAAGTCCTGAGATTGCCCCTCCACTAGTCAGAGGCCCCTGAGATGGACCCTTTGGTTAGGGAGACCCCTGATGTAGTTTCTAAGATAAAGGCAGACCCCAGAAATAGTACCACTGCTTGTCACGGGAGCCCCAGAACAGCCCTCCCAGGAATCACTGACTAGGTTCCCAAGAAAACCTCCCTAATGTGGGTGTGCCTTAGAGGTAGCTTCTGCTACATGAGAAGACCTCAGATAGAGCCTCTCTGTTCTTCGTAAAGATTCCTGAGATAGCCCTTCCTCTCAGGTCTCAGAGAACCTTGAGACAGTCTCTCTAAGGCTGCAGAGTTCCCTGAGACAGCCCTCATTACATGTAGAGAATCCAGATGCACCCGCTCTGCTGATCATGGGCCTGGGTGAGCCCTTCTTGACAGGTCACCGTGACTGCTGAGACAGCCCCTCCACTGGCACGAGACTCTGAGCTAGCCCTGACAGTGTGAGCAGACCCCGAGTTAAACCCAGTGATACAGAAGACTCCAGATATAATGCCTCTTCTGATCAGCAAGATCTTGGGCTAGCCCTTCCCCAGGTCACAGAGAGTTCTGAGATAGTTCTCTGACAGTCATGAACACAACAGGGAGGTTCCTCAGGGGTGTTCAGACACTGCAGACAGCCCCTGTGATGTAGATAAACCTGAGATACAGACCCTCAACTGATGTTGGGGAAGCTAGAGAGGGCTCTTCTACTCAAGTCACAGGAAGTCCTGCCAAAGCATGACTGTTGTTCATAGAGTATCTTGTAATGACCTTGAGATAGACCTTCAGATAGACCCCAGGATACAAGGAGATTCCAGAGCCAGCTCCCAACCTACAAAGATCCCTGGGAGTGTCCTTCTCACAGACCTGAGATAGCCCCTTGCTGCTGAGAGGGACACTGGAGATGTCCTTCCCGTGTTTCTAGTGTAAGAAGGTTCTTGAGATAGCTCTAGGGGAAACCCCTGAGACAGCCCTCTCAGTGTGGGAAGAATTCCAAGGTCAGTGACAGAGAGAAGAAGCTTTCTGATGTAGAGAGATAACTCCTGGAGAAGACAGGCTGGAGATAGCCCCTCCAGAAGGTCACAGAAATACCTGAGATAACACCAGCGAGGCACCTGGAATAAACCGTCTCATGTTGGGAGACCTAGAAAATAACCTAGACAGAGATCCCAGATATACACCCCCTAAATATATGGCCAGCCCATTGAGATACTGGCTGAGAAACAAATAGCTCAGAAATACCCTGCAGAGGGAAACATGCCTGAGATAGCCCTCAGGGGACAGAGGCCTTAGAGATGGCCTGTTTGGTGTGCAAAAGCTCCGAGACAGCCCCTCAGAGGACAGCCCTGAGGTGTCCCTCTGATGTGGGAAGGCTCCTAAGAGAGTCTGTGGGGTCCAAACTTTGGTGTGGGTTGATCCCACAAAAAGGCCCCTGAGATAGCCCCCAGCACCAGGTAATCCCAGCACAGCCTTACTTCTTGGCAATGTTGAGCATCTTAAGTTTCTTCTTCATGCGTGGCCGAGAAGTGGTGGAGACAGAGGCATCCACCAGGGAGGAAGTGGATTGTGACACCTGGGAGAATGAAGGAGAAGGGTCAGTTGGCAATTCAGACCCTGGAGGGAGCGGGGACCAGATTCAGGGGCCCTTCATCAAGGAGGGGGTGGTGGTGTACACTAAGAAATGTAAATAGGAAAGGGGCGGGGTCTCTATGTGCTCAGCGCGGACCCCAGGAGGTCCTGGACTCACCTTCCGCATAATCTTCCGGCCATAGAAAAGCACTTTGTCCCTCTTCCGGAACCGATACCGGGGGCCCTCCGGGGCAGGAGTTTCTGGGGAGAGGTGGGGAGAGGGGCACTCCGAGCTCTGCGCAGACTCCACGCCGCAAATCCCCATCTCTACCGCCTTGGAGACCCCGGCCATTTCGTCTCCCCACCCCACAGCCTCCCGAGAGGGCCCTCCGGATCCTCACTCGGCACTCGCAGCCTCCGCACCACCAGGAGAATGAGCACGGCGGTGACCAGCACCGCCACTCCTGCCCCGATCATCACGCCCAGCACCTGTGGGACGAACGGCACTGGCTGTGCACCGCACGCCCGTCCCGCCGAGACCTCCCCGAGGGCCGGGACGTCCCGGGCCCCATCCCTCTCCGTCACCTTCGCCCCCGAGGAGTTCGTAGCCAGCCCGGTCCTCGGTGTCCCCATCTGCAGAATGGGCCAGCGTGGCTCCCTCCCCGGGGGCGCTACTCTACCCCTGTGGGTCGGTAGCCCGCAATGCACGCCGGGAAACGTAGTTCCGCCCGAACAGACGCAGCCTTGTTCTCTCGAGACCGCGACAGTGAGCGCTGAGCATGCCGGGAGTTGTAGTCGCCGCCACGGCACCGCACCACCCCTCCCCTTACCATTCCTGTTTGCAGCGGGGCCTCCATCGGCTGCTTCAGGCGGGGCGGCAGATCTGGTAGCCCGGAGTCCTGGGGAATCAAGGAGCGGAAGGAACCCGTGCAAGTCGCCAATCTGGGCCCGCCCCCACCCAGCGCAAGGCCCGCCCCCGGAGAACTGTGGCCTGGGCAGCTTCTCCACCTGCCAGGGCAGCAGCTGGAGGGTCTCTGTGGGACGGAGGGATGGGGCAAATTGACCTACCGGCCCTGTCCAGGGGCTGAGATGTGTCCCCGGCTCCCCGCCTGACTCCCTTCGCCTACGCAGAGGGTCGACCAGACGTAGTTCCGCCCATCCAGCCCCACCCTGAGGCCAAAGGGTAGCCAACCTGGCACCCACTGTGAGCAGCCCGAAGGCAGGTCCCCCGCAAGGCGCGGCCCCCTCCGGCTGGTGGCCCCCTCCCCGGCCTCTGTCCTCTGCGGGATTGATCAATCCTGACCAACTGACCCCCTAGGCCACACCCCCTACCCCCTGCGAAGACTGGATGCCCCACCCCAGGAAAACTGGAGCCTGCAGCCAAGGGGTCGGGGTTGGGGGGAACAGCTGGTATCCACCCAGCTCCCGACCTAAGCATGCCCACGGGAAGACCTGGGAGCCGGGGCGCACTGAGGCTCCAAAGGAGTGGTCCTGGGGTGATACCGATGTCTTGGAGGAGTCAAGACAACAATGTCAGGGATGCTGAAAGTGGTGTGGGCTCGCACGGTGTTAATGGTTTATGCTCAGGGTTTACTATCACATAACAGTAAAGTTATGGGGTCTCTGACGGTGCGGAGCATCACTGGGACTCTGGGGAACTGTGACGGCGCCTTTGCTGGGAGGCGTAACCAGGGACGCTGGAATTACTGGGGGGCACTGGAAAGTTACTGAGAGATTCTGAGGCATACAGGACTACTGCTGGGAAAACCAGGAGCTGGGTGGGCACATCCCTTGGGGCGTCCGAGTATAAGAATGGGCCTGGGGAGGGCGTTTAGGCTCCTAGGAAGACACAGAGGAATGCTGGAATATTACTGGCACTTTTCCGTGAAGCTGAAGATGTTTCTGACGCCTCTAGAGCATTGATGGAAATTCGGGGGGTGGGGGGATCACTGCGCTATTGAGACGTTACTTGGAGAATTCCTGGGTGACTGGTCCCCTTCCACCCCAAGGCGCACCTGGCTACCAGTACAGAAACACCTGCAGGGGACTGGGGGGTGGGGGGGGATGGGAGCATCAGAAAGTCGAGAGTTACCGGGAATTGGTGGAGGACAGATCGTGGGAAAACCGAGGCTCGCTAACGATCCCCAAAGGCAAGCCCCTACGGGGCCGACAGAAACCCAGACTCACCCAGGGGCCGCAGCCGGGATCCACTCTGCGCCAACACCGCCAGCGTTCCGCCCGGCTCCGCGGGCGCGGCCCCTTTAAATTATTCACCGCAGGGCGCGCCGTAGCCCCGCCCCCCGCCATGCTGGGAAGGTCTCGCGGAGCCTGCCATGCGGAGTGTGGCGGCACCTTAAAGGGGTCACAGCCCTGTTGGCGCAAGGACGGCCCCTCCCGCTAGACATGAGAACCACACGTTTATTTTCCCTTTTATTTAACACCCACCCCATCCCTGTCCCCCTACCCGGTCCCCAAGGGTCCGACCCGACTGGCCTAGGCCCTCCCCAGGGCATGGCAGGGAGCCGATCCTTCAACGCAAACCCTAAAAATAAATAAGCAGGGGTCCCGCAGTCCGGGGGCTAAGGTCCAGTGGCAGTCGTGGTGGAGTCAATTCACCAGCAGCGAATGCTCTTCCGAGGAGTCCCTGGAGGCAGAAAACAAGGAACAGGGCCATCAGTTCTCTCTGGCACCCCCCCTTTCCCCAGCCCCCATCCTGGAACAGACCCGGACTTGGACTCGAACCTGCCACAGCAGCAGAGGAGGCTGCAGGCAGAGCCGCTCCCCCGGCGGAACTTGCCCGAGGTGGGGCTGTCCTGGCACTGCTCGATGTAGGCCTGGAGCTCGCTCTTCTCTGCGCCTGAGCCGCCCGGGTGCTAGGGGAGACATGCCAGCAGGCCTGCCCTGAGAGCAGCCCCCACCTCCAAGGCCCTTGAGGTCTGCCCTCCCCTCCAGCGACCTGGATCTCTTTGCTGTTCCTCCGATGACTGATGGCAGGGGAGGATTCCACCCCTGGGCCTTTGCACTTGCTGTTCCTCATGATTTGCTTCCACAGGGAGACCCTCCCTGACCCCCCTGAGCATGGACACATGCTGCATCTGCATCAGCCTGGTGCTCCCAGCGCCTACGGCTGGGCCTGACACAGCTGGATGCACCTTGTGCACAGCTGTGGGAGCCGGGCCTAAGGCTGCTGCATGTGTGTGATATCTAAGTGCTAGAGCAAGACCCGAGGTGGCTCTGAGGGCCTGAGTAACAGGAACATGTCTGTGGCAACGCTTGAATCCACTCATGGGGAAAGGGGGTGCACATGTCTGCCTGTGACATAGGATGCGGAAGAATCTTCCAGCAGAGCCTTCTCTCCTCTCAACCTCAAGGAGCCACCATCTTTTCTCCAAGTCCTTTCCAGGACTTTGCCTTGGGTGTTCCTTCCCTTGGGCTCCCATCTCTTCAATCTAGAACTCTCTGCTGTCCAATGGGGTAGCCATTAGCCACACTGGCTTTCGTGCCCTTGATACGTGGATGGTGCAAGTTAGGAACTGAATTTGGAATTATATTTCATCTGAATTAAAATCAAAATGTAAATAGTCCCGTGTGTCTAGAATTTAGTAATGGACAGAACATTCCAGAAACTTTCCTGGACCCATCCTAATACCAGTCTAAAGCAGGGGTCCCTCTGTAACCTTCCACTCTTCCTTCAAACCTCTCGCCAGTCAGTCATTGGTCATGGGATGTCCATTCCTATATCATCCATCTTGCCCACTGGCTTTGGACAGACCACGTACACCCAATTTCCCCGGATGCCCAGAGCCCAGCACAGATCCTGGTACTGGGTTTTGTTTGCTCAAAGAGTCCTGTCTCCCTGTGACCCCCATGTCCCACTCTGTCTCCTTTCTCTCCCCTGAGCATTGCAGGCGGCAGGAAATCGACTGTTCCAGGTCACACTCTTTTTGGTTTTGCGGGTCTCCCATATTCTCTCCCTGGGTCTTCCCTGCTAGCCCTGCTGTGTCCCGAAGACCCCCTCGTGGCTGATGCCAAGGGACCTGGAGCCCGAGCTCGGGGCCGCGCGTGCATGCATGTGGGAGCCCAGTGCAGACAGGCGGGAGGGGCGTGTGGTGCCACTAGCTGACCTTGATGGTGTCGTAGGCACCAGTGATGAGCGCGATGAACAGGCTGAGCACCATGTAGATGAAGAGGCTGATGAAGGAGTAGAGGTAGAGCTGGGAGAAGAGCCAGACCAGGCTGCTGCGGCCCTGCTGTGCCTGCATCGCCGCGAATGTCACGAACATGTCGTCCCCGTTGATGAGCGAGAACAGGCACTCCGACACCATGGACAGCGAGCGGAACTGCGGCGGGGCAGAGGAGTCGGAGGGAGCTGTGGGCGCGGCTGGGGACTGTGGCCAGGGCAGGGCCCCTGCGGGTCAGCAGCCATGATGGGGCCAGCTGAGGGACACCATGGCAATGGTGAGGTGCCAGGGTCAATGACATAGGGCAGACCTATAGGTCTAGGGAGATAGAGCTGTAGGTAGAGTAACTCAGGTCAAGAGAGGGCCATCAGCAACTGAGACAATGATATAAAGTCACAGGGTCAATGTCAGGGTCACCAAAGGCCAAAGGGGACAGTGTACAGAGTACCAACAGTCACCACAGGGTCATCTAGAGGTCACTGTGTCAATAACAAGGTCGTAGGGTCAATGTCAGGGTTATCGAGTGTTAGAGTACCACCAGTCACAATGGTCGTCTGGGGGTCATGGTGTCAATGACAAAGTCACAGGGTCAATGTCAGGGTCAGATGGCAAAACTGCTCCAGACCTGCTGGTCAGGCCCCAGGCATTGAGGTGGGTCTGGCTCAGTGTGGTAGAGTCTGGAGAGACCCAGGGGTCCGAGGGCTTAGGGAGCCAGGGACCCTCCCACCGCAGACCGTGAGCACCCCCAGCCCCGGCGGCCCCTACCTTCACGTGATAGGGCCCCAACACGATCCAGCCACAGAAGCAATAGCCCAGGTAGATGACGGCCACACAGCAGCAGAAGCGCATGACACTAGGCAGGGCCACCCGCAGTGTGGCAATGAGAATCTGTGGCGGGACAGAGGGGGTCACACTGAGGGCGTGGCCACAGCCCCGGTCAGGTGTGAAGCAGGCAAAGCATCGCTGAGGGCACAGTAGGTGTGGCCACAGGAGCCGCTGGGAGCTTCAAAGGGGCAGGACTGTCCCCAGGGGGTCTGAGGATACCCAGTGGCTGGACTTGGCTGTATGGGTACAGATGGTAAGGCTCTCCTGGCCCTGCCCAGGTGCAGCGACAGGTCTGTCTGGGTGGGCAGGTATGAGGAAGAGGCCTGCAACAGGCTGTCGGCAGTGGCTGGTGAGTGCTGTACGTACGGGTTGATTTTGGGGGGGACGTGGGGTGGCTCGTGGAGAGCCTGACACATCCTGGCCCAGGCCCTGTCTGCGTGGCGAGACTCACGTTGTACTTGTGGAAGAAGGTCAGATAGCGGATGACGCCGACCCAGACGAGCAGCGTCGAGGTGCCCAGGAGGATGCTGCAGACGTCGTAGCTCGCCAGGTTCTGGGGACAGGAGCATCGTCACCCCATCGGGCAGGGAGGACATGGCCCCACGAGGGAGCAGAGGGGCCAGGGCAGGGAGTGGGCAGGACTCACCTTGGCCTCGATGCCAATCTTCATGATGGTGCCCGAGATGGTGAGCACATCGCTGGTGACCAGCAGGATGTACCAGCCGTTGACGAATTCCAGCCGCTCCCACAGGCTGATCACCCGTCCCCGATGCCGCCACATGAACCCAACGAACTCCTGCAGGAGGAAAGAGAGGTGAGGGCCCGCGTGGCCACGGGACCCTTGAAGCCCCCGGCCTTTGTCACCCCAGAGCCGGGCGAGGTGGGCACTGGTGGCACACGTGACACTGGGCCCTCACGTTCTGCAGCAGGAAGCCGCGCAGCAGCGAGCGCGCACACAGCAGGAAAGACAACGAGCAGGTGAGGATGACGACCATGTCAAACAGGAGCCGGAAGCTGTTGTCTCCTGTGGGGAGGGACAAGAGTGGCATGGAGCCCTGGGTGACCAGCCTGGTTCTAACTGATCAGTGGGCTCAGGGCTAACTCGGGGCGAGTCAGGACCCGGGACTGGGGCTCGGGGGCTCACCATGCCTGAAGACACTGGGGTGCTTACACTCCTGGATGTGGGCCTGGGTCTCCAGGCTGATGGGGACACGCCCACTGTGTGCTTTATTGTCAAATATGATCTAGGGGGGCAGGAGAGGGCACAGTAAACCTCGGCAGTTCCAAGTCTCCAGACCCGTGTGACAGATGGCCTGTCCTGCACCAGCCAGGCTTCGCCCATTGCTCCCCCAACACGTGCCCTCGGCCAGTGTTCCCCAGATGTCCTAGGGGTCCTCACCAGGACGCTGAAGGTGTAGCAGTCTGGGATCTCGTTGTTGATGAGGCTTTGCAGGTTGATGGTCTTCAGCTGGAAGCGGATGGTGACGTTGATCAGCCTACGGCGGACGCTCAGGTGAGGGGCAGGGGGCTCTGGAGGTTCCCTCCCAGCCCCGGGGTTCCAGGGCCCCAGCCCCAAGCTGACTCTGCAGCTGGCAGGGGAAGTGCTGACACAGCAGGTGCCAGTGTGGCGGGGCCCCTTCCCCTGCCTGTAGGGAAGTGGCTACCAGGGGTGACAATGCCTGGCACCCTGCCCTCCTCCCCGCTCCCCAGGGGCTCCCTGGAGCAAGCAGGCAGTACTTGTGGAATTTGAGCGTGAGGTTCTTGTAACTGGAGCTGCCATCCAAGAGGGTGAGATCATCACTGGGGGGTGGGGGGGGTCGCTCGGGGGGGTCCACCAGGATGCACTCTGAGGACAGGGAGTCAGGGAAGGGCCTCAGGGGGCAGGGGAGGCCAGGCTGGTCTCCCCGGAGTCCCCAGCGGCCTTCTTCCCTCCTTCACTTCCCACTTCGTGCTTAAATATTTGCCCTTTTTTCCCATCGCAGGGCCTGGTCTGTCTCATTCCCTGTAGAGACCCTAGGGCCTGGCACTCCATGGGCGCCCCAAATGCTCAGTGAATGAATGCTATTAAGAAATAATGCCTGGCACCTTCTGCACGGCAAGCATCAAACTAAGCAGACATCAAACTATTAATGATCACGACAACCCCATCTCACGGATGAGTGACAGTCACAGCTTGTGATTTTAAGCTCTGAACAGCTAAGCCCCGCCCTGTCCACTCACCAGTGACCACCATCGGGTCAATGTCAAAGGTATCATTGGCTGGGTCCACATGGCCATGGCGGTAGTACCGCTGGCAGAGAGCCAGAGCCGAGCCGTTGGCCCAAGGGCCACCCCCGCCCCGGACATAGGCGTACCGGCCCAGCGACACATCAGGCAGCGTCAGGTACTGTGGGGAGAGCAGGGGAGGGCTATCAGCTCTGCCCACACCCTGCCCCATGCCCACCTGCACATGCCCAGCCGCACCTGGTCCACGGCGTGGAAGATGGCTTGGTAGAGCTGCTCCCGCGTGTAGGCGGCAAAGGTGTCATCTGCCCCATCTGAGTAGCCCAGCAGGAAGAGGTGTCGGAAGGCGATGGTGTTTTCTTCTCGGAATGTCACTGCTAGCTGATTGCTGAGCCCGAACAGGATGAGCTGGAAAGAGGGCAGGGGAGGTTGGCACTTCGGGGATGGGGCCTCCCTGGGGG
>NW_012140969.1:966046-968067 GCF_000956105.1 Propithecus coquereli
TGACTTTAAACAAATCACTTAACCTCTCTGAGTCTCAGTGGCCGCATCTACACAATGGGGGCAACAGCAGTTGCCAGGACCTTGAAGGGTGCTGGCGAGGCTAAAAGGAGCCACTGCACACACAGATGGCTTCCTGACCAGTCACTGCCATTGGCATTGTCATTATACTGCTGTAAGGAGTCAGGACTAGGGCCCCATTGCAAGGCTCTCTCCTTCAAGGAGAACAGCGGGCCACACATGCCATCCTGCTGGGGCCCCCGTGGGGCTGGTCTCACCTGCACAGTGACCACCAAGATCTTCACCACCTGCAGCATCAGTTTGCAGGGCTTGCGGCCCTTGGCCCGAAACTTGTCACAGGGACTCATGAAAAAGTACTTGAGGCGACGACGGAGGTCTTCCTCTTCTGGGGGGGTCGGAGGGCCCGGTGAAGCCCCCACCTGGGTCCCATATCCAGGGTTGGGGGTCAGAAGCCGCTCGGTCTCTGTGGGAATGGGAGAGAATGCTGGGGACCAGGCAGGGTCCCCACAACAGGGGAGGCAGCATGTGAACTCTCCCCACTGTCCCACGCTCCTGCCAAGAAAGAACTTTGAGAGGTCTAAGGGAAACCAAAAAATCTGCTACACTGTCTGGACACATGCAGCAGTGCTGCTCAGAGGTTCTACAGCCGGGTTTGAGAGGCAAAAAGGCCTGAGCCGATTCCAGCCTCTGCTGCTCCCCAGCCTGGACAGGACACGCAGCCTCCCTGAGCCTCAGTTTCCTCATCTGCAAAATGGGCACTAATCATCTCCCATGGGAAAGCTGAGGATTGGATGCTTACAAAGCATCCATCCATGTTCCTGCTGTTGATTAGTGGAGAGATAATGATGTGTTTCCACTGGCTTGTCATAGGGCATTCAAGGCTCCTGGGCTTGGCCCAATTCTTGCCTTCGGGCAAGAGTGCAGAGCTCAGCCCACATTCCAGTTTTTTCTGGACAAATATTCAAAGTACGACCTCTGCACTCATCATAGCCTCGCCCATTGGCTGACCCTCTCACAAGCCACAGGCCAGGAGAAGGGGTGACCAGTAACAGTACTAATAATGGAACACAGTTGCTGAAGACTCCATTTATCTTTCATAAGACCACCAGCTTCTGGAAATCACACAGCCCTAGGATCAAATCCCAGACCTGCCATTTCCCACCGGGGTGACCCAAGATGCCTCCGTCTCCTCATCTGAAAAGTAGAAATCAAAAATGTCTACCCCTAGGCTGAGCCCCTGAGGCTGCTCTGAGAATTCTGTGAGACAAAGCAGGCGAAGACCTCGATAATTGTTTGGCAAACAGAACCTGTTCCGATAACTGTTTTTTCCTTTGAGCCTAAGAGGAAAATGCACGGTTTCTGCAACTGCTAGAGTCACAGCCAGTCGTGGTAGCCCAAGAACTGTCCCTGACACACACCCCCTAGGAGAGCCGTGGGATTTTCCAGGGCCTGGCCCCTGCCTGGCAAAGATGTCAGAATAAATGTGGACGCTGTCAGAACCTCCTGTGCAGAGAGCGCCCCTCCCTTTGGAACTTGGACGCTGTAGCTGTTTACGAGTCAGTCCCAAGAGAAGCCAGAGGGCGTGCTCTGCCTCCCAAACTGGGATCGCCGCTAACACAACCCAGACCCTACCAGCGGGTACACCTATCGGGTAGGTGTTCCCGGCTACCTCCAGAAGGGGAAGCCAACACAAGGGGTCTTCCTCCAGCCTCTCCAGTGAGAGGTGACATCCGCAGGGGCTGGAAGCCTGCGTTTAAGAAGGCGGAGCTTGCATGGGTTTGGAGATCTGAAATTGAGTTATTTGCCTGAAGGAAATCCAATCCCTCCAGTTCTTCGCCTGAGTTTAGGGAAGCTGAACCTTTGCCTCCTGGAACCGGGAAGGGAAACCTGGGAGTCTCACATGCGGGCTGGAGAAGCTGCTGCCCGCTGTCTGAGTTCCTGCAAAGTTGTGCAATCGGAACCCAGGCTCCCAGTAGAAATCCTGGGAGAGACCGGCGGCTCGC
>NW_012140969.1:968878-977105 GCF_000956105.1 Propithecus coquereli
GTGTGGTGATGACCCTGCATACTATCTCAAGGCTGCCTTTTTGTTGTTGTTTTTGTTGAGACGGAGCCTCACTCTGTTGCCCTGGGTAATGCAGTGGCGTCACCGTAGCTCACTCCAACCTCCAACTCCTAGGCTCAAGCGATCCTCCCGCCTCAGCCTCCTGAGTAGCTGGGACCACAGGCACGTGCCACCATGCCAGGCTAATTTTTCTGTTTTTGGCAGAGGCAAGATCTCGCTCTTGCTCAGGCTGGTCTCGAACTCCTGAGCTCAAGCGATCCTCCTGCCTTGGCCTCCCAGAGTGTTGGGATTACAGGCGTGAGCCACCATGCCCGGCCTAAGGCTGCCGTCTTCCTTTCTCCCAGAATGTCCTTCTGTCCCCCTCATCAGGACCAACAGCAAACCCAATTTCCTAATTACGTAGTAAATAGAACCACTTATCCCCACCCCTATGGCCCCCAGCCCAGAGCCCTCCAACATTCCTGGCCTAGAACATTGTAGCAACCTCCTCCCTGATCCCAGCTTCCCTCCACTCTGTTCTCCACTCAGCAGCTAGAAGCATCATCAAAGAATAATTCACATCAGTCCTCTACCATAACCTGCCCTTGGCTTCCCATTGCTCTGAAACGACAAGCAAATTCCCCACCTCCATTAGTCAGGGCTCTCTGGTCTGGACCCTACCTACTCCTGTGGCACACCTATGGCCCCAGGGCCTTTGCACACTCTTGCCCTGGAGCATAATGGTTAAAAACCTACACTCTAAAGGGCAATTTGGGTTTAAACCTAGGCAATGGCCAGGCTCAGTGGCTCATGCCTGTAATCCCAGCATTTTGAGAGGCTGAGGCCAGAGAATTGCTTGAGTGCAGGAGTACAAGACCAGCCTGGGCAGCAAAGCAAGATCCCATCTCTAAAAACAAAAAATTAAAATTAAAAAAAAATCTAGGCACTGCCAACTGACATTTCTACATCTTCCAGAGTCCTTTAAACTCCATGTGTCTTGGTTTCCTCATCTGGAAAATGAGGATACTCGATCAGTTACCTGCCTCATGGGGCTGCTGAGAGAATTAAATGAGCGAATGCAAGAGCAGGGCATAAGGATGGGCAAACAGTACTGATTATTAAATTAGTGGTTATTCTGATTATGAAATCCTCCCTTGAGGAAGCTGTCACCCTCCATCTAAATCAGAAGTCTTTTTTTTTTTTGGAGACAGAGTCTCACTCTGTCACTCTGGGTAGAGTACAGTGGCATCATCACAGCTCACCGCAACCTCAAATTCATGGGCTCAAGCAATCCTCCTGCCTCAGCCTCCAGAGTAGCTGGGACTATGGGCACGTGCCACCAAACCAGGCTAATTTTTCTAATTTGGGTAGAGACAGGGTCTCGCTCTTGCTCAGGCTGGTCTCGAACTTCTGACCTCAAGCAATCCTCCCTCCTCGGCCTCCCAGAGTGCTAGGATTACAGGCATGGGCCACCGCACCTATGAGTTCAGTGAGGGTGAAGACTCCTGAAATCAAGAGATGTTTGTTGAATGCATAAATGAGCAGCCTTCTTTGTCCAGTGATGCACCTGTTACGTTGGCTTTGAAGGGCAAGCAAGGAGTAGGTTGGCGGAGCAGGTGGACCAGTGTGAGACCTCATGGGGGAGGCTGGGAAGCCTGGCTGGTGTGGCTTCTGGCCCCAGAAGGAAGCCAGGACACTGGGACTCCAGACTATGGGTGGCCCAGGCCACATCATTACACCTCCGGAGGAAGGGGCTGTGTATTGGGGAAGAAAGCGCAAAAGGCAAACCAGGACACTGAGCCGGGAAGCAGTGGGAGGATTTTACTAACTGCACAACACACAACTTCCGCAGGCCCCCTTGGATGCCAGCGCCCCCTTCAGCCATCAGGCCCGAGCAGTGCCCCTTGCTCCTGTACCCACTGGGGACTCTCGCCAGTAGGGAGGGCCGGGCTGATAGCGTCATGGGTGGGAGAGCAGGGGTCAGGGCTGGGCACAGGATCAGGGCTAGGACTGGGGTCAGATTCATGATCAGAGCTGGCCACGAGGTCAGGATCAGCATCGTGCCCAGGCTTAGGGTCAGGCGATTCCACAGGATTAGGGCTGGGGGTGGATCTGGAGCTAGAGAGGGGCTTGGGGCCGGGATTGGGGACAGTGCCCAGCACAGAGCCAGGGTCAGGGCCGCTTCCAGAGCTGGTGCCAGGGCTGAGGCCCAGACCCGAGCCCAGCATGGAGACAGCCTCGGGACCCAGGAGGGAGACCTGCCCCGGCCTCATCCCGGATGCAGGGGTCAGGTCAGGGCCGAGGCCTAGGCCAGCGGCGGCTGCAGCAGCGGCGGCGGCAGCGGCAGCAGCAGCAGCAGCAGCGGCGGCAGCCGCGCCCTCGTGCACCCGCTTGTGCTTGGTGAGGCTGGAGGCTTGGCCGAAGGCCTTGCCGCAGAGCTGGCAGCGGTAGGGCCGCTCGCCCGAATGCACGTGCAGGTGCTGCAGCAGCGCCGAGCTCTGCCCGAAGGCCTTGGAGCAGTGCGGGCAGGCGTAGGGCCGCTCGCCCGTGTGGATGCGCAGGTGGTGCTGCAGGTTGGAGCTCTGCCCGAAGGCCTTGCCGCAGTGGGGACAGCGGTAGGGGCGCTCGGCCGTGTGCGTGCGCTGGTGCTGCAGCAGCGCTGAGCTCTGCCCGAAGGCCTTGCCGCACTGCGGGCAGGGGTAGGGCCGCTCGCCCGTGTGCGTGCGCAGGTGCTTGAGCAGCGCCGAGCCCTGGCCGAAGCCCTTGGCGCACACCGGGCACTTGTGGGGCCGCGGGCCACCGTGCGTGCGCAGGTGCTGCGCCAGCAGCGAGCCGTGCCCGAAGGCCTTGCCGCACACCGGGCAGTGGTGCGGCTTCTCCCCGCTGTGGCTGGAGCGGTGCTTCAGCAACGTGGAGCGCCACCCGAAGGCCTTGCCGCACGCTGCGCACTGGTACGGCCTGGCCCCGGTGTGGATGCCGCGGTGCTGCGCCAGGGTGGCACCGTGGCTGAACGACTTGCCGCAGTCGGGGCAGCGGTACGGCTTCTCGCCGCTGTGGGTGCGGCGGTGCTGGCTCAGCCCCGAGCTGCGGCGGAAGGCTCGCCCGCAATCGGGGCAGGAGAAGGGCCGGGGCGGGCTGGCAGGGGCGGACAGCACCGCGGGGCTGGTGGCCAAGACCTGGGGGGTGGCAGTGAGGCCGGACGCAAGGGGGTCCACATCTGGAGCAGCGGGGCTGAGAGTGTCGCTGTTAGGGTCGAGAACCAGGGGTACGGGGCCGATAACATCAGGATCGAGGTCAAAACTCGAAGACATGGGGTCAGGATCTTGGGGTTCAGAATCGCGGTTGCCCAAGATAGAGCCCGGAGCGTCGGCATCGGGGTCCGCATCCTCGGAGACCGGCTCCAGATCTTCATAGCTGGGGTCCGCGTCTTCGGAGACAGTGTTGAGGTCTTCCGGGTCAGGCCCTGGGTCTTCAGACACTGGGTCCAGATCTTCCGGATTGGGGTCCAGGTCCTCTGAGTCAGAGTCAAGCTCTTCATAAACCACCCTCAGGCCTTTGTGGCCGGGGTTCCTTACGAGGACGGAGCGCCGCATCCCAGGCGTGGAAGTGCCAGCCGCTTCTGGGGCACGATCTGCAGAGAGGAAGACAGAGGGTAGATGCAGGTAGGTTCTCAGGAAGGGGGGGATCTCTTGGGCGAGGGGACCCGGCTATGCCGCCAGAACCCACTACTATGCACACACATGGATCTTTCTCTTGTGTCCAACTTCAGAGAGACTTCTGACTCACCCCAGCCAGGGCAGGAAGTAGAGGGACCCTGGTGGAACATGGTGGGAGCCCCCCCCAGCCCCAAACCTGGATGGAAGTCATAGGACCCAGGACTAGAGATCTCCAGTGCCCAACGCCATGGCTCTGCCCCTCTCTCCATCCTGGGCTCCTCTTGTGGGAGGCTGGGGTCCTGTGGAGGAGACAGTCCTAGGTGCTGACCCCCTGGATGGGGGTTCCCTTATGGGGAAGAGGATAGGTGTCAGGGTTTCTGTGTTCCTGAGCACATGGCCTGAATTCTTGTCCCATGGTTGGAGGTGGCAGATTTGGGGGTTCCTGGTAGGGAGGGGACCTCTGGTTCACCTCCTAGACAGGTGGCATCCTGAGCTCTGGAACCTGTAGCTGGGGGACAGAAGTCGGGTGCAAACAACATCTGGTACCCCTCCTAGGTCACCGGAGGAGGACTGCTTGCCTTCTAGGGAGGAGACAACCTGAATTCCAGACCTCACAGCTTGGGGTGGGAATAGTGTCCAAACATCCATGTTCTCTCTTAGACCTAGAACCCCTTCCTAAAGCCAGAGGGCGAGTGTGAGAGAATGATATAGGGGACCCCTCCTGGCTGGGAGGGGTAGACAGGGAAACTAACGGACCCCGCAGTCAGGAGGGTAGGGACAGTTGTCAGTATACCTGTTTTTTTCCCCCATTGGCTAGAAGATCCTGAATTCTTTTCTTTTTTCTTTTGAGATGGGGTCTCACTATGTTGCCCAGTCTAGTCTTGGATTCCTGGGCTTAAGCGATCCCCCTGTCTCAGCCTTCCAAGCTCCCAAGTAGCTGGGATTCCAGGTGTGTGCTAAGTTGCGCTCAACGGAGAAGATCCTGAATTCTACCCGCTAGCTGGAGGGTAGGCGAAAAGAATACGTGGGGACCCTCCTGGGTTACCGGGGAAAACCCCAGACTGTGCCCTTCCATGGCTGGGGCACAGGGATGGTGTCAACACACTTGTGTTCCTTCCTGGAGGAAAGAGTTCCAACTGAGCTCAATGCCAGGGTCATGGCTGGGGGCAGGCAGGCAGGGTGAAAAACAATAGTTGGGACTCCTTCTGGGGAGCAAGGAGGCGCTCAGGATGACCTGTTGCAGAGGTGCTTGAGCTGCCCACCCCATGGCTGGGTGTAGATCTATGCCTAGGGGTTAGGGGGACCTCTGGCTCCCCTTTCAGGGAGGGGGACATACTGAGCCACAGCCCCATAGCTGGGCGTAGTTAAGCAACCAGAGCAGAGTTCCTGGAGGCCTCCTCCATCCAGACCCGGTAGCTGGAGGGTGGGGGGAGCAATACCTGGGTCCCCCCCACCCTAGGTTCCTGAGGGGCAGAGAAGCCCTTAGATTGCTTCCAGAGGGAGGGGCCCCCTTGAATTCCCACTTCCTAACTGGAAGGTGGGAGGAGAAATCACTGGGGTCCTTCCTGAGTTCCTGGTGGGCAGGTGGACCCCTCTGGATCACCTCCTGGGGGGCGCTTCCAGAACTCCAGACCCCAAGACTGGAGGGGGAGGGGAACAATAGCTAGGCCCCTTCCCGGGGTACTAGGGGGAGGGGAACCCCTGGATGCCCCTCCTGAGGAAAAGGCCTCGTGAACTCCCGACCCCAGGCCCACGCGGGAGGTGGGAACAATACCGAGGGACCCGGTCCGATTGAAGGCTCCCAGCCTCGGGGCCCTACCCCCAGGCCGCAGCGGCGGGATGGACGCGCTAGGCCGGCTGGCCGCGGGGTCCCCTCCGATCGCGCCCGCGACCCCGCTCGCCCAGGCCGGGGCCGGCGGCGCGCGGGGCTGGGGGCGAATAGAGGTCGCCCCGGGCCGCGCCCCGCACGCGGGCCCCCCACCCGCCCCCGCCCGGCCCCAGCCCGCTCGCGGGGACACTCACCCGGTGCCCCTCGCCCCTGCCCGGCCCGCCGCGCCCGCGCCGGCCGCCGGCGCCCCCCGGACCCGCAGGAAGCCCCCCGCCCGCCAGCCCCGCCGGCGGCCCCCTCGGCCCAGCGGCCCCGCCAGGCGCTCCCGGGGAGCGAGAGGGGCCGGCCGAGGGCCGCAGCGGGAGCTGCTGGGACTTGTAGTTCGCCCGCGCCCGCCGCGGCCGTCGCCATCGCCGCTGCCCCCGCCCTCCGGGCCAGCCTTTGTCCCGGCCCGGCCGCCCCGGCCGCGCCTTTGTCTGCGCCGCGCCCCGCCCGCGCCGCCCGGGCCTGTCCCTCCGTCTGTTCCCGTGCCTGTGTCAGCCCCTCTGCGGCCCTGATCCTGCCTGTCCTTCCCTCTCTGTCCCTCTCTCTGTCTCTCTCTGCCTCTGCCTCCTGCCCACGTCTCTGATTCTTTGTTCATACAGGCGCCGCGCTAGCCGATCGCGCCACTGGAGTTGCTCTCCCTGCTCAAAAATCAGCAAACGCGCTACTGCCCTTGCAGACTAGCGACGCGCACACGCGTGACGAGCCTCTGAGAAGCCCTGCAGTTTAAAACCAGGCCTGTCTGCTTAATCCAGCATTTCTCCAAGTTTTGTTTGGGGTGTTTTCGATGGTGAGACCCTCTCTACCATTTCTGGGTAACACCCTTTAACAATCTCCCCAACCAAGGAATGGCCTTGGGGAGCCTCTCCCTTAATGCTCTCAGCCGCCTACCCAGACGGTGGTGGGTCGCTGCGGTCCCTGGTGGGCTCCGGGTGTCTGATGTAAGTGATGATGTCTGGAGAAACTTAGGGCTGGGAAGGGCTCTGGGCAAACTTTACCTGGAGACACAGGTCCCAGCCCGGGAGAGACAGTGAGAAACCTCTCCTGGCCCCTGGCAGCTGGGCCATGGGACATCATAAACAGTGGGCCCAGGATATAAACAACGACCAGACAAGGCCACTCTGTGACCATGTCTGAACCAAGATAATGATAAGGACACTGTACAACCACAAAAATGAATGTACATCCCCTTCTGACTGACTCAAATGACTGCTGTGTCTTACCAGTGACAATCCCAAGATTATTTCCATCCTCCCACTTCGGAGATATAAATCACTGAAATACCCAGTCACCAGTTTGATCCTGGTTGCTGACAACACCATCCTAGAAATGCTTCCAGTTTCCTTAAAGCCACGCAGCACAACCCCAAATCCTATAAGAAGCTCCCGTGCCACGAATTCCCCCTTATAGAGACACCCTGTGGTTCCCTGATATGCCAACTTCCGCAGAAGCAAGCTAAATAAACCTAAATTCTTTTGACTACAGGTGTGTTTCAGCGGTGGGTTTTTTGTTGTTGTTGTTGTTGTTTGTTTGTTTGTTTTGTTTTGTTTTTGAGACAGAGTCTTGCTCTGTCACTCGAGCTAGAGTGCCGTGGCGTCAGCCTAGCTCACAGCAACCTCAAACTCCAGGGCTCAAGTGATCCTCCTGCCCCAGCCTCCTGAGTAGCTGGGACTGCAGGCACATGACACCACACCCAGCTAATTTTTTTTAGTTTTGGTAGAGGCAGGGTCTTGCTCTTGCTCAGGCTGGGCTAACTGCTGATCTCGAGTGATCCTCTGGCCTCAGCCTCCCAGAGTGGGAGGATGACAGGTGTGAGCCACCATGCCCGAGGCACAAGCTTCTTGAATGTTCTCCTTCCCAAAGCAGAAACTAACATCTGCTTGATTTTGTGGGATTGCCAGAGCCGAATTCTCTGCCCCGAGCTAAAAGAAGAGAGAAGTAATGAGGTGAGAGATAAGATCGGGATTATCAGAGAACTAGGGGACACTTGATGCTAGTCTAGGCTGCTCCCAAACCCTGAAGATTTCCTGTCAACAAAGGTAACAGTTACCATCGCTGGGAAGAGCCTATTATTAATAGCAGATAATCCACCACCCAGATTGTAACCTGGGGCAAGATGGGTGCTCTGAGCAGACACAGATCTGTTGTTAGGAGTCCAGCAAGGTTGGGCTCCAGAATCAGTGATCCTGGCCCAGTTTGGTAAACCAAGTAACCCACAGATGGGCTACTGAGCAGGGCCAACCAATCATGGTATTCCACTCCCCTGAGTACAGTGATTGGTTCATGGTAAGGCGTGTGACTCAAATGGGCCAATCAGCGTATTCCTTAAATTCCAATATGAGGCTTGAGCTGGGAAGACCTCCCCGCCCCATTTCTTTGGGGGCTTTAAAATTGTAACTATTGGGGATACCAGCATCCTCTTTCACCACCGCTTGGAGTGACTGAGAGATGGCGAAGGACACAGAGTCCTGATGTGAAACCAGCTTGCCTGATGTTAGACCCAAGCCCAGACTTTCTTGTTTCTAAATCCACCAAATCTCTTTTTTGCTTGAGCTGGACAGTGCCCAGTTTCTGTCACTTGTAACAAAAATGATTTAAGGCCACGCATGGTGGCTCACACCTGTAATCCCAGCTACTATAGAGGCTGAGGCGGGAGGATCGCTTGAGGTCAGGAGTTCGAGACCAGCCTGAGTAAGAGCGAGAC
>NW_012140969.1:977155-1020053 GCF_000956105.1 Propithecus coquereli
AAAAACTCTTTTTAGAAACTTTTTAGAAATATCTTTAGCATAAGATGAAGATATACTAAGTAATCTAATTCACTAGTTGTGCAACATAAGTTAGGCAAGTATTATCAAAATCAAATTTACAGATAAGAGTTCTAAGGCACAGAGTAGTAACTTTCCTGTCCAGGGCCTTAGAGATTGTCCACAGCAAACCCAGGACTAGAATTCACATCTTTTGGATCTAAGTAATATTTTTCAAGGAACAAAAGCTTTCTTGAATCAATAAGCTGGTGTTAACGGACCATTAGCAAAGAGAAAATAATCATAGAATTCCCTTCAAGAATCTCTTTGATGGCGTGAGCCTGAAATCAAAGGGGTTGACCATTAAGACATCCCAGGGAAAACTCCTTGTGATACTGTTTCTCAATTATCAAATTCTCCTTTGTGATATTTGGTTATACAATTTAGATGCTTAAAGGGCACAAGATGCTGCTATTCGCTGAAGAGAAGAGTTTTGAAGACCCCATCCAACTTAAATCTATCAAAACAGTGGATTTCAAGCTTCAGCATGCCTAGGGGCCACCCAAGGAGCTTGTTAAAATGCAGAATCTCATTCTGGGGCAGAGCCCAGAAATCTGCATGTTAAACAGGCATCCAAAGTGAAGCTGATGCAGATGATCCAGGGACCCCATTTTGTGTAAAATTAATTTAAATTGATTTTGAATTAGTTTATAGTACCAGATGATAGAATATAGTAAATTAGGTAGGTGCGTCATTAGGCACTGTTTAAGATAAGTAGCAGTGCTTTTTTAATTCACAAAACAGATTCTGTTAGACCAGAGAGTGTATGTTCCCCCTCATGGCCAGACCAGCTAGCATCATTGCTGACCTAAGGGACAGCTCCTAGATGAAGGTTGTAGCTAAATTTTTATGGCCCATTTAGTCCTTGGCCTCTCTGCTTTGCCTAACAACAAAGGGGCCAATTAGCAAAGATAGTTTCAGTACTTTTTTCAGAGACAAATCCCTTCCCACTAGGGAATGATATAAACTCACCAATATACTTTGCATAACGTGAAAAATCAGTTCTAGAGGGGCTGAAAATTCCCCTTGTGGACTAGGGGAGAACAAAGCCATTAAATTTTTGTGGATGAGTGAAAGGTTGGCCCAGGTGGGTAGCGACTTGGGCAAGGTAGAATCAGACTTTTGAAAGGCGGTTGCACAAAGAAGGCAATTTTGTCTGTGTGTTTTAATTGTAATGATGACACTGAATTCTTACATTTCTATTCCTGAAGCATCAAAATAGTGCAGTATATATTTATTCAGCGCTGTTTGGAAAACAACACAAAATGAAGAAATCTAGCTACATAAAAGGGGAAACAAAATATAATCTTTTATACTGAATTTTCGTAGCAGTATCTTATAAAATCTCCGTGGTTCAGGAAGCTTTTAATCTATCACCCAGCTCCTAAGTTTCCCATTGAAAATACATTTTCATTGAATTGCATTTAAATTATTTAGCTGTTTTTATAGGCATAAGGTAATCAGATACATAATGTATCATACAGCTCCCCAAACGTCCCTAACGGATGCTATCTTTCTGCTAATTAAATCTACACCACTGTTAAGAGAAGAGAAAAGGGTTTGAGGTTTTGGGTTTTTTTTTTTTTTTTTGTCTCTCTCCTTTCCTCCCTATCTCCAACCTTCCCTACCTTCCTTTTTTCCTTTTTTCCATCTTTCCTTCCTTCCTTTTCTTTTTTGTTTCTTTTTTATTTCTTTTTATTATACTCCGTTCCTTTTCTTTAGAAGGAAAATTAAAGGTCGGCTCCTAATTAGCTACTTTTGAAAAGTATCCATTAATATTACATAAATTACTGCCTACAAATCCAATTAAATCCAAATAGGTCATATTGGAACTAAATGGATAATTTAATTTTCAGGGCACATTCTGAAAAGAGGTCTATAGGAGGAATCAATACAGGTACAGCAGAGAACTAAGTTATAGGTGTGCGTGTGTGTATGTATGTGTGTTGTGTCTGTGTATCTCCAGGTTTTTCTATATATATTTTCAATCGATAAGTTCTCCTATTATTAGATGGAGGTACCCTGGATGCTCAATTAACCTTCCCTGTCATTGCTGAGACCAACAGCCAAAATTGACCCCAGAGTAAACCCTGTCCCCAAAAAAAAAAAAAATTAAAAATTAATTTTAAAATGACTTAAGACATTAACAAATTTAGGCACCATTCACTGAGCTGCAGCCAAGCGCCAGGCCCTGTTCTAAGCATGGTACATACACATTTTATTTAATTCTGCAATCATCTGTGAAGGAGAAGCTATCACCATCCCCATTTTACAGATGAGGAAAGTGAGGGTCACAGCATGTTCTTGCCCAAGAACAGAAAGGCAGATCTGAATTCGACTGAATTCTGCTGCTGTGTTATGCTCACCATTGACAAAGTTGCTTTCCTTTAAAAACATTAATCTTGGTTTTCTCATGGTCAATCCTATATTATTCGTCTTAGTCCATAGCCTTTTCGGGGAGCTGAATAGGATATAGGAGGGATAAATCCATAAAATACACCCAGAATCATCCTGATGTGTTTTCCCCCTTTATCAAACATTTTCAGTAAAGTTTTTGTTCTTCCCTGGCCTGCCATCCCAGGGCTGATCAGTTCTATTGTTATGAAATGCTTCAAGTTGTATTGAAATCTGGCTCCTTGTAACTCCTATTCATTTTTCATCTCTTGTCTTGGCTGTTTAAAACCAGTCCTGGGATGAGGCAGGAGCCCAAATGATCTTGCAACTGGAGTTACATGGAACTCAACCTGAAAGGAAGCTTTCTAAGCTTCCTGGCAGGCAAGGAAAAAAGGGAAAGCCTTTCCATTCTAGTAGTCTGGTCCACAGGCAGACAAACTTCATCAGAAGAAGATGAATTTATTGCAGTGTCTTTCAACCAGGGCAATTCCCCCCACCCCAGGGACATATGGCAATATCTGGAGACATTTTGGTTGTCACAACTGAGAGGGAGGTGTGCTACTGGCATCTAATTGGGAGAGGACAAGGAGAGTGCCAAACATCCTACCATGCACAGGATGGCCTCCAACGAAGAACTATTTGATCCAAGATGTCAATCAATGACAAACCCTGGTTTATTATAAAGAAACACAGTAAAGAGTGTAATGCAAAACATCTCCAGAGGATTCAAAGAGAGGAGTCATTCCACAGTGAGCAGATTTTCTCCTGGTCAATGTGGATACCATGAGTGCAGGCAAAAGGGCCATCTTGTCCCCATAGGATGCAAAACTGGACTCCTGCACTTCCTACTGAAATGCCAACTTAGCCTGGAAGAACTGTTGCTGGTGGGGAAAGGGCTGCTGGCCAGGTCGAGGTTGGCTACTAGTGGCCCCGTTGGGTTGAGGGCTTTGGTCTTTAGAGGTCTGACTCGAGGTTCAGGAAAGCCATGTTCGCTCCTTGAAACTGGGTGCTCAACAGCCTACAGGGGCAGGCCCTGGGCATGGCCACTAAAGCCCACCTTGTCCCAGACAGACCTGACTTCTTCCCCACCAGATCCCGTACCTCAAAGGTCAGGTGCTGTCCAAGGTCCTGGTCCTTGCTTAGCCCAGTCACTCATGGGCGTCAGGGCCCTACCCCATTCTCCTCCTCTAGACCTTTTTCATTTTGTCCCTGGCTGGATACCTACCCCTTTGGACATCACTGTGTCCTGATGGCTTTTGTCCATTTGCCCCTGGACCTGCTCTGACCTGGGGACCAGTGGCCCAGCCAGCCAGTGCACCACCATTCACTGTCCAGTCTCTGCCCACCATGGAGGAAACTGCTGGGCCCCTCCCAGCTGTGTCCATCCCCCCCCCATGCCCTTGAACAGCCTCTCCACCATTGAAAGCTTCTCCCTACACCCCGGCCTTCCTCCCCTCTCCTCACCTTCATCCTCAGAAGGGAAGCCCCCTCCACGACCCCAGCCACATGCACGGACAAGTGCGTATATTTCTCATTTCTAACGACAGAGTTACTCCTTGCTCCGGTCCCCACCCATCCAAGCATCCTCTCTTATGGCTGACTGATGGGGAGGGTTGGGATGTGGCCAGGGTGATGTTTATTGCTGGCTGGGGCAGGGGTACACAGGGGACTGGGGGGCCAGAGGGTCTATCTTCTCCCCGCAGCCCCTCTGGCGGGGCGTGCCCAGTGGCACGTGGCTCTCCTGCGGTGTGCCCACTCTCAGCACTGCTGGGCCCTGGTACTTGGCAGGAAACTCGTCCCTGTACTGGGTTGAGAGGAAGCGCAGTCCACCCAGAGGGGGCTCCACGTGGCTGTATTTGCACTGTAGAGTCAGAGTGGGCAGGCTTGCAGGGCATCCTGGGGGGCGGCTGACCCACCCAGACCACCCCACGGTCCCCGGGCCACCCTGGGGGCATCAAAGGGTGGGTGGAGGCTCAGCCAGGTTTGGCTGGTGATTGGGGCTGTGGGGAGGTGGGCAAAAGGGGCCCCAGTCTGAGATGACCCAAGAGCTGATGAGAAGGCAGAGGGAAACTAGGGGTGTCCCTGAAAACACCCCAGGACTGGGGCAATCCTAGGTAACTCTGACTTAACCCTGGTCTTGGGGCATAAACATGGCTGGTGATATGAAGGCACCCCTGAGCTGACTCTGACATGACCCTGGGGTCTACGGGCATGTCACCCTGAATGCGCCCCATCTCGTCTGATCTCAGAAGCTAAGCAGGGTCGGGCCTGGTTAGTACTTGGATGGGAGACACAACCCTTGCCTTGGGGTGAGCTAGAGATGACTTTCATGCTGGCGTGACATTAAAATGACCTTGAGCCTGGGGTGATCACTAACTCTGAGTCTGGGGTGACAGTACACTCACCCTGAGATAACGCTACCCTGATTCGGGGGTTACCTGGTGAGGGATGTATCCCTTCCCTCTCCCTCCCTCACCCGCTGTAGCATTTCTTCGGTCACGGGGACTCGAGCTGCTCTGTGGGGCGTCAGCATCTTCTGGTTCATGGTTAAAAAATCGGATTCTGGAGATTTGAGTGGGGGCGGCTGAGTTGAGGGGTCCAGGGAGGTGAGGGGGGGCCGAGGGGTAGGGATGTGCCAGACTAAGGGTGGGGGCAAGGGTCCAGGGTCCAAGCCTGGGCCAGCCTTGATGTTGAGCAGAGCCAGGTAGGGGGTTGCGGGGCCGGAGAAGGGGGTGGTGAGGAGGCCAGGGGAGGGGCCCGGCCAGATGAGTATGGGGGCGGAGCCAGGCAGGGAAGGCTACTTGGTTAGGGGACGCAGCCAGAGTCAGAGGGAGGGGGATTAGGGATTGGGAAAGGGGCGGAGCTAAGACCCAGCTAGAGCCCCAGTCCTGCAGGGGGCGGGGCATGGCCACGAAGGGCTGGGATTATCCAGGGGCTGAGTTGGGGTCCTCGTCAATTCGGAGTGGGATTTAGCCCTTCAGGAGGCGAAACCAGAGGGTGGGCGGGGCCAGACTTGTGGCAAGGGCGGGGCTTTTGGGGGCGGGGCTCATAACGACCTCTAGTGCCCTGGGGCAGGTTGCTCTGCAGCAGGTGGTTGCTGGGCGCTCTCTGCGTCCCTGCCGGATCTGTCTCCAAGGGGTAGTAGTCCGAGCCCATAGTGGTGTGGAAGAAGTGTCCAAGCAGCTTCGACTCTCCTAGGGTCACGTGACTCTGAAAGTGCTCTTGGGGCATGTGGCGGCGGGATGGTTGGGTCGGGGGCGGTGGCTGTAGGATCACATGACATCTGAGAAGCTCCAGTGTTCAGGATGTCCCTCGGGGCCCAGTGGGAAGGAGGCAGCGGGCGCTGTGTGACCTTGGACTGCTCCCTCATCCTCTCTGGGCCCCAGGCGATAGCGCTGGGAGTTGGTACTGTTATCTCCTTTTAGTCAGGAGCCACTGAGGCTCGGAGTGATTAACTGTCTTACTCTAGATCACTCAAATAGATCCCAGAGATCGCTGTCTACATGTCAAGCTCATTCCCACCCCAGGACCTTTGCACTTGCTACATGCTCTGCCTGGGAAGCCCTTTCCCCTGGTCAGCCCCGCTGCCTTCTTTTCCCGCTGACCTGGCCATAGAAGAACTGCATGAAGGTGTCCAGAGAGCCCGGGCCAGGGCGCCAATTTCCTTTCAGGATGTGTGACTCTGGAGTCTGACTGTGGTGACAAACAAAAGGCTCTGCCAGTGGCAGAGTAGGTGCTGATCTGCCCTAGGGGGCCCTGTGCGAGCCCAGGGTAGGGCAGGTAGCAGCTCTCACCTGGCTCCGGGGGATAGATGTGCTCCGCTGCGGTGGTCCTGTCGTGGAAGAGGCCGTCTCCAGGACGGATATTCACACAGTGGATGTGGGCCGCCGCCTGCGCCTTGTCATACCTGCAGGCAAGGTGTTATTCCACCAAGAATAAGGTAAGGTAGGATCGATCCGGGCCCTTATCACTCCCAGGAAAGGGACGGAGGGCAAGGTTGCCCAATGGTGAAGTCGTGGGCGCTAATAGTGGGAGATCCAGCACAACGGCGTGCCTTGCCTGCCAGTGTTGGAGACCTCAGAGCAGAGCATTGGCCCCAGAACCCTACGTGTGCCATCCCACCTGCTGCTGAGAGCCAACCGTCCCATCTGGGTGGGAAGGCAGTGGTCCCTTTGTACCTGTCTGGGGGCAGGCCCTGGGGCCTGTAGGCCTGTTTCTGCTCCGAACACATGGGGCCATAGCCAATCTTGCAGTCTCCAAGCTCCACACTGGAGGAGGCCTGTGGGCAGACAGGGATGAGAAGGCCCAAATCACCCAGCCCTCATCCCTGCCCTCCTCAGCAGCCCCAACCCAGCCTCGATTTACCCTCTTACACATCAAGGTAGGTGGGCCCGGCAGGGCCTGGAACTGTTTCTGGTAGGAAGTCCCCTCCTGTCTCCTGTAGTCCCATGTGAGGCTATTGGGGCCCCCTGAGGATAGGTAATGGGGGGAGAGAAGAGGGCGGGAGAGAGAAAAAGAGAGAGAGGGAGAGAGAATGGGCTAGATTCCCTGCAGCCTCAGGCCACTGGAATTTCATTCCTTGCCTGGAAAGAGGAGTTGGGCTGTCCCCTGTCCCTGACCAGTGTAGATAGAGGGCCATCTGGGGAACACCAAAAAAAAAAAAAATTAATTAACAGTACCAAGAATAACTACCACGTACTGTACTGAGCCAGACACCAAGGTCGCGTGCTTTGCACCTTGTTCTTGGACATGGTTCTACATCCCCCATTCTACAGCCGCCCTGAGGCTCAGAGAGGTTCAGCGACTTGCCAGAAATCACAGAAATCGGGAGCCAGAACTGAGAGCCAAATCCGGATCGGACAATCCCTGAGCCCTCCTTGGAGGGTCTCTGTCTAGCGGTGTCCCCTAGAAGGCCCCCAGAAAGACAGAACTGGAAAAATCACATGAATGGCAGCTACAAGCAGGTTCCATGGTTTTTGAGCCCTGGTACTGCTGACGTTTGGAGCTGGATGAATCTTTGTCGCCGGGGCTGCCCCGTGCATGGTGGCAGTGCTGAGTGGCATCCCTGGCCTCTACCCACTGCAGGTTAATGGCACCCTTGTCCCCCGTCCGTTACATCCAAAAATGTTTCCAGACATTGCCAGATGTCCCTTGGCCAGGGGGGAGTTGTAGAGCCCTGGCTCCTTGAGAACCACTGCAGCAGAGCAAAGCGCCCGCTCACCGAGGTGGCTGCAGGGCGCGCGGGGCTGCGGGCACGCGTCGTGGGGCGGAAAGAGCTCCTGGTGCGTGGTGGCCGGGATGCGCAGCTTGTCTCGGTCGCCTAGAGGCACGGAGTCGCGGTCGAAGATGAGGCGCGCGCCGCGGATCTTCTCTCGGGCGCGCGCGGGCAGCTCGGGCCAGCCGTAGGCGGCTCGCGCGTTGGAGAAGCTGGCGGTGGCGCGCGCATCCTCGTGCACGCGCACGTTGCTGGCCCGCACGGCAAGCGTGCGCGCCCGTTCCCGCTCCGGCGGCGGCGTGCACGGCGGCGAGAACGCGCGGCGCGCCTCCGACAAGCGCTCCCCGTTGGCCCAGCGCTCGTCACCTTGGAAGAGCCGCGTGCGCGGCAGCCCCGGGGTTGGCCGCGCCCGGGTGGCCCCCGGGTGTGCGGGGAAGTCTCGGTGCGACGTGGAATGCATGACGCCCCGGTGCAGCCGCGGGTCGGGCCCCAGCTCGAAGTGCGAGGCCTTGAGGAAGTCCAGCCGGGACATGGGGCACGGCAGGAGAGCTCCTGCGGCCATCGTGGGACGTGGCACCACCTGGGAGGGGGCAGAGACACAGGACTGAGCGACTGCTCGCCGAGGACAATGCTACCTTTTATTCCTTTGCGTGTGCCGGGCACTGCTCTAGGCCCTGGGGATGGGGAGGAGTTACATTCAACAAACCTAGAGGCCCGCCCTAGTGTAATTGATAATGAGGCAGGAGGTGAGAGACAATACCGAATAAATGTAACAACATAAATGGAAGAGTAAGTTAAAAAAAAAAGTCACACAAGGCAGAAGACTAGGGTTTGGAGGAGGGTTTTGCGATTTTAAATAGGGCGACCAGGGCAGGTCACATTCAGAAGATGGTTGATCAAAGACCTGGAAAAGGTGAGGAGGGGGGCATTTGGGTTTCTGGGGAATAGCATTTCAGGCAGAGGGAACAGCAAGTGCAAAGGCCCTGAGGCCGGTAGGCAGTGAGATTGGAACGGTAATGGCAGGCCAAGTCCTCCGAGGCCTTGGTGAGAACCTCGGCTTTTTCTCAGAATGAGGTGGGAGCCATGGGAGGATTTAGAGCAAAGAAGGGACATGTTATAATAGGAAGAAGAAAAAAAAGTGTATCTATCCATGTTCAGTATTTATTGAACACTCACTTTGTGCACATTTTTACCAAATGGATCCCATGAAGTGGGTTTTAACCCCTACGTCAACAGAAGAAGTTGAGGCTCTGGGAGGTCGCGATTGGCTTGGGATTTGAACCCAGGATGTGACTGCATCCTACGGTTGTCTGATATGGGAACCCCCTCTCCTCACCCTCGGCAAGTCATCAAGGTCATGGCCTCCTCCTGCTTCCCATCTGGAGACCCATTTCTGTTCCTCTGCCCAACCCGGGCCCCGCAGTCCCGGCCACTATTCCATTGCTGCCACAGACTTTGTCACTGGTCTTCCTGCCCTCTGCAATTGTCCTGGGCCCGGCCTATGCTCCTCTGTCTCTTCAGGTCTTCAAACACCTCCCCCTTCCCTTCTCTGACCTTCAACTTCACGCTCCATGCCTCCCCCGACCCTCCACCCCTGCTCAGCCACCTGGGCCTTTCCTGCCTTTGCTTAGAGCACAGGTATCTGCCCCGCCTTCTTCCTTGTCCCTGGAAACCCTAGCTGCCCACAAGCACTCCTGGCACTCAGCCTCACCTCCTCCAGGAGGCCCTCCCAGACCACTGCAGCCCACTGCCACTTGCTCACGTCTGCCTCTTTAGAAAACACATCAAAGGGTGAGTGTGTGTGTGTTAACCAAATCACAGTTTTTCGATTTTTGGATCATTTTGCCACCTAAAATATAGTTGAGAGCCAAGAAGGTTCCAGAATAGTTTATGGGGAATCCAACAACTGAGCTGACTAGCTGGGTAACCTTGGAATAAGTAATTGAGCTCCCGTGAGTCTCATTTTCATCCTCTGCATACCAGGGACAAGGACAGTGCACCTACCTCAAGGGATGGCATGGGTCTAGTGAGTCTTAGGAAATGCACTTGGCCGCAGGCTGGACCCTCGGACCCCACCTGGCCCTGGTCTTCCAGAGGACATTCATGTTCCTTCCAAGGCTGCATGCAAGTGCAGTCCAGCTCTGCCCATTGTGACAACAAGAGCTTGCCTTGTGACGATGCTGTCACAATGGTCCCTGAGCACCTCTGGGGGCAGCTGGGAGGAAAATTAGGAGGCAAAAGCCAGGTATGGTGGCACATGCCTGTAGTCCTAGCTACCTGGAAGACTGAGGTCTGGGTGATATAAGAAGACCCTGTCTCAAAAAAAAAAAAAAAAAGGCTGGGCGTGGTGGCTCATGCCTGCAATCCCAGCACTCTGGGAGGCCAAGGTGGGAGGATTTCTTGAGCTCAGCAGTTTGAGACCAGCCTGAGCAAGAGTAAGACTCCATCTCTACTAAAAATAGAAAAATCAGCTGGGTGTCATGACATGCACCTGTAGTCCCCACTACTGGGGAGGCTGAGGCAGGAGGATCACTTGAGGCCAGGAGTTTGAGGCTGCAGTGAGCTACGATCACACCACTGTACTCCAGATTGGGCAACAACGCAAGACCCTGTCTTCAAAAATCAAACAAACAAATAAACAAAAACCCAAGAAAGGTGGGAAGAGGGAGTTGTTATTTAATGGAGACAGAGTTTCAGTTCAGGAAGATGAGAAGGTTCTGGAGATGGAGGGTGGTGACGGTTGCACAACAATGTGAATGAGCTTAATGCCACTGAACTGTGCCCTTAAAAATGGTTACGATGGTCAATTTCATGTTACGCATATTCTATCACAATGAAACTTTTTTTTAAAAAAAGAAAAGCATTTTCTAAAAAACATGAACTAATTAAAGATATAAGGGTGGTTTTCTGAAGTCATCGGCCTTGCTAAAAAAAAATAATAATAATAAGGATGGTGAAGGTGACCCAGTTTGGGGCATCCCAAATCACCGACTGGGTCCATTCCTTCTCACTAACTTCAAGCAAATTATTGTTCAGTCCATGGAGGTGAGACCAGATCACCTGCTCCCCAGCCACCAGCCCATGCGAGGGCTTTGAGATGTAAACATGCATTTCAGCCTCATCCCCCTGCCTGCTAGAAAAAGCAGGACCCAGAAGACAGATCCCAGATGCTAATAGGAAGACAGAGAGAGAGAGAGACAGAGAGAGGGGATTCTATTATTTAGCATCTTAATCTCTTTTATGAAGTCAGCAGGAAGGAAGCCAGACTAAAGCTGTGATTGGGAAGGAACAGCTGCTGTTTGTATTAGCCCAGGAAAGAGGAGGTCTAGTTGCTCTCGAGGTGTGGACCGCACTCCAGTTTTGCCTGTGTTCAGACGCGATTACCAAGTGAGCTTGTTTTGTCTCGTTCCGCCGCAGTCACAGAGTGGCCTTGTCTGTTGTTGGCATTCTGTGA
Source organism: Propithecus coquereli (assembly GCF_000956105.1). NCBI lineage: Eukaryota > Metazoa > Chordata > Mammalia > Primates > Indriidae > Propithecus > Propithecus coquereli. The sequence continues at coordinate 988,276 of NW_012140969.1, forward strand.
AATTGTTTATGTGCAGCAGGAGGACACCAGGACACAGCTGTGACTGCCAGGCTAGCTCCTGGCAACAGCAAGGTCAGCTCCTGTCTCATCTCAAAGATCAAGTTCAGCACTAACCAGACACTGGGAAGGCTAGGCAGTGCCTGCAGAGCTCACTGCTGTGTCTCTGGTGCCTGGAACAGGTGCTCAGAAAAATGCCTTGTGCCATTACAAGGGCGTTGGGGATGGCACAGGCTTGAGAGACGAGATCGCTCATTCAGGCACCAGCAGGCTCTGTAGTCAGAGGTGCCCTTCCCTCTGCATGCCTGGACCTTGGCTTGGATTAAAAAAATTTTTTTTTTATTCTTTAGAGATGGGGTCTCACTCTGTTGTCCAGGCTGGAGTAGCTGGAGTGCGGTGGCGTGATCACAGCTCCCTGCAGCCTCGAATTCCTGGGCTCAAGCGATCCTCCCGCCTCAGCCTCTGAGTAGCTGGATTACAGGTGTACACCATCACGTCCAGCTTGGCTTGGATTTTCTTCTGCTGTCGTGACCCCAATTGGGGGAGAGGAGGGTGCACATGAGCCCCTGGACTTAAGTCTTACCAGGGACAGGTGTTGGTTGGATGTGGGAGTTAAAGAGTCTCTTGGAGCATAGCGAGACTCCGTCTCTGCAAAAAATAGAAAAATTATCCAGGTATGGTGGTCTGCACCTGCTAACCCAACTACTCAGGAGGCCAAGACAGGAGGATCGCTTGAGCCCAGGAATTCAAGGTTGCAACGAGCTATGATCGTGCCACCGCACTTCAGCCCAGGTGACAGAGTGAGACCCCGCCTCAAAAAAAAAAAAAGTCTCTTGGGATATTGTGGGGGAGGCAGCTGGGGGAGGCAGGGGCTCAGGGTCTGGGGGACAGAATGGGGCTGCCCTATGAGGTAGCTGCAGGATGGGAAGTGGATGGATTCAGGGGATATTTTGGAGACTTTGGATATTTTGGAGAGGTGGGAATGGAAAACGGAGCAGCCGCTGTGGGAAATGGTTTGATGGTAAAAAAGTAAAACAAAAAGTAAAACATTGAGTTACCGTGTGATCCAGCAATTGCACTCCTAGGTACATACCCCAAAGAATTGAAAACAGAAAGTCAAGTACATGTGCGCAGATGAGCACAGCAGCCCTTATTCACAATCGCCAAAAGGTGGAAACAGGTCAAATGTCCAACAACTGATGAATGAATAAACACAGTGTTTATCCCTACAACAGAATATTGGGATACACGCTGCAACTCCGATGAACGTCAGAAACACCATGCTAAGTAAAAGAGGGCAGACACAATGGTCACATAGTGTATGATTCCATTTATATGAAATACCAAGAATAGGTGAACATAGAGACAGAGAGAGCAGAAGAGAGGTTGCCTGGGGCTGGGGGATTGAGGAAGCAGGTGACTGCTGTGAATGAAAATAAAATTTTAAGGCTCACCCCCCCCCCACCCACCGGCTGACTAAATGGACCTCCTCATGGCCAAAGGAATATCCTAAAACTAAATTGCCTGCCAGGAGGAAGGAGGTCAGACATGCCTTGTATCATGTCTCCCTCCCTTCTTGGGGACATCCTTTGTAACCCATTAACAGGCCTAAGGGTATGCAAGACAAACCTGCAGGTCCTCAATTTAGACAACAAATCTATGTCCTGTCCGATGGCTTATCTCTGATAAACAGCTCCTTATGTTGAAACATTCCAAGCCTTTAGACAAAGCTTCATGTCTTTAACCAATTACAAGCCAAAGAATCTTTAAACCCACCTATAACCTGTAACCCCCCCCCCTTCAAGATGGCCCACCTTTTGGGGCCAAACGAATGTATGCCTCCCACGTATTGATTTATGACTCTACCTGTAACCCCTGCCTCCCTGGAATGTATAAAACCAAACTGTAACCCAGCCACACCGAGTCCACTGCTCAAGACCTCTTGGGCGTCGCTCTGGGTCATGGTCCTCAAATTTGGCTCAGAATAAATCTCTTTAAAATTATTTTACAGAGTTTGGTCTTTTTTCCATTGACACTGCTTAATGGGAACAAGGTATAAGGAAGGAAAAATAATTTTCCCTCTACCTTTCTTAGGTGGGACGTACCCCTGCAAGCAAAGAATTATCAAGGAAAAAACCAAACAAATTTATTAACATGTATACTTCAGGTATACACAGGCAATACCTTGAGAAATGAATCACTCTCAAAGAAGCGTTAAGTTTAGAACTCTGGCCCACATAGCAACTTTGGCACAGAACAGTACGTTTTTGGAGATGTAACAGGACAAAGGAGAAGGACGTTGAGTCTCTAAGGACAGCAAATTGGAGGAAGGCAGATAAATGGTAGGTAAAGGGTAGTTAGTAAAGCTTGTCACTTAGGTTCCTTCGGTGCCATCTAAAGATGTTGCCAGACAAGAGTCTAAAGGTATCACCGGTGACCAACCTATGTCCTTCCTGGTAGAGAGGGGAGGAAGGCACCTTTGTATATTTGTGTCCTGCTTTTAGGCAAATTCGTGTCCTGTATGGGCTTCGCAATTGCCTTCGGCTCAAAATAATCCTTATGCCAAGGTGGCATATTTTGGGATGGCATATTCTGGTCTCCTCCAAAGGTCTCCTTAGGGGGTGATGAAAATACTTCGAAGCTAGCAAGGGGTGATGTTTGTACCACATGTGAAATGTACTACTAAATACCACGGAACTGTGCATTTTAAAATGGTGAATTTCATGTTATGCTAATTTCATCTCAATAAAAAACAAAACCAGGAAATGGGCGTTAACTTTATGAAAAATTTTGATTTTTGGGAATGAGATAATAATACATGCCTATTGCACAAAATTCAAAAGCTACAAAATGATAGAAAGGTTAAAATTTAATATTTTCTCCAAGTCACCGGGGTTACTCTCTCCAGAGCAGCTCAGGTTACCAGTTGCTTGTCCATTCTTCTAGAACGATTTCATGTCTTTTCTTAACGCCCAAAGATGCCTTATTATGCTATTACAACAGTCATACACGTTCGCTCTACCGGGTGTCCCAAAAGTCGCCATACATAGGGAAAATGGGAAATTGTACCTTTATTTACAAAATACTCACGACAAAATTTTACAGAATTTTTCCTTCGTAATCTCCATACAAAGCAGACAACACAAACTGGAAAACTAAAAAGAAAAATCCCTCCTTGAGCCACTGCTAACAGGTTGGTGGTTCTGCTTGGATTATTTTGTGGGGGTGTGTTGAGGGGGTAGTTGGTTAATTTTGAGATTTTTTTTTTTTTTGTGGGGAGATGATCAAGCCGCCGCGGGACAGAAAGCAGCAACCTCCGAGGAGGATCATCCTGGGTCCAAACGCTCGAGGAGCACACACGTGGCGGCCCAGCATTTGCAAACTCAGTTCCTCTCTCGCAGCGGACAAAAGCCAAGCCCGGCACAAAGAGCGGCGGCCGCGCCTGCGCAGACCGAACGCGGTCTGGCCCCGCCCCCTGGCGCGGCGCGCTGACGTCACAGCGGAGTTGCCATGGCGTCGCTGAGCGGCCTGGCGTCGGCGCTGGAGTCATACAGGGGTCGCGACCGCCTGGTGAGGCTGGGGCGGAGCGGAGCCCGAGTTCCTGGAGTTTGGCCGGAGCTCAGAGACGGGGAAACTGAGGCCAGAGAGGGGGCGGGATCGCTCAGGGTTTGCCCAGCGCAGAGGTCCTGTCTGAGCTGGGCTCAAACATGGTTCCCCAGCCTTGGACATTCAGGTTGTTCCTGCCAGCCTCACCTGGCTGGACACTTACCTGCCTGATCTGCCCAGGCCACTGAAGTCAGTCCCTGCGTTGTCCCGAACAATCTCACATGGGCATTTAGGATGTCGCAGGGCTCCCGCTGTGGCCGGACATTGAGGTTCCGACCACATCCCCTATAGCTGGACATTTAGGTTGTGCCAGCTAACCTGGCACCGGGGAAGCCACTGTGGCCAGGCCCCATGGATCCAGCCAGATTCCCTGTAGTTGGTGTAGTTGGTGGCGGTGCCGGTGCACGCGGGTTTTGAGAAACATTTCTCCAAAGATTAGGACAGCAAGAAAAGGTTTATTTACTTTTCCCTTGGAGGGGAGAGGGCAAAGGACCAGCACAGCGCGGAGGCGGAAAAGGAAAGGCAGTGTTGGCTCCGAAAACCAGCTATTGGGACTTTTGAAAATGGGGTTGCAAAATGGCAGGGTACAGTCGAGAAGTTGCTGCATCCGGTTCTTCCTTTCTTCTTGACAGCAGGTAGATAAAAAAAAAACTGCAAGGATGTCAAAGTTCAAGAGTCGGCTCTCCTGCCTTTCCTTGGAGAAGGGATTAATTATCACAGGAGATGTGATTCTGTCCTCCAGATAGGGTTCAGGCTTGGAGCTCACACCCTGCTGTTTGCTCAGGAAGTCTTTAAGCTGTAAAAAGGAGATTCTCAAAAAAAAAAAAAAAAAACAACAATTTTGAAAGAGAGAGATTGACATCTCTTGTCCGTTCATTCAGCTTTTTTCAGAAGTTGTGCAAAATAGAGCTCCTGCAGACTGCCTGTTAGTGAGAGAACTCGTAGGATTGATCTTTAACTGTTACTGGGGAAATCGTGGGATTAGGTGTTTTCCTGTTATTTTGGCAAGGCTGCCCGCCCTTTCAGTTGGTCATTTAGACGGATCTTGTAAATGTGCAACCTGGCTGGACATTTACATACCAACCAGGTTCCCATGTTTGGACATTTAGGGCCTGACCAGGCCATTGTAGTTGGACACTGAGTTGTCCCAAACAATCTCGTATGGGGATTTAGGATATTGCAAGACTCCTCCTGTGGCTAGACAGTGTAGGTTCCAACCAAATCCCCACCGATTGAGCATTTCTGTTATTCCCTCTGGGCCCCTAAAGCTGTACTCTTAGCTCGTCCTGGCCAGTCCCTAATAGATAGACATTTAGGTTGAACCAGGGGGTGTAGCGGTGGCTAGGCGTTTAGGTTCCAACCAAATCCCTTATGATTGAGCATTTTGGATTTAACACATCCGCCCCAAGTCGAGTCATTTAAATTGCAGTGTTTTGCCATCACAATGGGGTTGAAAAGGAATTGCAAGTGAAAATAATATATAAAACAAGAAGAAGCAGTTTCTGAAAAGCAGATGAAATAATTACTGATAAAAGGGTGGTGACATTGACCTAGTTGACGATGTTCCCAATCACCTCCTGAATGGGTTTCTTTTCTCTAAAGTCATTCAAGCAAATTACTGTGTTGTCCACTGGGTTGAGGCCTAATCAACCTTCAGCCCAGCCAGGGGCTTTGGTCCAGGGGGAAGATGCAACTATACATTTCAGCCTTGTCCTCCTATGTGATGAGAAAAGGACCCGAGAGGTACGAAATAAGGAGTTTTGTTTTCTTTGTCTCTGAAACATCTGTCCCCAAAGGCTGTGCCCCCCTGTGACATGAACCAGCACTCTCCGCAGTGCCTTTGGACAATGATGTCGTATTTCTCCATTTGTCCCACCTACGAGTACGTTTTTAATCTCTCAGCTTTTACTGGAAGTTTATAGATTTAGAGTTTTCCTCAATCCAGCAGGGCCCATGGCCAAATCAGGGGAGATCTCGCTCAGTCCTGGAGTGGCGCCATGCTGATGGCTTCTGGTTTCCTGCAGATCCGAACTCTGGGATACTGCTGCCAGCTGCTCGGTGGGGTCCTGGTGGAACAATGTCCTGCCAGTTCCGAATTGGGGACGCGCCTGCTGGCTGTGTCCACCCAGCTCAGCCACTGCAGGACCGTCCTGCGACTCTTTGATGACCTGGCCATGTTCATCTACACTAAGCAGTACGGCCTGGGGGCAGAGGTAATGGGGTTCATGGGGCTGCAGGGAGCAGGGGTACAGACCTCAGGAAGCCCGGGGCTGTGGCCTCAGCTGGCATTTTATAGACTTGTCCCAAAGTGCTCCTTGTGTAGGCAGTTGATTATTTTTTTAATTTTACTTTCTTTTTTGAGACGATCAGATGTTCTCCTTTTGCTTTAAAACTTTTAAAAATAGCTAACACGTTCACACATTCCAAAGGAGTGTATAATTTAAAAATCCCCCTCCTTCCTGAGTCTCCAGAAACCCAAATTTCACCCCTCAGAGGCAGGCACTGCAGTCAGCTTCTTGTGTCTCCTTCGTGAGATTTCCTGTATCTACACAGGCAAATACAAATTGTTTACATACGTAGTGCATTCATTTTTTCACTTAACATCCAACTTGGAGATCATTTCTGATCAGTGCAAGAAGAGCTCTTTCATGCTTTATGGCCACAGAGCACTCTGTTATACAGATGGGCTGTGATTTATTGAACCAGTCCCGTTGATGGACATGGAGATGATTAAGATTTTGCGGCCGGGTGTGGTGGCTCACGCCTGTAATCCTAGCACTCTGGGAGGCCAAGGCAGGTGGATCATTTGAGCTCAGGAGTTCGAGACCAGCCTGAGCAAGAGTGAGACCCCGTCTCTACTAAAAAATAGAAAGAAATTACTTGGACAGCTAAAAATATATAGAAAAAATTAGCCGGGCATGGTGGCACATGCCTGTAGTCCCAGCTACTCGGGAGGCTGAGGCAGGAGGATTGCTTAAGCCCAGGAGTTTGAGGTTGCTGTGAGCTAGGCTGATGCCATGGCACTCCAGCCCGGGCAACAGAAGTGAGACTCTGTCTCAAAAAGAAAAAAAAAAAAAGATTTTGCTATTGAGACAGTACTGCAGGGGGTAGCCGCACCCTTGCAACAAGCCACATGAATGTCAGCTGATCTAGAGCAGCAGTCCTCACCAGGGCCATCTTGCCCCGCAGGGGAAACGTCTCAGAGACTGCACGACTCCTGTGGCTGTCTGAGCTGCCCTCCCAGGGGTCTCCCGTCTGAGCTCCCTGATGCTCAGATGCTCTCCCCTGCAGCCCCATGTGCCCACAGCCTGATCACCCCAAATCAGGAGTGTCTCTCTGGACCTGTCTCCCCCTTTACACCCATTTCCTCCTCCTCCTCTTTCTGTGATCAGGGCACCCTCTGATGCATCCCTGAGACCCCTCCCTCCCTCCTCCCTTTCCTCTGCGGAAGAGCCCCCAGGCAAGGGGTTGGGGGCCTTCTGCAGCATGTATCCGTGGGCCAGAACAAGAGCCCCTTTTGTTGGGTCCTGTGTTTACGTGTCCCTGTCTCTCCATGCCCTGGTGAGCCTCTCCTCCTCCCCAGAGTCGCCACTTCTCAGGAAGCACGGTGGAATGAGCACATTGGGATGGGGGCGGGGAGCAACCTCAGGGAGGGGAGAAATGTGCCACAACGCACGAGAGGGTCCCAGGCAGATTGGGGAAGCTGGAGAGGGGCTCAGAACCCAGAGGGAGGCAGGACCACTGCTGGCGCGGGGTCCTGAGGGCGGGGGGTGCAGTCCGAGGAACCAGGCCTCAGTGTGGAGCTCCTGTAGCCTCACTGATCCCGCCTCGCTGGGTGCAGGCGATCGTTCAGAACTCGGGGCGAAGGGTGTGGGCACAGTGCAGGACCGAGACCCCTCATGGGCTCACATGGCAATCCCCTGGGAACTTAAAAAAACTTCCCAGTGCCCAGAGCCTTTCTCCTGCGGGGGAGAAAGATGCCTGGCATGGCCACGGTCCTAAAACAGGCCCTGGGCAGGTCAGACCCGAGGCCCACCTCCCCCCTGGCCCCGCAGGAGGAGGATGCCTTTGTGCGCTGGACGTCTGTGCTGGGCAACCTGGCCGACCAGCTCTACTACCCCTGCGAGCACGTGGCCTGGGCCGCCGACGCCAACATTCTCCACGTGGACTCCTTCCGGTGGTGGACACTGAGCACAACCTTCTGGGCCCTCTCCCTGCTCCTGGGGGTGGCCAGGTAAGCGGCGTCAGTGGCCGGAAGGGAGCACCTGAGGTCCCTAGGTGAAGTCTCTTGAGCAGGACTGCAGCAGATTGCTGTAGGCTTGAAGTGTAGGGGTCTTTGCCTCTTTGAGTTTTCTTCCTTTTGTTGCATTTGTTTCCAATAACTGCTGTTAACAACCACGAACTCGGTGGCTTTAGACGACACAGTTTTATTATCTTACCGTTCTGAAGGTTGGGAGTCTGCAACAGGCCTCGCTGTGCTAACATCAAGGTGTGGGCAGGGCTGGCTCCTCCTGGAGGCTCCAGGGAGAATCTGTTTCCTTCGCTTTTCCGGCTTCTAGAGGCCGCCCGCGTTCCTTGGCTTGTGGCCGCTTCCTCTGTCTTCCAAGCGCATCTCCAACCTCTGCTTCCATGGGCACGTCGCCTTCTAACTCTGACCCTCCCTCCTACGTGCCTTGCGTAAAGACCCTGGGACGACACTGGGCCACCCGGGTGATCCAGGGGGATCCCCCATCTCAAGATCCTTAACTTCATCCCATCTGCAAAGACCCTTTTGCCAAGTGAGGGAACAGAGTCCCGGGTTCCAGGGATTAGGGTGTGGGCATCTTTGCGGGGAGCCACACTTCCGCTGAGCAGACCCAGGAAGAAGAAATAACTCCAGGTCCTGGAGCGAAGCAGCCGGGTGGCTGCCTTTACCCAGGTCCCTGAGTCCTGCTGGCATTGCTGTCAGGTGACATCCCAAAGAACATGGCCAGCAGTTTCCTGACTGGCTCTGGGCTTCCGAAAACTGTATGGTTTCTAGAACTTTACAAGAGTGGTTTCCTCCCAAACGTTTCCCTCATTGCAAATGTGCTGAGTCAGAATCCCCTCCGCCCCAGAAAACTCTAGGAGGAGCAGGGCCCCCAGTCCCCATGTTTCAGTGGCCACAAAGGCCTCTCGGATTCCTGGAGCGAGGCGTGGCCACCCCCAACCTCAGGGCAGCCTGCGCGTCGTTGGTTCTGGGGCAGCGTCCACGTCTGCTGTGACTTGTCCCTGGGCGAGGCCCTGACTTTCAGAAGTTCTCGTTTTCCCCAGATACAGACGTCCTAATTATGTGCTCATGGTGACAATTTGGGAAACGGACGAACCGCAGAGTGGAAGGTTCAATTCACCCGCCATCCAACCCCGAGACCCCCAACTGTTTAGACTTCGGGGATTCTCTTCCAGGCTTTGAGCACACGCTCTGCCACCGCATCGTCGTCACCGTCTCTGATCTTGTTTCCCAGCCTTGGCTCCTGCTTGGTCTCTGAGGGCCCATCGAGGCGCCGTGTCTGTCTGTCTGTGGTGCTGGGGGACTCCAGGTGGCTGCCTGGGCTGGGCTGTGGGGGCTCCAGGGGCTCAGCCGTGTCACAGCTCCTCCTCCTCGGCCTTCCTCCGGGTACATTGTGACCTCTGGCCCAAGAAATTCCCTGTTCCTGTTTTAGGGGCAGCCTGGGTTCTATTCTTTCTCTTCTTCTTTTTTTTTTAATAGACTTTTTTTTTTTTTTAAAGCAGTTTTGGTTCACAGCAAACTTGAACAGAAAGTACAGAGCATCCCCACACCCCCTGTCCCCACACCCACAGCCTCCCCCACCGTCAGCGCCCCCCAGAGCAGGGCACTCGGTACCATCGAGGCACCCCCGTGGACGAACCATCGTCACCCCAGGTCCACAGTTTGTATCAGGGCTCACTCTTGGTGACGAACATTCGGCGGTCTGGACACGTCCCTACCATTATAGGACCGCACAGAGCAGTCCCGCTGCCCTAAGCATCCTCCGTGCTCGGCTGCTGGTCCGCTCATTTTGTGAAGGTGCGGTTTTCCCCTCATTTCTCTGGCTGTGGCGTGAGCGGGGGTGTGCGGGTGGGGGCGTGGTCCGTGTGTGTGCTCTCCACGGCCAGGTGCCTGTGCTCAGTGCCCTGGGCTGTCACCTAGGAGGTTGTTAAGCTGGAGATTCCTGAGCCCGGTGCCCAGAGCTTCTGACTCAGCAAGTCCGGGAGAGCCCAGGAATCGGGATTTTTGCCCTCGTCCCCCAAGGAGCCCCCTGGTACCATATCACAGCTGCTGCCCTGCGTCCTGTCCCCTTGGGACACGGAAAGGTGCATGGTGGCCAGAGGAGGTGTGCCCAGACACTGGACCTCCCTGTTAGGAAGTCTGGCACATTCACGCCCCCTCCTGCCCCACGGCCTGGACGGCAGGGTGCAGGCTCCTGGTGGAGCTGCCCAGATGGGCCCAGAGTCCCCAGGGAGCCCCTTCCTCAGCCCTGGGGGCCCAGAGGGCCATCCAGACTCACCCCAGACAGGTCTGGCCCGTTTCTGGTGTGTGTGCCCCGGTGTGGGGCAGGTGTGACGTCAATGTGGGCCTTTTCCACACGTACCAAGTGAGACAGCCGAGGCACAGAGGGAGGCAGCATCCCCAGCGTCAGCCACCTGCAGGCCAGCCCTGGTGTCCTCGTCCATAGAGGGGGAGCCTCCTGGCTGGCTGTGAACACCTCACGTGGCGTGATGTCCCTTTGGGCGCTTGGCCTGGGGCTTGCAGAGGCCGGGCCCGGGCCTGGTGGCCCTGTTAGAGATGCAGGACGGTCCTGAGTCTGGCGCAGACGGCCCAGGCAGGACGGGCCGTGTTAGCGATGAGTCCCTGGGAGCTCCTGGGGCACGGCTGGGAGGGTGCGGGGACCGTGGGGCCGGGGAGAGGGCAGGACACTAGTTCCGGCATCAGCAGGCCCTGCCGGGACCCCGCGGGGCTGGCGTTGGGGACCTGACACGCTTGCTCTGGGCGGGGTGTCTTCCCATGGACTCTGGCGTTGCAGGTCGCTGTGGGTGATGCTGAGGCTGCGACAGAGGCTGCGGAGCCCCGTGGTGGCCTTCACCAGGTACGGCACCCGCGGTCACTCTGCAGCAGGCGAGGCTTCCCAGCCGGGCACTGCTGAGTCCCCCCACACTCAGCCCCGCCCTGCACAGGCCCGGGTGGGTGGCAGTACCTGTTCAAATGGGGAAACCGAGGCTTCCTTGAGTGAGGACTCCAGGGCTGGGCCTTCACGGCCACACCTCCTGCAGGGAGGACGGTCAGTTTCCCAGGACCGTGGCCATTGTCACTCCATCATCCTGCGAAAGAATGTGGGTAGAGCCGGGCCTGGAACCTGCCCACCAAGCAGCCCTCGCCCTGCCTCCCCGCCCATCTTGGGGATGGGGGAGGACTGAGGTGAGGACTTGAAGCTTTGGGCCCCACTCCGGCTCCCGATCGTGCTGTGGGCGCCCTCTGGGCGGTGCGACCCCGGCAGGAGGGTGCCCGCGGGCCAGGGGATGCCGGGCTGGGGAAGGGGTCTGGACGGCGATCGCGAGCGGCCCGTCTCTGTCCCCGCAGCCAGCTGCCGCGGAGCAAGCGGAGGGCCGTGGCAGCGCAGATGCAGCTGGAGGCGCTGACGCTGCTCAGCAACCTGGCCGACCTGGCCAACGCCGTGCACTGGCTGCCGCGGGGCGTCCTGTGGGCCGGCCGCTTCCCGCCGTGGCTGGTGGGCCTCCTGGGCACCGTCTCCTCGCTGCTCAGCGTGTACCAGGCAGCCCAGGCCGACGCCGCCACCCCCTGACCCCGATGGAGGGCCACCTCCCACAGAGCAAGAGTCACCAGGGCAGGGGCCGGGGCTTCCAGGGGCTGGTGTGAGGCCCCCCCAGGGCCCAGCGTGGGCTCAGTGGGGGAGGCGTCTCTCTGTGCCACAGGGGAGGACCCTGGGGCTCCTGAGACCAGCCCTGCTGTGGCAGAGTTTGCAGAGGCCACTGAGGGCCCCCGCAGCGCCTGCTATCCTGTGTCGTGCCCAGACAAAGGCCAACAGGAGAGACAGCGTCCTGCCGCGGGAAAGCTGAAACGAGAATCAATTAAATAGCGTGGTGCTGGGCCGGGCTCAGGTGTGACACATTATTACCGTGGTGGCTGCTGGCCCACCGCTGGCTACCCCGCACCGGGGGACTGAGCCGCCGTGGGAAACGACACTTCCCAGCATGCTCTTCGTCTCTGAGCAAGCGCCACCCACTGCCCCCAAGCGGCCTTCAGCCATCTAGGGCTGTTCTCCACTCCCCAGAGACTGGACACACGGGCCGGAGGTGCCACCTCCTGCCAGGCCACCGCGAGCATGTCGTGGGCTCCAAGCTGGGGCCGACGTCTCTGAAGACACTCGAGGCTCCCGCCTTGCCGAGAGCATGGTAGGATGGGACAGGCTTGTTTTTTAGTTTGACGGCTGAGAATGACGTTTGAGAGGCCCTGCGTGTGTGGCCCGGCGCAGGTGTCCGAAGACAGGGCCCGGCCCAGGAAGACCCAACACGGTGGGCAGTGTGTATATCCTTGCAGCTCACGTGATACCAACCAAGTTGTCTTTCCACAAGGAGGCCATCAGGTGGCTGGGAGCAGCTGGGGGGCTGGGGCAGCTCAGGTGACACGGGTGCAGGAGGGACCCCACCTGGCCTCAGGCCCAGTGCCCTGCGCTGGCCATCTGCGGCGGCTCCTGCTGCCCAGGACTCACAAGCGGGCCGGCCCGGGCGGCTGCCCCTCCTCTCCTGTGGGAGGTGGGTGCACGTCCACCCTGGCCCTAGGTGGATGCCTTGTTCCTAGCAAGCAGGAGTCCTGGGGACGCCACCAGTTCATCCCTGTTAGGCCATAAGAGTGGTGCCCCCTTGTGGGAAGCCACGGGAACACCGGGCGCAGGACCTCAAGGAAGAAGAAAGCCAAGTTCAGAGGTGGAGCTGGGCTGGGAAGACCTTGGACACTGACCAAGGTGTGTGGGGGGTGTCCAGGCACAGAGCAGGTGGGAAAGATGCTTCTAGAAAGGGAGGCCCACCTCCCCGCCCCCCTGGTTCTGAACGTTTTACTGAAATACATGCCATACAACTTACCCGTTTAGGTCGTACAGTTCAGTGGCTTTTTTGGGATATTCACAGAGTCATGCAACGATCACACTCAATTTCAGAACGTTTTCAACACCCCAAAAAGAAACTGCAACCATTAGCTGCTACCTCCCGGCCCCCGTGCCCCCAGGCTTGGTAACCACTCACCTTTCCGTCCCCGTAGTTTTGCCTGTTTTGTTTCAGTGGTTCTCCACCTTTCGGGGGCGGGAACAGATCCCTTTGTGACTCTTAGGGACCACGGGCCCTCTTTGCAGAACATCTCATTTCAGGGTTCCCCCAGGGCCCCTAGGGGCATGCTGGGAAGACTGGGGACATCCCAGGGGACAGCTGGGCTAGGGGTAGGATCCAGACCAGAGATGGGGGCAGCCCCATGTCCCCTGACAAGCTGGTGTCCCTGCAGGCCTGGGCTCCCTTTCTGGATGGATCCGTGCCCTCACAGCCCCTGCCTGCCTGTCCTGCATCCTGGTGTCTCTTGTGGCTGGCACTTAACCCAGGGGTACGGATCGAGCGGGCACCACAACGTGCGGGGGCAGCTGTGTGTCCCCCTGCCCCGTGACCAGGGTCCCTGCTTCCCTCTGCTACTCACAGAGCCTCTGACCCCAACACAGCTTGGACACCACTATCTGCATCTGGTCAGATAGGTTAGAGGGTGAGGGGGACAAAGAGAGGGAGAGGGGACTCCAACGTCCACTGTCAGAAGAAAGGATAGACAAACCGCAGCCCATCCACGCCATCTCCCACAAGGAAGAATCAAGACGACACTGCTGAGTGAACACCACCAGGCGCGGAAGCCACCTACCGAATGATGCCACGTTCTAGAGCAGTCAGTGTCAAGCTAGAGTGACCAGAAACTGGCCAGCAGGTGCCCCCGGGAGTGGGGAGAAGGGCAGGAGGAGAAACCCTGGCAGGGATTAGAAAACGTCCCAGATCTTGCTCAGGGTGTGGGTTACACGAGGGCATCCAAGACCCGCCTGTTCCGACGCGCGTTGACGACACCGCAGGCGGAAGGGAGCAAAGCGGTTTGTGTGGGGTGTAGCTCTGGCGCCCTGGGGCGAGCGTGCAACAGGCCCTTCCGCGCAGGCACCCGAGGGCAGGCCCGGTGTGTAAAGGTGGTTCCTGTTTGTACCTCGGCCCCCAGACCAAGTCAGCACTTTGCTAGATGTCAAAGAAAGGGTGCTCTGCCCCCCACACAGGGCCACTCTGTTGTGTGCCTTTTACCATGATGGAAAAAAAAAAAAAAAAGAAAGAAATGAATTTCAATGTATTTGGCCTTTTTTTTTTTTTTTTTTTTACTTTTTATGTGGCTACTAAAAATGGAAAATTCCACCTGTGGCTTGCGTGGCCTTTGTGTCACAGTGCTGGCTGAGCCCCGCCTCTGCACTCCCAGTTCTCTGGTGATCGGCTTTATACTTCGTCACCTCTTGCCAGGAACCCCCGTGTCTCCTCGCTGGACCAGGCAAGGTGGAAATTATGATTTGCCAACCAGAGGTAAGCTAATCTCTCCGGCCAAACAGAGGAACATGAAGTTGTACTCAAGGCGGGAGGATCGCAAGAGGCCAGGAGTTTGAGACCAGCCTGGGCAACACATGAGATGCTGCCTCTAAAATTAAAAAATAAAAAAAAAGCCCAGTTCTCCACGTGAGCCTGTAGTCCCAGCTACTCAGGAGGCTGAGGCAGGAGGATCGCTTGAGCCCAGGAGTTGGAGGCTGCAGTGAGCTGTCATCGTGTCACTGCACTCCAGCCTGGGTGATGAAGTGACACCCTGTCTCTTAAAAAAAAAAAAAAAAAGTTACACTCTTGGTCATTTTGGATTAAAAAAACAAAAATCAGTAAAGCTGGGTTCTGGACACTCCAGAAAGCCCGAAGTATAACCGGTGGGCAGCCTCCCTCTGGAAGCACTTCAATACCCCCAACGGTGTGGCCGTACCCCTACCTCGTGCCCTTCCCTGGGGCCGGCGGCTCACCCTCTTCAGACTGGGGCAAAGAAAGCCAATTGCTGGGGACTGGATCTGAAAGTATTTTTTTCTTTTTTGAGACAGCCTCGCTCTATTGCCTGTGCTAGAGTGCAGTGGTGTCATCCTAGCTCACTGTAGCCTCCAACTCCTGGGCTCAAGAGATCCTCCCGCCTCGGCCTCCCAGAGTGCTGGGGCTGCAGGCGTGAGCCACCGCGCCCGGCTGAAAGGATCTTCTGAGTTTGTTAAGCAGGACACAGGGTAGGGGGATGGCACGTCCGGCAAACGGTGACAGGAGCTGTCAGGGGCTCAAGGTAGGGGGACCATTGCTGCAGATAGCCTGAGGGGCCACCCTGCCGGTCGTGGTGAGGCGCAGGAGCCCCCACAACCCCAGAACCCGCGGCTCCTGCACCGTCTTGGCAGGAGCCGATCTTAAAATGCCAAAGCACATCCGCATCAGCCGGAGCTCATCTTAGACACTTTTATTGCTAGGATCGGGTCTTAAGTTCTAAGGCGGTTCTGAAATATCCCACGGTGAGGAAACGTAATCATCGTAAAAACAATTAGCGGGTGGACACGACTGACGAGGACGTGCACGGATCCCACACACACGGGAACGTCTGCTCGACCGTCGACTTCACAGACAACACCGGGCTCCACCCAGGAGTGACCGAGGGTGCCGGTGAGAGAAGGGCCAACGACGCTGTCCTACTGCAGGGCGTGACTGAGAGACCCCTCTGCCTCGTGGCCAAGCAGAGATTCCTCGAACTTCTCGTCCAAGGAATCGTGCCGTCTCGGAGGGTGGCACCAGGGCACACTGGCTTGGGTGGGCCCGGGAATGTCCCCTTCACGACAGAACGGGAACGTGAAGTCAGCTCTTCTAAAGTGCTCCAGTACTTCTCAGTACAAAAATACAAAACACTGATTATCAGCATGGCACAGATGAGATCGACAGGGTGGGGACGCTTAGTCGCAGGGTCGAGAGCTGCTGATGACAAAAGGACCAGACTTGGAGGTCGAGGTTCTCCCAGGGGCCGGGAGCCTGGGGACACCAGGTCACTCACTGTGCCCAGGTGACGCTAGAAGCTGCTGCTCTTGGTACCTTGTCACTGACTGGCTGTGCCGCTGAGACGATCCTGGTCATCGCCTGCCCCTGTCCTGTGCCCTCCCGAGCTCGTGGCACTGAGCGGCACCTCAGCTACAGGGTGAACAGTTCCCGAGACGTTCCCCCTCTCCTGTGCCTGCCTGTCCCCCAGTGGTGGGAATGTCCCCACCCCGTGTCAGGCACAATGGGGCGGCTCTGCCCGTGCACTGGGAGAATGACTTGGCTCTAGCTGGGGCCCATGTGCCACTTGGGACGACGCGGGACGTTAGACACCACCCCCAATGCCCCACCCCCACTCCTCCAGGGCAGTGGGCGTGGGCTGCAACAGCTCACTGCAAGTCGGGGGCCCGCCAGGTGACACTGGTCCACTTGCTGGCAGCATCTCCAGGCGTTTCCTCCCCACGCCTGCAATGCGTTGTGTCGACACCTCCTGGGCAGGTGGGACACCGGCCCTGGGGCTTCCTCCACTGGCCCAGGAAACGCTAGTTCATTTCCGGCGGGCTGAGGACCCTCCCCCTGGGGTGCGTGCTGGCCCTGGCTCACGTGCAAGGCTCAGCCTCTCAGGCCAAGTGCGTGAAGACGGGTGGGTGCATTCAAAACCTCTGCCAACTTTAAAGGACAGGATAAGCTTCTGGATCCATAGAACTCCCTGGAGCGCCATCAGCCGTGCCCTCGGCTAGCCCCGTCCCATGGCCTCCTCTGTCCCTGGGCTGGCTGTGTTCACCCTGGCCCCGAGGTTCACCGTGAACCTGTGTGTGTCCTTAACTACCCGCTCCAGCATCTCCTAGCGGCCGAGGAGCCCGGCCGGGGCCAGCAGCTCCTTCCTGGACCAAGGTCTGTCCTGTCCTCCGGCCCCTGCAGAACCAGCCCCGCCACTCACTGCCTCGGACACACGGCTTAGGGCTGATCTGCCTGCTGCCCAAAGGGGCGCTGCGATTTAAAGCAGCTCCC
Organism: Propithecus coquereli; assembly: GCF_000956105.1. Lineage (NCBI taxonomy): Eukaryota > Metazoa > Chordata > Mammalia > Primates > Indriidae > Propithecus > Propithecus coquereli. The sequence goes on from NW_012140969.1 coordinate 1,005,016, forward strand.
TGGTTTAGCTCTGGTTCAACCTTCAATTAAAAACTTCCCATTTTGAAAACAAAAAGACGTTTAGAAAGTGACCCAGGCACCAGCGCTAATCCTACAGAAAGAGCCTTGAGACCCAAAGCACCAACAGGCCGGCCCCGGCCAGGCGGTCATCGGTGGTTTGCTTGGGAAAGGGGAGGGGACAGTTGGGCGGGCATGGTGACCCTGCGGGGATCCCCAGAGAGCATGGAGAGTGGGCAGGGCAAGGAGGGGTCGGCCCCTCAAGCCCTGGCCGTTTTAGAAGAAGATGACGTCTTCCTTGGGGGCTTCGTCCTTGGTGGTGAGTGGTGTGGCCGGCAGTGGCGAGGGGGACGGGGGCACAGGCGGGAAGGATGTGCCCCCGGCCTTGAGGGAGAAGCAGTCGGGGGCGCTGTCCACTGGGGCTGGGCTCGGGGCTGGGGAGCAGGAGTCTGGAACAGAGAGGCGGCCAAGGCTGTCAGCAGCCAGGTGGAAACAGGGCTTCCCTGTGGGGACACAGGGCTCACCTGGGGGAGGGGGCCAGGCTCATCTGGAGGGGTGTGGGGTTCTCCCGGGGGGATGCAGGACTCACCTGGGGGGGGCGTGGGACCGTGGCTGCCGGGCAGGATGGGGCTCAGCGACCGGCGGTTCCGCGAGGCACTCTCATCCTTCCCCATGAGTTTGTTGAACAGCAGCTGCTGCTTCAGGTCGAAGGAAGCTGAAAGGGAAGGGTGTCTCGGGCTCCGCTCCGGGCACCGGGCTGCCCCCACCTCCCCAGGGCAGCCTCAGACAGCAGAGGGGCCTCTGGGCCACCCTCTATCTGACACTCCCCATAGGCAGTGCCTGAGTGGACTGTGCTCGGACACTGAGCCCCAAATCCAGGGACAACAGTCTCCGCCCTTGGCAATGGAGGGGCCCCAGAGTAACATGACATCTGGATGAGAGGAGAGACGGCTTCTGAGGAGACAGGCCCTGCTCCTTGGGGAACGTCCCAGGACATCCCTGGTGGTCACCCAGGAAGGCATCACCCAAGGGGCCAGGGCAGGCTTCCCACCCCTGAGGAGCTGTGGGCTCACTCCGGGGGGGAGGGGACGCGGGGGGGACTTGCTCAAGGTGCCCTGTGGGCAAGGGACTGGGTATCTCTGGCCTCAGTGTCCCCATCCATGGAACAAGGATGCTGGCAGAGCCCCCTGCACCTGTCCTGGGCTCTGGCTGTCCTGGTGCTAAGTGACCAGGGCTCTAACTTCTCGCCAAGACCCTTTCTATAGCTCCCATCCCCACCCCGCTGCTTGAGGGTCGAGGTGGGAAAAGAACTCGGGGTCAGTCATTTCAGTTTTGCTCCTGGAGGCCAAAGACCTCGGCCACGACGCCACAGTTGTGCCTTCAGCTTTCCTAAGGCGCCCCCTCCAGAGGATGGCACTGTGGTCCCATTTTTGTTGGCTCCCAGCAAGCCCCGAGGGTCTCCCACGTGGCCCATGGCTGCACCTCTCCGTGCAAGGGAGACAGGGGCTGGGCAGGACCCGGAGCTCACCTGAGCTGTCCCAGCGCTGGGAGCCCCTGCTCTTGCCGCCCTTGTCCTTGCCGCCCTTGGTGGAGGCGGCCAGCTTGGTGGGGATCTGCTGCTGCACGGCCGCCTGCCTCTGGATCTGGTTGGTGGCGCTGAGCAACTGGATGGGCACGTCGCTCTTGGCTGGCCGGCCCTCGGCGGGGGCGCTGTCCCGGCGAGCCACCTCGGGCCGCTCCGCGTACTCAAGCCCCGCACCGGACAGCAGCAAACTCGCCCGGGGCCCCTCCAGCCCGTCCCCGTTGAAGCTGGGAGGATGGCTCGGGGGCTGGGCCTGAAAGGGGGACAACAGACACATCTCGACGCTGTAGTTCCTACTGGGCACCCTCAAGGGACATGCACAGGGAGACCCGCCGGCCTCCCAGAGTGCTAGGATTACAGGCGTGGGCCACCACACCTGGCTATTTTGTTTTTTTTTTTTTTGAGACAGAGTCTCACTGTGTTGCCCTGGCTAGAGTGAGTGCTGTGGCGTCATCCTAGCTCACAACAACCTCACACTCCTGGGCTCAAGCAATCCTCCTTCCTGCCTCAGCCTCCCGAGTAGCTGGGACTACAGGCATGCGCCACCATGCCCGGCTAATTTTTTCTATATATTTTTAGTTGTCTGATGAATTTCTTTGTATTTTTAGTAGAGACGGGGTCTCACTCTTGCTCAGGCTGGTCTCGAACTCCTGAGCTCAAACAATCCGCCCGCCTCAGCCTCCCAGAGTGCTAGGATTACAGGTGTGAGCCACTGCGCCCGGCTATTTTGTTTTTTTAAGAGATAGGTCTTGCTCTATCACCCAGGCTAGAGTGCAGTGGCATCATCACAGCTGGCTGCAGCCCCGAACTCCTGGGCTCCAGGGATCTCTGGCCTCAGCCTCCCAAGCAGCTGGAACCACAGGTGCACCCCACAGCCTTCTACTTTTTAAAATTTTTAGAGATGGGATCTCTTGCTCTGTTGCCCAGGCTGGTCTCCAACTCCTGGGCTCAAGAGATCCTCCCTCCTCAGCCTCCCAAAGTGCTGGGATTACAGGTGTGCACCACCACGTCCCGCCCGATGGTGTTTTTTTTTCTTTTTTAAAAGTTTCCAACACTTGTCAAGTGTTCTGTGCAACAACGTTGTCAGCGTTTAACCAGCTCTAAAACAAGTTCTGCTTTGCAGCACATGCTGTTAGTGCCGTCTCAGGCCATGGCTCTCACACACGCACCTGCGCACGCCCACACAAACGCACGTGCAAAGCGGTCATCCGGGCGCGGGCTCACCTCAGCCAGGGACTCGGGCGGCAGCGCGCCCGGCGCTGTGTTCTGCTTCTTGAGGCGGCGCAGCAGCTCCAGGCGCTCACGATCGCGCTCCACGCCGCGCTGGGCCTCGCGCAGCCGCTCCAGGTCTTCCTGGTAGGCCTTGCGCTGGCGCTCCAGCTCGGCGCGGTCCTGCCCCAGCCTCTCGAGCAGCTGCCGCGCCTGGTCCTCGCGCTCCTGCAGCAGCGCGCCCGCGCGCTCCAGCTCCTGCCACTGCCGCTGGCGCTCGCGCTCCCAGCGCTGCTGCTCCTGCCGCAGCTGGCCCTGCAGCTTCTCCAAGCCCACGAGCTCCTCCCGCTGCTTCTCGAAGTTGCGCTGCCGCTCCTGCTCCAGCAGCAGGTTCCCACGCGTCGACTGCAGCCGGAACTGCTTCTCGCGCTCCTGGATGGCGGCCCGCTGCGTCTCCACGTAGCTGTCCTGCTGCGCGATGACCGCCTAAGGGGGGACGGGGCAGCGGTAAGCGCCACACACCCGCCACCAGGAAGGGGTACTTGTGGCTGGCCCCGCCCCTGCCACCTCCGTACCTGGAGGCTCAGGAGCAGATGAGACAGTGTCTGGATCCGCTGCACCAGCTGTGGGAGGAGAGAGGGGCAGGCTGGCTCTCGGGCCCAGGCCGCTGGCCTGCATGTGCCGGCCCCCAGGGAGGGACAGCCATGCACCTACCTCCGACTCCAGGACGACCGGCAGACGGGGGCCACACTCCGTGCCAGGCGCTTCCACCTAAGAAGACAGCATCAAATGACAGAGTGGCTAAGGACCCACCCAACGAGACCTGGGCCCACTTATTATTGACAAGACATCTCCTTGGCATGGGGGACAGAAAGGACCCCGGGCTGGGCCACAACTGGGGAGACGGGCCCTTCCAGTCATCTGACCTGTGCCAATCAGGCTGTCTGGAAAATGAGGGGGTGGGCAGCCTGGGAGGTGTGTGTGTGTGTGGGGGGGTTGTCGTGGACCCACGGTAGGATGGGCTTGGACGTGAGGCTTGGGTGCCAGATGTTCACCACGACACAGAGACTAGACAATCGCAACAGAAGCTGTTTGCGTTTGTGAATGATAATTGTGACTTGGACAGACTCTGTACCGAGGAACGAATATCCCAAGGAAGTCACGTACCACCTGCGGGGATTCCTCAGAGCCCCCCGGGGCGTTGCCATCACTGAGCTTCGAGTCCAGGCTGTTCGTGGGGCCTCGCCAGTCTCGGGGCCTGGGGTCGTTGCTGCCGACTTTCTTCTTAAAACTGCCATCTGAGAACCCCAAGCGGAAACGTGAGGATGCTGTGGATCCCGTGGCGGGGGCTGGAACCTTCCTTGTCCACCCCCAGCCCCTGCCCAGGTAGCAAATCTTCCCTGTGCCCCAGCAGTGCCGTTTGCAGCAGAGCGACCAGCGGAGAAGGGGGAGCTGGTCTGGGTGCTGCCATCAGACCATCGACAACAGCACATTCCCAGGAGCTACACAACTTCCGAGGGGCTGCCTGGGCCAGGGGAGGGGGTGGGCAGGGCAGCCCCGCTTACTCTTGCTGGGGCTGCTGGTGTTGTCGTAGCCCCCGAAGGTCTCGGCCCTCCGGGGCAGGCCCACAGAGCTGCCTCCGTCCTCCGCCTGGCCGTTGGCACTGCCCAGCCGCCTGCAGAGCAGGGTGTGGATGCCCTCGACTGCGGAAGGAAGGAGACGGGAGGGTCAGGTCACCCTGCGGGAGGGTGCCAGGGGCGCCGGGGAGCAGGGGCCAGTGGAGACCAGCGGGCTGACGTAGGATTTCAGCCCTGTTGTGCTGTGCACACCCTTATAACCAGAGCACGCAGTCTTGTCTAAGTGAGGCCAGGGCCACGGGGCAGCCTTGTGCCCTCCCCTCCAGGTATAAGCCAGATGTGTCCCTGCCCGGGGCCAGGAGGGAACACTTGGTGGCCGCTGCTTGTGTGAGGATGGCCATATGGAAGGGTGGCCTTAAGGGGAAGGGCTGTCCACACAAAGCCCTCTGGGACCAACAGGCTGCAACCAGCCAAAAGAGGTGGAGACAAGAACATTCTAGGCTGAGGCTCCGGATACGAGGGGTCCAAGAATGGCAGCCACAGAGGCAGGTGGAAAGACAACACTGGCGTCCACCGGGCTGGAGGGAGCAACACCCACCCACTCTGGTCTCTGCCCTGTTATCCTGCAGGAAAGCTCTGGAGGGTAGGGGCTGTGTCCATCTCGCTTGTCATTTAAAGAGCAGACTGAGTGCTGGCCGCCTGCGTAAGTGGCCCGCCCAGGGGCTGGTGGCTGTGTCGGGGCTGTGTGTGGAAACAGCAGCTCACTTGCCAACCACGCCCTCCACAGGGCTGCTGGTGCACGGAGGCCGCCTCCCACTGGACGTGGGGTTCCTGGCCCGGGGCCAGCTTACCGGAGGGCTGCTGGGCTGTGGGAGCCCTAAGAAAGGGCCCGCCAAGGGTGCATGCATGTTTGTTTTTCTGGGGAATCAGTCAAGGTCAACTTTAGATCCCCAGATCCCCGTGGCTGGGTGCCTTGCACACAGTGGCCATGGAGGAGTGCTTGCTGCAAGGGAGAGAACGTGCCGTGAGTCTGCAATGAGGGGCTTGAACCGGATGTGTCTCAGGACCTTCTGGCTCTAGCAGGTGCCAGCGGGGGTCAGCGCTGCTCCTGGGCCCCGCCAAGTAGAAGCCCATCTGGGACAGGGTGGCTTGTCAGCCACATTGAGCTGCACGCCTGGCCTAGGGTCCCCCAGGGAGCCCACCCGGGCAGGACTGCAGGGTGGGGACGAGGGTGAGGGTGGGGGTGGCCGACTTACTCTCGCTCATGGCCGACTTGAGCATCTGCTCCCCCTGCAGGGTCTCGGCGGGGTCCCCTCCTCGGAAGAGGGTGCAGGGCTGGGGCAGGTCCTCGAGTCCGCTCATCTCGGCCATCTCCAGGTAGATCTGCTGCTTCTCCAGGAGGCTCTGCGCGATCAGCTGGTCTTTCAGGCTCAACTGCTCTGCAGGGTGATGGGCGTTGGGGGTGGGCGGTGTGGTCAGCCTGGTCGGCCGTCCCAGGGACCCTCTGCCCCTGGGGACAGCAGCGTAAGGCCGGGAGGATGGGGACCCCCACCGACCTGGCCCTGTCCTCTGACAGTGTCCCCCAACTAGAAAAACCGCACACAGAGGGGTGTGGGTGAAGATCACAACAGACCGAGTTACTGGTCTGGGAGCAACTCAGAACCTTAGAAGATGACTTTTCTCATCTCAGAAGTTGCCCTCCAGGCCTGTGGGGTGAGGTTTCCTCTGCTTAACTTCTCTTACAAATCTCTGGGTTTTAAACTTTTTTTCTTTTGGCTGCCTTAAAAGGGACTGATGTTCTTAGTACTTCTTGCTCGTGACTGTGGGTTTATGGGCATCATCTTCAGCTGAATTATTCACCTCTCTTACCAGTTCCAACAGCTTTTCGGTGGCTTCGACTGGATTTGCTGGGCAAATAATCATGTCATCTGCCAAAAATAAGTAAGTCTGTCTCCTCCTCTCCTCCTCCCAGTAATATCTTATTCCTATTTCTTTCCTTAATACCCTGGCTGGAACCTCCAGGATGAGAATAATAATGTTGAGAGTGAGTGACCCCACCTCACTCCCAATTTTAATGGGAGTGTCCCTAACATAGGATGACCTTGGCTTTTTTTTTTTTTTTTTTTTTTTTTAGTAGAGACGGGGTCTCACTCTTGCTCAGGCTGGTCTCGAACTCCTGGGCTCAAGCAATCCGCCCGCCTTGGCCTCCCAGAGTGCTAGGATTACAGGCGTGAGCCACTGTACCTGGCCTCTGGGTTTGAAAAGGGTCTGAGGAAGGGAAAGAATATCTCGGTAAAGACGTTATCTTTCTCTTTCTAATTCACTGAGAATCCCGTTGGGGACGTGGCACATCCGTGCAGGGCGTGTGTCTCAGTGACCGTCCAGTGTAACTATGCAGACAGAATGAGATGGAATGGATACCACGCTAGGATCACACTTCCCGGGCTCAAGGGGATTCTTTTTCCGCTTTTCTTACGGACATTTTTATGAATTAATATCCTCCAACTTAAACTTACTAAAAGAGAAAAAAAAAAAAAAGATTTTTTGGCTTAAGCCAAACTGCCTCTCCCCACAGAGAGAAATAAAATATATACTACCTAATTGTATGTGCTTATTGTTTAATCATTACCGAATTTCAAAATAAACAACACAGTTCGTAAGAGGGAAGATGGGAACTTGCTCCAGACTGCGAGGTGCCAGGGATTGTCCCTGACGACCACCCCACTGAACTCTCGCGGGACTCTGCTCAAACAGGGAGAAGGATGGATCAACGCCGTGTGGTCCATCCACACGCTGGAGTATCACTCGGCCACGAAAAGGAACAAAGCTCTAACACAGGCGACAATGCGGATAGACCGTGAGGACATCGTTGAGAGACACCAGACACAACAGTGTGTGACTCCATTTATATGAAATGTCCAGAACACACAGATCCACAGAGACGGGAAGTGGATTCCTGGTTGTCAGGGGCTGGGGAGTGATTGTTGATGGGGATGGGGCATCTTTTCAGGGTGATGGGATATTCTAAAATGGATATGGTGATGGTTGTATAATTGTGAACACACTAAAAGTCATTGAAGTGGGTGCATGGTATGGTATGTGAATTATATGGCAATAAAGTGGTTAAACGGTCGGGCGGGAGAAGCTGGGGCTCTGGGGACCCTGCTCACAAAGCCAGGCTGGTGTAGGTCTGCCGGGCTCTGGAAGGAGGCTGCGGGGGCCCCTCTGTATGTGACCTGGGACACACCCGTCGAGCTCCTGCCTGAATGAGGACAGGACAATGGCAGTGTGTGCGGCTGACAGTAGGGTCTGGAAGGGGCTTGGGGGCCCTGAGCTCGGTCTCTCCCTTCGTCACACCCTAGAGGGGCCGCTCGGCCTCTGGGAGATCACCAACTCGTGATTCAGCCCCATTCCAAATGCTCTGCAGAGCTGCCGGATGTGGGACAGCCTGCAGGAAAACACCATGCCCCACCTGGGTGGAGATTCCCTCTGTCCCGATGGGGGACCCAGGACCCGGTGCCCAGGGAGGGCTCGCCACACAAGCGCTGTGCCCATAATACCCACTCCCCTTACCTTGGAAGTCCCTGAGTCTCGCGGCTCGGGCCTCAATCACCTTCCTTTCCTCCTCGGCCTCGCTGAAGGGCCCTTCCTCCTCGTCGGGGCAGCTGTGGGGGGAGGGGACAGGTGGGCGACAGTGCATCCTGGGATGGCCGGCCCCTGGCACGGATGCTGGTTCTGCAGAACCAGCTGCCAAGGCCGTCTCTGGTTTTGGGAGGGATTTAGCTCGTTAATGGTGCAGCAGGAGGAAGAGGGGGAGGGAAAGAGAGGCGCTGGCTTTATCCGGCCTCAAAGTGTTGGGACATAACCAGGCAGAGGTTTTAAGCTCCTGGCTGTGACTTGGACGAGCTGTCTGGGGAACAGCTTGCTCGATGGGGACTCGCAGGGCTAAAGCGACAAAGTACCTAGGGTGCTCGGAGCAGCCTAAGGCAGCGGGAAGCCCCGTGGCACCAAACAGGGAGAGAAGGCTGGCTGAGGTGCCCGGCCCCAGGAGGAAGAAGAATGAGATGCCACAACCTGTCCCAACGGGTGTGGCCCCAGGCTGGGGAGGGCAGACAGTCTGCCATGTCATGGGGGAGTGGCCCATGAAGACAGAGAGGTCAGGTTGGAGCTGCCTGGCCCCGCAGCCCCTGGCCAGAGACATCCAGGCCCTTCTAGCATCCGATGGGCTGGAGTTGGAATGGCATCCTCTGTCCTCGTCCGGGACGAGGGAGTTCAAGGTCACAGCCGACTGGCCAACCCTCAAAGTCAAGGCTGGAGAAGTCAACAGAGAAGACACACATGGATGGTGTGTGGGGGGAACTGCCGGGCCCCTCTCACCTCTCCACGGCCCTTCGGATGTGGGCCATCCAGGCGTTCCTGTCCTCTTTGGAGCTCGTGTAGATCTCGTACATCTCGGGGCCTTGCAGGGAGGCGCTGATCAGAAACATCGCTTTCTCCTCGTTGGCCACCTCCCTCACGATGAGCTTTTGTAAAGAGATGACGGGGGGCTTCGAGTCCTGCAGGGGGGGAACGTGGCAGGGAGGTCACCTTTGACCCTGCCGTGTCCGCACGGCGGTGGGACTGCGAGTCTGGGGCTAAGAGGGGAAGCCATGTGCACCGTTCTTTTCAAATGATTCAAAGCAGAAGTATTTTGCCGCCTGGGGAAAGACAAGGCACTATTGCAGAGATATCCTAGTACTCTTTTAATGTGTCAACTTAAAATGCTTAAAAAATTAAAAAAAATAATCAGTAATGCGGGTAAACACTACAAAACTCAACAGACACAACAGGATATAGTGGATGACAACAAATAAATCCTCTTCCTGGTCCCTGCGTCTTAGGCCACCCAGAGCAACAAGTATCTCCAGACTGTTGAGCATCCTTTGAGAGAGAAGGAAGGTCCCCCAGACCAGCAAGATGCACGCTTTAACTGGCTGCTACAGGCTGTGAGGAACAGGGAAGTGGCGGTGGGGGGGGGGGGGGGGAGGGGCGGTGCTGGGAAATGTCTTGAGAAGCTATTTTGAATCTCTGGGCAAAGTGTGATTCTACAGTTTAGTGATGAAGGCTGCCTTCCTCTCCAAGTGGTGCGGAAGCGAACAGGTTCCTTAAGCCCTTTGGTGGCTGGGGCGCACGGAGCGGAGGGCCTGGCCGCCACCTCACCCTATGGCGGGTTCTGTGTTGTTAAGTGTTGAACGACCTGCAGGGGAGGAAGCCAAGCCCCGTGGAAGCAGGGCCGGGCAGGTGGGGCCACTGTCACCCTGGCCAGACTTGGCTCCCACAAGGGTGCTCTGGGCCCAGAGTCTTTGGGGTCAGCATGGCCACGGCCCATGGAGCTGTGGCTGTCTGAGCTCCGGCCCAGTGAGCTCCAGGGAAGAAGGGAGGATGCTCCTGGCCAAGATTCTGGGGCCTGTGAGTACCTGTGAGTGCTGGCCAGAGGAAGAACCAGGAAGATGTGGAGGGAAACAGGCTGGAGAGACTGTTTGGATGGGAACCAAAGCCTCTGTCAGGCAATGAGACAGGACTCAAATTCCTGGAACATTCTATTCCTGCCTGTCTGGAACCTTCTGGGAGGGCCTGGGTGTGCCTTTGACGTGGTCCCTTCGTGGGTGGCTTCAGAGCAACTCCCTGCAAGGTCCCAGCAAGCAGGACCCCTTGCCTGAAGAGACGAGATACATACCACAGAGGCGAAGACGTACTTCTGGTCCTTTTCTTGTAGCAGCAGAAGCACGTCGGTCAGCAGGACGGCAAGGACATCTGGGGAGACAGCACAGAAGGAGACAGATGTCTTAAAGGTCACGTGGCTACGGGGTCTTGTTGGGCAGCCTGGTGGGTGCCGGATCCCTGGGAAGGTGTGAGCATCTAGGCACTTCTGCCTAAGCCCGGAAGTTTCCTTCCTGCCTCATCCCTTCCCCCCAGCGAGGGCTGGTCTCAGCCTCCTTGGGCCGCCAAGTAAGGCTTCTGCACCTGGGTGCACATTCTGAACTTCCATGGGGGGAGCTGCTTCTGAGACCCCTGTCTCGATCAGGTATGCTTTCTCCACCTAATTCGCACTGCAGCCTGCTGGCTACCTTTTAAAGCATTTGCTACACTTCTATTTTTTATTTTTACGTGTTCAGAGATGGGGACAAGGGTGTCTCACTACGCTGTCCAGGCTGCCTTCAAACTCCTAAGCTCAAGCCACGCTCCCACCTTGGCCTCGTGAGTACCTGGGATCACAGGCATGTTGGCCACTGTGCCTGGCTCTAGTTTTTTGTTTGTCTACTTCTCTCTCTCTGTCCGCTGAGTGAAGCCCCAGGAGGTGGGGACAGGTCTTGCCCAGGCGGGTGTCTTCCTACCACCCAGTGTGGTGCCTGGCAGGCAGGAGGCGCTGAATTCTATCCCCCATGGAGCACAGGTCTGCTCAAATGACAGGTGAGCACATACTGTCATTTGCAACCTCAAGGACCCTGCTCAAGATCCTTAAAGATGCTGATGCCAGTGGGTAGGTTGGAGTGTTTCTAGAGGCTCAGAAAACGGACAGGAAACTCAGGGATGAGTCCTGAGTGCTCTCTGGTCTGGAACTGCAATGTGAATTTTGAAAGCAGGGATCGGAGTACACCCTGGGCAGTGAGTGGGATGCTGGGGGACCCTGCTCAGCAGTCCCGGTGGCACTTCCTACCCACACGGGCACCCTTCAGCGGCTGGGCCCACAGCAGGCAGGCCCGTGACTGCATCCGGATTGCAGTGGAGCATGTTGGAGCCCTAGGGCCTCTGCCAAATCTGGGGCGTCATGGTGCCAAAGCCTTGGGTTTCTGTTCAGAAGTCAGTGATTCAGTGTGCCCTCTGGTTCGTACTGCACCATTTATAAGACCAGAGTAAGAGGATGTGGATACGACTGCCTCGTTTTGCTACACTCTTGGCTGCCTGTGCGTGTCCTGACTTAGCACATAACCTCTCTTTGGCCATGAAGTAGCCAAAGCCAGGCTGCAGTGGCTCTGTGTCAGCTGGCACCTGCCAAACCAAGATGGCGTCCACTGATCCAAGATAGTGCCCACTGATCCAGGATGGTGTCCACCACTCCAAGACAGTGCCACCAATCCAAGATGGTACCATCAATCCAAGATGGTACCCACTGATCCAAGGTGGTGCCATCAATCCAGGATGATGCCCACCACTCTAATCATTGACCACTGATTTAAGATGGTGCCACCGCTCCCGAGACAGTGCCACCCATCCAAGATGGCACTCACCAATCACAGATAGCACCCACTGGTCCAAGATGGTGGCCCCACTCCCAACACCATGCCTCCAATTCAAAATCGCACCCACCAATCCCAGATGGCACCCACCACTCCGAGACAGTGCCCACTGATCCAATATGCCCACTGGAAGTGGCCAGGGGCAGGGTTTTACCTTTCAAGCGCCCGGATGTGGTCTTCCAGCATAGCATGCCCTCCAGGTGGAGCTGCCGCTGAAGCATATCCTCCTTGTGGAAGCTGAGCCCGTTCTTGAGTTTGCTGGAGGACTTCAGGTCCATCTTCCCTGCGATCTCCCTGAGGCGCTGGCCCTTCTCACACTCGCTGACCTTGGCGTCTACTTGCGAGATGATGTCCTTGATGAGGTTCAGGGCCTGGGTCAGGTCTTCGTAGTCCTCAGTGCCAGCTGCCACACACAGCAGAGTTAGTGTCTTTCTTTGTCCGAGTCCACGAACACGACAGAAATGGACACACTACGTACGGGCAGGCGGGATCTATAAGGTGTGCTCCCTGAAGGACCCCCGAGAACCACCTCCTAACTACGATCTCATGAGATGTCAACGGTTCTCCAAAATAAACGCAATGGCCCAGATCTTACAGTTTTCACCCAGGTAGAGCTTCTGCCGGATGCAGAGGCTAAGGGGCAATTTAAGTGACAAAACTGCCCTGTCTGGCTCTGCTGGTCATTGCTTGGCAGACAAACTCCCTTGTGTCCCTCAGCCCTTCATAAAACACTCCCACCACCTCCTGTCGTGACCAAGAGCTGGCTCCTCCCACTCTGAGGATGTGGCTTTCATGGCAGGGGAACCTGCTCATTCTCCCATGTTCCCACTGGGGACCTGGTAGGTGTGGCCAGCACTGCTCTGGCCCTGAGAACTCCCAGCCGGGCTGTGTGCCCTTCTCTGCCCTCCACAGCTCCAAGCATATCCCTATCTCGGCCTGGGTGCCCCCTGGGTCCGTCTGGATCACAGGAGTGACCTTAACAAGGGCACCGTCTCCATCCGTTCATCCACGCCACAGAGAAGGCCTGCCATGACCCACCCTGTGCTGCACCCCGAGGGATGCGGCGGGCAAGTGAGACCCGGCCCCTGCCTTCGCAGTGCTGGCCACCCCATCTTTCTCGAGTCAGAAACCCCAGTGCCCAGCAGAGTGGCTTCCAAGGGAATTTATCCAACCCGCTGCCAGCACCGGGAGTGGGTTGCACAGAGGCCCCGCCCTGCACGGCAGCGAGAGCGAGCCTACCTTCCGTGTTCTGAATGATGCGCTCCACCAGCACCGGGTATTTGGTTATGCGCTGCGTCACCAGGAGCAGGCACTCCTGCACGCCGAGCCGCCTCACGATGGACGAGTTGCCGATTTTCTAGGAGACGGAGAAGGAGACTGTGCCATTAACGTCCCAGCTCCTGCCCGGTCGGTTACCGGTCAGTTACCGAGGCTGGGGGCTCCTCCTTTTTATGGCTCACTGGGGCCTTGCGTTTGCTGCTTTGCAGGGGACACGCTCACATACGAGACGCCTGAAAGCAGGCATCACCTGCTGTATACAGAAAGGCCACAAAAGCAAAGGCAGCCTCACTTCACCTGTGAGCGAGGGCCCCCTCCAGACCCGTTAAAAAGAAACAAGCCAGGTGCCATGGCGTGCACCTGTGGTCCCAGCCACTCAGGGGGCCAAGGGGGGAGGATCGCTTGAACCCAGGAGTTGGAGACCAGCCTGGGCGACATAGCAAGACCCCCATCTCATAAATAAATAAATAGTTAAATAAATAAATAAATAAAAATAAATACAGCTGACGTGAAGCATCTGTTTTTTTTTTAAAAAAAAAACAACAAGAACCAGCCGTGGTGGTGAAAATCACCTGTCAAGCTGTCTGCAGGCAGGAAGTGCGCACGCACGCCAAGACCCTAACCTTGACCTGCGACTGCTGGGACTCTCCAGAACCAGACTGGGCATGTGCCTCCTGTACTGGCTCCTGGGAGCTTTCTGAGGCTCCCCTCTGGATGAGACCCAGAGCAGTGGTCACTTCAAGTCACTTCCTGGGGGGGGGGGGGGAGGGCGGCAACAGCAGCTTCCTGTGCTGTCGGGAGCATTCCACACATTCTCCGTGATGGCTCCTGCTGCTCCCGTCCGCATTTCAGGGATGCCAGCCATTGCAAAGAGCCACTTCTTAAGAGGACCGGAGAGTCACTGTGGGACTGGTGAGTGTCTGTGGACAAAGCCTTCCTCGAAGCCTCCCCCGCCCCCACACACTCACTTCCAGGTGTCTGTGGCCCCTGCTCCAACTCCCCTGCTTATCAGCGGATGAACTGCGGCCCCAAAGTGACTCTCTCCCTCTCACATCTGTCTACTGCGATAACAGAACGGAATTTAAATGCACCTCATTTGTAACAACCTCAGACCATCAGGTGTTGAATGTCACTTCAGAACAGAGCCCTGAACGGGGCCACAGGTGATGGAGCTGTTCTGAAACCAGGTGTGCTCTGGCCTCTAAAGAGGCGAATGCTGATGGGCCAAGTAGTCGTAACCCACGTGTGGTTTCTAGGAGGCGGGAGGTGGGTCTTGCTTGACTTAGCTGATTCCAGCTGCACTTTCAGCCACTCTTGGACAAATGAGGCACAAGGATCATTCTGCAGGGATTGGGGGCAGGGAGGGGACACAAGTTTGGAGTAACACTGCTTATGACAGCTGGAGCCTCCACAGGCAGGACATGGTGGCTCTAGCAGGCCGGTTCCCAGGCCAGGGCAGCCCCTTCAAATGATCTCTGTGTCACACAGTCTGAGATGTGGCAGTTTGCAGGTCCTACACCGGGGGCCTGCAGGGGCATTTTGGGGGCCACCTGGTGTGACGAGGAACAAAGCCCGACATACACTTTGCTTTGTGTGTATGTATGTATTCGTTTATTTAGAGACAGGGTCTTATTCTGTTGCCCAGGCTGGAGTGCAGTGGGATCATCATAGCTCACTGCAGCCTCAAACTCCTGGCCTCAAGTGATCCTCCTGCCTCAGCCTCCCGAGCAGCTGGGAGTACAGACGTGTGCCATCATGCCTGGCTAATTTTAAAAATTTTTTGTAGAGACTGTGTCTTGCTATATTGCCCAGGCTGGTCTCAAATTCTGGGCCTCAAGTGATCCTCCCGCCTCGGCCACCCAAAGGGCTGGGATTATAGGCGTTAAGCCACCACGCCTGGCCTGGTGTGTTTTACATCCTGGATTCCATGTAAGATTTCACTGATGGGTTCTCAATAGGGTTGTCGTTAAAAACAAAACAAAACTTTGAAAAATCACTGTTTTCTAACAGGCAATTTAGAAACAATTGCCAAATCCCAAGACTCAATACAGTTGTGTGGAAAAAAATCGACAGCAAATATGGTAAGTTTTTTTTTTTTTTTTTTCTTTTTTTTGAGAC
>NW_012140969.1:1020335-1036618 GCF_000956105.1 Propithecus coquereli
AAGTTTTGAAATTTCTTGCTTTGCTGCAACAGCAACTTGTATTGACTGACAGCCTCGTTGTGGCCGCTGCAAAACAACCCGTACTTTTCTTTCATTCTCTCTCCATTTTCACCTGAAAACTAACAGGGAAGAGAATGGAAATGTTACTACGATGAACCATGAAAAAACGCCAAGGTGTATTTTCATCTAATTCCTCTGGCTCTGTTAAAATAAATCCGGATTTTCCTGCAATATTCACTTTCTACTCTGTCTTCAAAAAGGGAAATGCTTTCGTCTGGGCCTGGGGTGTCTAATGGCAAAGGTGTGAAAAAGGTTAAATGAGAAAACTTTCTGCTTAAGGGCTTTGCTGCGTCGCAGATGCTGTATAGCTTCCTGAGATCCAAGGAGGAAAAATAAATTTGAGCCAAAGAATGTCAGAAACATGAACAAGCCAAGGGAGTATTCTCCTAATTATTCTAATGAATTGACACAGGCTGCTCTGAGCCAGCAGTCTGTGGTCAGGGCTGTGTACAGCTCCCCTGTGGCAACCCTGGCCTACAGAGAACATGTGGCGTCAACACTGCTCCCTTAGATGGCTCTGGTCCGCAGGTATGCTTTTCTGAGACAGAGTCTCGCTCTGTTGCCCAAGCTAGAGTGCCGTGGCGTCAGCCTAGCTCTCAGCAACCTCAAACTCCTGGGCTCAAGCGATCCTCCTGCCTCAGCCTCCCGAGTAGCTGGGACTTCAGGCACACGCCACCACACCTGGTTAATGTTTTCTATTTTTAACAGAGATGGGGTCTCGCTCTTGCTCAGGCTGGTCTCGAACTCCTGATCTCAAGCGATCCTCCCATCTTGGCCTCCCAGAGTGCTGGGATTACAGGAGTGAGCCATGGCACCTGGCCCACAGGTACGCTTCTCATGGTCAAAAACACAACGGGCAGAACCAAACAAATAAAACCGAGCAAGCTAACACGAGCACAGAAGAACACAACACCGAACCGTGTTTGGACAGGGACGTTTGCTATCTTAGGTGTCTGTGTTTCCAGAACATGCACTGCAGGCGTAGCTGTGAGGGGCCCGGTACTGTGTGTCCTCTGGGGCCCTCGGAAAACAGGGGCCACTTTCGTTTTATTATTGGAAGAGCTGGGGACAGGGGCTCTGAAGATGGTTCGGATGAACGTGGCTGCACCCACCTGCTGAACCAAGAGGTCCCCGATTTTCTGGATGATGTAATTCCGGTCGCTGCCCTCCTCCAGGGACTCGTGGCGGCGCTCCTTGAGCCGGGAGAGGAAGCGGCCGTGCATCTCCAGCAGGTCGTCGGCGCAGGGGAAGAGGCGGCTGAAGGCGGCGCAGCTGAACTGCAGCTCCTCCTGCAGGGCCCTGAAGTACACCCTGAGCATGATCCTGAGTGTCCGCACGTGGTGCGCCTCCGTCTGCATCAGCTCTGCGGGGACACAGATGGCGGGATGTACCCACGCCGGCTCCGAGGCCCCGCCGGGCACTCGTGGGCGTTCCTGCCCTTCATGTGCTGGGCTGGCGTCTGAAGGTTCTCTGCCCGAGTCCCTGCCCTTGGGGTCTTTCTTACTGTCCAGTGTCCAGGCTTCCTGTCCTTCCCAGCCCCGTGCTGCCGGGACCCCAGCCTAAGGGAGCAGGGGAAGGAGAGGGCCCCGGGACCTCAGCATCGCAGGAGGGTTTCCTGCCTGAAGTCAACTGAAGGGGCTTCAAGGCTGTTTTAAGCAAGGACTTTGTTCTGAGGACACCACTCTCGTGGGTGTACAACTCGCACATCTGCGTGTGTCTCTGATCAGACTACAACGAACTGGACGTGTGTGTTCCCCCAGATTCGTACACTGAAATCCTAACCCCCAACACGATGGTAATAGGATGTGGGACCTTCGCAAAGTGACCAGGTCACGTAGGTAGAGCCCTCGTGTTGGGATTAGTGCCCTTATGACAAGGATCCCAGAGAGACCATGTAAGAACACAGCTAGGATGCGCTATCTGTAAACCAGGAAGTGGCCGACACTGGGCACCGAGTCTGCCGGCGCCTTGATCTTGGACTTCCCGGCCTGCAGCACTGTTTGAGCGCAGCCCAGATGGACGGAGGCAGGCACCGAGGCAGGAATGGGTCGGACCCGGGCATTTGGCTAGAATCGTCCACAGGGATGGGTTCTAACAAAATCCTCCCTGACCAGCTCTTCCCTGGCCTGGGAGGAAGGATGTGCTGTGGGGAGGCAGGCGGAATGGGCCACACGGTCTCAGGGGAGGTAGGTCGGCCACGCAACCTGGACTCCCAGGTGGAGTTAAAAAAGAAAGAAAGGAAGAAAGAAAGAAAAATAACTGGAGAGCTGGCACGGTGGCACAGGCTTGGGCTTCTTACCATAAAGGACATCCTGTCTTTTCACCACCTCCCTCTTCTGTTTCTTGGCATAGGCTGAGTCCACGGCGAGGCTCCAGGACTCGGCCTCGAACTCGTGGCCGTCCGATTCGATCTCGCTCCTCAACGAGGCAGCGTAGGGGTCTGAGGGAGGAGGGAGGGGCTGACGCTGGGGGCTGGAGCCTGGCTGGCTCCCGGCCGCCCCACCCACGGACACTCTGACATGGGCCCCACGTCCCCCAGGATGGACGGGGACACCGTGACAGCTGCGGGAGAATCCAGGTGACCGTACCTTCTATGAAAACGGACTCGGCATTCGAAGATGTGAGCGAAAGGGAGTCATCGGCTGCCTGCTTATATTTTAAAAACACGTACTCGGTTTCATCCATCTCTCCTGTGATTGGTCTAAGTGAAAATAATGATGATTTCAGACGATTGAATTAAAACACACCCACCCCTGTTTCTGCGAAGGCAGATCAGATTCTCCATCTGATTAGATAACTGAGAACTTTCCAGATTTCCATGTGAGCCTTAACTTTGTCACAGATCGTTTTTAAAAACTGGGAGGCTATCTGTCAATGTCATGCCAGGACTTTTTCCATCATGACATTAACGTTCGGGAACATTCTAAGGGGGTGTGAATCTCGGGCTCTTCCTTTACTGACCACCGGAGTCCACTGAAGCCCCTGGGAGTCTTTCTGCTGGGAGTTAGGGGGACACGGCCTCACAGTCGAGGGTGGGAGGGGAGCCCCTTCCCACAGGAAAAATATAACCCCCTCTTTGCCCACCGGCTCACGACAAACACAGCAGGGCTTAGCATACTTTCCACCCGGACACTGCTGAACGCAACATAAAGGAAACCACTTAAGGCACGGACAGCAGATGCTACCTCCACAGCACCCTCGGTGGGACTTTTAGCATCGCCTTGCATACAGTAAGGAGCCCCACCCAAGATATGAGTTCAAGGATCCTTCCAGAATATTAAGCAAACTGGCTCCACCGCTGGCCAGATACACCCCGGGACACATCAGTTTTGAAAAAAGGCATGGGTGTTGGAAGCAGGCGTTAATGGGAATTTCGTCGCCTGGCATGGGGGCCGCTGTGCCAACTCGCATAGACCTAAGTAAGGACGGTGGGGAGGGGGGTCTCCTTTCAGAGGGGCTGTCCACAGCTTCCCGAGAGATGCCACCCACCTGATGGCAGGGAGGGGACCCCGCCTTACCCAAGTTTCGTCCCAGTTCCAGCCGGGCTCGGTGTTGGCTGGGGACCCCCTTTCTGCGAGACCGTCATGCCAACATTCCTGGACAGGGCTGGGCTGCCATCGGACAGGAGGCTGCTCCGGGGATGCTCCTTGAGCGAGGCTGCGACAGAGGCAAAGACAGAGTTGGTGCTGAGAAAGTGGGCTGGGTAGCGGAGGTCGCCGGCACGCAAGCCCCGCTCCGACTGCGGCCGCAGCACAGACAGGATCTTGGAGGTCAACAGCTCGTTATCCAAGAAGACGTTCTCGCTCCATTTCCTGGGGTAAGAGCCATAAAAAGACAGCTCCGGACGGCCCGGGAGCGAGCCGTGTCTGTCGCTGCTTTTGGAATGAGTATTTCCCATGTTCACGCTGGGGCTCTGGGACCCGGCGTAGCGCCAGGCTGGGCTGCGCGCCCTTTTTATGCCTCGGTAGGATCCTTCTAGAAAATAAAGCCGCGTCTTCCCTTGCTGTATTGGCTGAAGCAGCGGGGCTGGAGGGCAGGAAATTGGTCCCCACTGTGACCGTTTAGTGTTGGAAATTGCGCGGCATTTTCTCCTTTGGTCAAACAAAACAAAAAACCCTCTGCGCTCCCCTCTGTCTTTGCAGGGGGTAAGAAAGGCAAGAACGCCGCAGATTGTGTTCACTGAAAATAATCTAAGATCACGAAACAGGGAGCTCTGAGCTTGGCGTGGTTCGTGCTGACACCACGCGCAGGATGCTAATTAACCTGAGACTGGATGTCAGGACGACTTTAAGACCCAGAGGGACTTTAGCTGCCCCTGGTTGTCAGCACTCAAACAGAATCCTGCCGTCAAAGTGGACTCCGGGTTCCGATTCTAATTCAACCCACATGCAACAGGGCTTCCCGGGGGTTTAGACCCATCTGCTCATTCATTTAAGGGTTCAGGACACACGGACACACTGATAACTTTTCCTGCTGATGGAAAAATGCGACTCTTTTTTTTTTTTTTTTTTTGAGACAGAGTCTCACTCTTTTGCCCGGGCTAGAGTGCCGTGGCATCAGCCTAGCTCACAGCAACCTAAAACTCCTGGGCTCAAGCAATCCTCCTGCCTCAGCCTCCCAAGTAGCTGGGACTACAGGCATGTGCCACCATGCCGGGATAATTTTTTCTACATATTTTTAGTTGTCCGATTAATTTCTTTCTATTTTTAGTAGAGACGGGGTCTCGCTCTTGCTCAGGCTCAAACAATCCACCCGCCTCGGCCTCCCAGAGAGCTAGAAGATGCGACTCTTAATGAAAGCGCAGCTGTCATTCCCGGGGCTGAGTTTTCTCCTATTTGACAAACCGACCTCTTGAGTCGAGCCTGGTTGAGACGGGCTGCTTGGCTAGTTTAGTCTCATATTTTATAAAAACGTGTCTTAAAGCTCTGCCCCAGGGAAGAACAAACGGCACCATTAAAAAGAGATCTGTCCACGGATCTCCCGACCTGGCTCCGGGGTCCCTGACGTGCCCATCCGCCGGTTTCTCTACGTTACAGAGGGGGAAGCAGCTGGAACTCTGGCTCTCAGTAGCAGAGAGTCCATGAACCTTGGGGTGGGCACGGAGTGTGCCTTGGAAGAAAATGTTCTCACCGCTGCCTTCCCGGGGAGTGGATTCAGCATTCTCTGAGCGACTTTTAATTAGGTGGAAATTTAAAGTGATTGCAAACGTGCAGGGGAGGACGCACGAGAGACTTTTTGGCAGAGGAGTCACGAAGAAAGCTTGTAAATTAAGACGTTGGCTGATAAGCTGTGAGATACCACATCACGTCTATTCTCCCTGGCTGTTCATCCTATACCATAGCAGGGCGAAGATGGCAATCGGTCAGTGACCGCAAACATTCTGACGTCACCATACGCGCTAACAATTACCACTATTATAGCAAAGGCGACGGAGATGTCACTCATATAGAAACACTCATGTACGAAGACACGAATCCTAAATTGAAGGCTACACGGTCCACAGCAAGCATTTCCTGCCAAGTCTACACCACGCTCAACCCCACCCCAGCAATTATGACCTAAACGTACAAATATGGGACAAATCCTGAAATGCATACTTTGCCCGGCGTCCGGGCATGGCTGACGGATTGCTCCTGTGGACTGACGGTTTGCCCAAAGTCAGACGGATTCTGCTGTAATCAAAGAGTCCCCAGAAAAAGTCACTATAAATACCACCTAAGAATTGCCGATTCCAAAGAGTTTTAACAAACTACTGAGAACGCTAAATCTATAGTAATAGACTGAAATCTTCCTTTGATGATTTAGGAGACAGTGCAGTTTTCATGTCTTAGTGTCATGATTAGAGATACCAGGTAGCCCTCAAAGGGATAAAAGGGATAGAATTTGAGTTAAAAGAACAACACCCCCTACCGCCGACGTACAAGAGAACTTACTTGTTTCAATTTTCTGTGTCCTCAATAGAGCACAAGACAGAAGAAGATACTTCCCAACAGAATGGGGCCTCCCACAAAACAAGGGTCAAGAAATCATTGTTCCCCTGAATACTATTAAGCCATAACAAGGAAGGAGATTCTGACACAGGCTACCACGTAGATGAACCTTGAGGACATCGTGCTCAGTGACATAAGCCAGGCATAAAAGGACAAATCCTGTGTGATTCCACTCACAGGAGGTCCCTAGAGTCATCAGATCCACAGAGACAGGAAGTAGGATGGTGGGGGCCAGGGGCTGGGGAGTGGGTGGGGAGTTAGCATTTCATGGGGACAGAGCTTCAGTTTGGGAAGACGAGAAAGTTCTGGAGGTGGAGGGTGGTGATGGTTGCACGGCAATGTGAATGTGCTTAATGCCGCCAAACTGTACACTTAAAGTTGGCAAATTTTACATTATATATATTTTACCACAATTAAAAAGAAGGCAGGGCCGGGCGCGGTGGCTCACGCCTGTAATCCTAGCTCTCTGGGAGGCCGAGGCGGGTGGATTGTTTGAGCTCAGGAGTTTGAGACCAGCCTGAGTAAGAGCGAGACCCCATCTCTACTAAAAATAGAAAGAAATTAATTGGACAACTAAAAATATATAGAAAAAATTAGCCGGGCATGGTGGCGCACGCCTGTAGTCCCAGCTACTCGGGAGGCTGAGGCAGGAGGATCGCTTAAGCCCAGGAGTTTGAGGTTGCTGTGAGCTAGGCTGACGCCACGGCACTCTAGCCCAGGCAACACAGTGAGACTCTGTCTCAAAAAAAAAAAAAAAAGAAGGCAGGCATCGTTTCTTCGTGGGGATGGAACAGTTCTGCGCCTTGACCGTGGTGTCAAATCCATACATGGATGGACTACGGTTACGTGACATTATCACCACTGGGAGTTGCTGGGTGAAGGTACATGGGAACTGTCTGGACTATTTTTGCAAGTTCTTGTGAGTCTTAGACTATTTCGAAATAAAAACTCACAGTCGATTCTTGTTATTGGAGGTAGTTATGTTTAGCGAACACTGAACCGTTGCCTTCTAGGGGAAACACGGGTTAGGTTCCCGGGAGCCTCCAGCCATAACAGTCATCCACTGGTCCATGCAAGATCTCATTTTATGTGTGTTTCTGTTGAAAGACACCTTACTTAACACACATTGCGGATTCATTAACACTGAACTCACAGCCAACAGCGCCAGCATGTGTGCCTAGACAAAGATTCTCTATTTTTTTTTTTTTTTTGAGACAGAATCTTGCTCTATTGCCCGGGCTAGAGTGCAGTGGCATCATCATAGCTCACAGCAACCTAATACTCCTGGGCTCAAGCAATCCTCCTGTCTCAGCCTCCCAAGTAGCTGGGACTACAAGCATGCACAACCATGCCCGGCTAATTTTTTCTATTTTTAGTAGCCATGGGGTCTCACTCTTGCCCAGGTTGGTCTCAAACTCCTGACCTCAAGCGATCCTCCCGCCTCAGCCTCCCAGAGTGCTAGGACTACAGGCGTGAGCCACTGCACCCGGCCGAAGGTTCTCTAACACACGGATTTCCTCCTCCGTAAGGCACCTCACAGCTTCCTTGCGGTTAGGGACACAAGACCGCTCTTCAGCACCGTGCTTGGGAGCCATTTTAAACAGCAAAATCACCAACAAAAAGCAAAAATGGCACAAAATATGGCACTTGATAGACTGCAAAAAACCCACTGGTTCACAGCAGGAGAGCTGGAACAAGAAGGCAGAGTGTTGCCTCGTTCGACCTCTGCTGAGAATGTGTGTGTTGCGCCACTCAGATTTTTCACCATTGTGAGCAAATCCACAAATGACCTTCAAGGTCCCGCAAGTATTGATTTGGGGGTTACCAATAAATTTTAGCAGGTAGGTAAATTTGCAAATACTGCATCGGCGAAGAATGAGGGCCAACTATATACGATAAAGTTTGTTGAATGAAAAGTTATTATAATTTAGAACACTCTCGTTTGCTCAAGTACCTACCATATTTCCTTAGACCACTGATAATTCTTTGTATTTCTTTATAATTTATTACACAAATACTTCTGAAAAAGTATCTGACGCAGCCTTCTATTTTTGGAAGGTGGGGGAATTTTTATAAAAAAAATTTAATGACGTGCACACTTAACAGCAACGTACCCTACCGAGATAAATGATTCTTTTTCCTCTGCAGTGGCACACGGCTCCCCGCTCCTGCCCCACCAAGATACTTAAGACTTTTAAAATAAGAGGAGGACCAGCCACAGATCAAGTCTTCCTGGAACAGAAACAACCAGGGACATAACTGATGGATTGAGACATGAGTCAGTGGCTCTGCCACAGACCAGCCACATCAATCATTATCAACCGTGTCTTTTTTTTTTTCTCTTAGAGATAGGGTCTCACTCTGTCGCCCAGGCTGGAGTGCAGTGGCGTCATCATAGCTCACTGCAGCCTGGAACTCCTGGGCTCCAGCGATCTACCTGCCTCAGTCTCCCGAATAGCTGGGACTACAGGTGTGTGCCACCGTACCCAACTAATTGTTTAATTTTTTGTAGAGACGGGGTCTTGCTATGTTGCCCAGGCTGGTCTTGGATGCCTGGTCTCAATCATGTCCTTTTATTCTGTATTTTTTTTGAGACAGAGTCTCGCTCTGTTGCCTGGGTTAGAGTGCCATGGCGTCAGCCTAGCTCACAGCAACCTCCGACTCCTGGGCTCAAGCAATCCTTCTGCCTCAGCCTCCCAAGTAGCTGGGACTACAGGCATGGGCCACCATGCCCAGCTAATTTTTTCTGTATATATTTTAATCGTCCAGCTAATTTCTTTTTATTTTTTAGTAGAGATGGGGTCTCACTCTTGCTTAGGCTGGTCTCGAACTCCTGAGCTCAAATGATCCACCCGCCTCGGCCTCCCAGAGTGCTAGGATTACAGGCATGAGCCACCGCACCCGGCCTTATTCTGTATTTTTGATGCTTTTACATCTTGTGACCTTGTTGACCCTGAGGGACAGCCCCTCCCTTCCTGGGCTCTTACACTCCAGGCCAGGAGCCCCTGCCCTCAGCACCCCAGGACCCGGTTCCAGACAACCGGGTCCAATCCTGAGCCTGCCCTCCCTGCCCTCCCTGTTCCTCCCCATGGAAACCACAATAAAGGCTCTTGCCCATGTTGTTCCCTCTGTCCCCAACCAACCCATGGGCTTCCCTGTGTGGCATGCCCTGCCTCCTGCTTCTAGGAGACCACGCATATAAACGTCTTCCTTCATGACAGTCATTTCTCCATGTCTAATCACACCTGGTTAAAACAGATTCTGGGTACTTAAGAACACCAGCTGCCCAGGGGCCCAGAGGTCTGCCTGCCAGGGCGGGGAGAGCCTCAGGTCTCCTGCTGCTGCGGCATTCTGTCACCTAGATGGAGGGTTCCACACCGTGCACAACCATGAGGCCGTGGCGGGCTCGTAGAGTGGTGTCGCCACTTTGGAAAACGGTCTGGCAGTCCCTCAAACGGTTAAACATAGTTACCGTAGGAGCCAGCGAGTCCACTCCTGGATATATGCCCAAGAGAAATGAAAACACACGTCCACACAAATATTTGTGCACGATTGTTCCTAGCGGCATGACTCATAGTAGCTGAAAGGAGAAAACAGCCCCGATGTCTATCAGCTGATGAACAGATAAACACGATGTGGTTGAGTCCATCCATATAATGGGATATTATTCAGCCGTAAAAAGAATGTAGCGTGGACACATGCTACAACACGGACAAACCCTGAAAACATCATGCTTAGTAACAGCAGCCAGAGACCAAAGACCACATACTGTATGATCCCATCTATAAGAAATGTCTGGAACAGGCAAAGCCACCGAGATAGACAGCAGATCAGTATTTGCCGAGTTGGAAGGTGACGGCTAACGGGTACGGCGTTTCTCTTTGGTGTTCTAAAATTGATTGCGGTGACTCTGCGGATACACTATAAGCTGCTGAATTGTATACCTAAAACTGGGTGAACTGTATGGTCTGGGAATGACATCTCAATAAACCTGCTAAGCAGACCCCTGTAAGGACGGACAGCCACCTTTCTGCAGGAGGACAAGACATCTGATTTGTAGTTCATCGTGCAGTATGAGTCACTTTGCTCTGCACCCAGAAAGCGACAGGAATACATAATATCCATCTCCTGTTCGTACATCCCCTGCAGCAGCCAGCCACGGCGCTGGGGGCAGGTGCTGTCCGGCACTATCTCCGCGGCCGTAAAAGCCACTTGGAGTCTAATTAGCACCATCTGCCCACTGCTGAGAGGTGCCATCGATCGGTGCACCTGGCCTGCTGCGGCGACTCTGCCACAGAGCGGTTTCTGCGAGGGGACCCGGCAGAAAGGCAGGGATGAAAATAAAAAGTGAACAATGAAAATGGAAAAAGTTCTTGGGCCTGAGAGGGGGAAAATACATCCTGCTCTGAGAAATGGACACAGACAGTGGCCTGTTCTCAGGATGAGTTTTTTAAACCTGTTTCATCCTGGTTTCCTGAATGAAAGGGCAGCCTCTGTGAGCACATTAGACGATGCAGCTTGTGGGACAGGTGTCGGGATGCTGTCTGTGTTACTCCGTCCGGACAAAAGACCCCGCGCCGTTTTTCTAGTGCAGTTTTCCTCCCTGACTCTCAGTCTCTCATAAATCCTGTGACCACAGGCTTTTCCCTCTGAGCACAAGCACCTCCCCGCTCCACACAAGTAGCTCTTGTAGGAATCACAGGACCCACCAAAAATTACACGAGCAAGGCTGAATCGCTACTAACCTGCTCAAAGTCATTTTCGAGGATGCTGGATATGATATACTAAGTGCCCATCTTAACTGGTTCAAACTGTCCTTTATACATTATCTAGAAGCGCATTGGCTTCTAGAAATACCAACTTGCACACAAGAGCTGTCTATTCTATGGAAAAACAAGCACCACATGTACTCACCATCAAATTGGTATTAACTGATCAACACTTAAGTGCACATATAAGAATAACATTTATTGGACGTTGGGCAGGGGGGAGGGGGGAGAGGGGACGGGTATATGCATAAACAATGAGTGCGATGCGCACCACCCAGGGGATGGACGCGCTTGAAGCTCGGACTTGGTGGTGGGGAGAGGGGGCAAGGGCAACATACGTAACCTAAACATCTGTACCCCCATAATATGTTGAAATAAAAAAAAACAAAACAACGTTGTCTATTCTAAGTGGCAGATTCCTATTGCTTCCCAGTGGCTAAGGGATCCCAAACATCTTTCGAAGGTATCCGGGCCCTGGCACACAATTCCCTGCCAGTTTCTGCAAAAGGCCATTCAAGAAATAAATGGGGTTGGGCCCGGTAGCTTAGACCTGTAATCCCAGCACTCTGGGAGGCCGAGGTGGGAGGATCCCTTGAGGCCAGGAGTTCAAGACCAGCCTGGGCGGGCAACATAGTGAGACCCCATCTCTACAAAAAATAAAAAAATTTTGCTGGGTGTGGTGGCACACGTCTGTAGTCCGGTGAGAGGATGGCACGAGCTCAGGACATTGAAGCTGCAGTGAGCTGTGACCATGTCACTGCACTCCAACCTGGGCAACAGAGTGAGACCCTGTCTCTTTAAAAAAAAAAAAAAGGAAAAGAAAAAAAGGAACAATTGGACCACCCAAGTGTCACTTGCAGGCAGAACAGACTTCCTGGGCCCCACAGTGGTCTCAAAGGGCCGGCCTCAGACACAGCAGCAGCTCCTTTTCTCATATTTGGTGAGATTTTGTGTCCCATCCACCCACCCGTTCCTTGTTTTAGGCCAAGATTTTTCATCCAGGCTAAGAGTGTGACCTGGCTCTGGAGAGTTCTAGCAAGCGCTAGATTACCGGCAAGTGTTCCAGAGACAATTAGAGAAAATCTGATGCAAAGTGAAATTTTCAGTTCACAGTTCCCAGTTTTTCAGCTGCCTGAGAATAGTCTAAATCGATGAGAAGACAACTCATTGATTTCTCTGCCGTGCCTCATTCTGAGTTACACAAGCAAGATAGTATAAAATAGAATAAAAATGTAGGAGGGAAAAAACTGCCCCCAGCAACTCTTAATTCCCTGCCTCAGGGGACAAATTGAAAAGGACATCTTGCAGCTTAGAAGAGGCAGAAAAAATATTCTTCCTAACCTGGTACTATCCAACCAAAAAAAAAAATACATAAGTCCCCTACCCTAAACTATTACACATGTCAAACCTAACAAACACCATTAAAAAAAACAACTGCGGTAGATCACAGCAGCTGCTATTTATTGAGCACATACTACATTCCTGACTGTTCTAAGCACTTTAAACTTCTTAACTCTTTCAGTCCTCATGATGACTCAACAGTAGGTACCGCTGTTATGTGATAATTTTATGGTTTTATTTTATAGTTGAGGAAACAGGTATGGATTTGCCTGAGGTTATGCAGCTAATAAGAGGTAGGGGTGGGATTGGAGCCCAATTTGGTTCCTGAGTTGAAAGCTTTGGGTATCAGTAACTACCACCCTGTAGATGGAGATTTGTATGATTATAACAAATTTAATTATAATCTTGGGCATCATGATAACATGTTACACATTGAAAAAATCTTGAGTTCTATCGCCTACAGGAAAGTACCCCAAACAAATACACAGCTCAAAAAATTCACACAAAGCAAACATCTGAACAACCACCAGTCCACAAACTGAACACTGCCAGTACTCTAGAGCCTTCTTCATCTCCCCCAAATGTCGCGACTCCTTCCTTTCTTTTCACAGGTAACAACTGTTCTCACGTCTAACAATGTAGTTTGATTTTGTCTGAGTTTGAATTTGATATAAATGGACTCGCGTGCATTCAAGTCTGGCTTGACACTGGAGGAATCATCAATGAATAGCAACAAAATTATGGTATTTACCTTGTCTATGTATGGGTGCGTGCAGAAAACTTAAAAAAACACAAAAAAGATCTAGAAATAGAAATAATCTATAATTCTACCACCCGGAGTTCATTGTTGCTGGTACAAATACTTTTATAAGTTGAGAAATAATGTTTATTAACAAGTGATCCTGAGATCCCTCCCCTGGACAAAAAAGGATAATATTAACAGCAAAATATATATATTTTTTGTATAAATATTCTACAGGACATGTGGGTTATACCAATGAGGAATACAGTTGTAGATCACGACACTACAAAATCATACTTTGTATTACTCTATGGATAATTCTGCAAGTTAAAACAGAAAGGACAATAATGACCACATCCATAGGCAAAAGAAATGATCCTCAACCTGAACTTCACACTTTCTACAAAAATGAACTCTTAACAAAAAAAAAAAATGAACTCCTGTAGATCTAAATGGAAAATGTAAAACTATAGAACTTTTCACAGGTAGTACAGGGTAAAATCTTCAGAAGCTAAGCCTTGGTGAAGACTTCTTTAATATAACACCAAAAGCGTGATCTATAAAAGAAAAAAAAAATCTATAAATTGACTTCATCAAAATCAAAAACTTCTGCTCTGCGGAAGACCTTATTAAGAGAACAAAAAGACAAGTTACAGAATGGGAGAAAATATCTGCGAATTACTTATTGGACAAGGGGCCAGTACCTAGAATACATAAAAAGCTCTCAAAACACAATAGTACAAATACAAAAAATCCATTTAGAAAATGGGCAAAAGAGGTGTAGATACATTTCACTGAAGGAAACATAAAGACAGCAGATAGGCACAAGAAAAGATGAAGACATCAGTGGCCATTAGGGAAATGCAAATTAAAACCACTATGAGATACCATTACCGCAGTGGCTAAAATAAAAAAGGGACAACTCTAAGTGCTGGTGAGGATGTGCAGAAACAGGGATGCTCCTACATGGCTCATGGGAATGTAAAATGGTGCAGCTACTCTGGAAAACAGTTGGGAAGTTGTTAAAAAAAAAAAGCAAAACGACCCCACTCCTGGGTATTTATCTCAGAGAAATACAAAACTTACCTACAGACAAAAACCTGTACATTTCCAATTACTCTGAGTTGAACAAAGCCATCTGTCCTAGTCTGTTCAGGCTGCCATAATAAAATATCATAGACTGCGTGGCTTAAACAACAGGAATTTATTGCTCACAGTTCTGGGGGATGGGAAGTCCAAGATCAAGATGCCAGCTGGTTTGGTTCTTGGTCAGGGCTCTCTTCCTGGATTGCAGGTGGCTGCCTTCTTGCTATGTTCTCACGTGGTGGAGAGAGAGAACAAGCTCTCTGGTATCTCTCCTTATAAGGGCACTAATCCCATTGTGGGGGCCCCACCCTGATGACCTCATCTAACCCTAATTACCTCCCAAAGGCCTCATCCCCAAATACCTTCCCATTGGGGGTTAGGGCTTTAACGTATGAATTTGAGGAGAGCACAAATCTCTCCACAGCACCCAGTGATAAATAAAACTGTTTCCTGAGAATTCATTTAAATACGGAACTTTTCATAACACTCGTGAGATAACTCACTTAGCAGAAAGAGCAAGCAGCCTTTCTCTTCCTGCCTTCCCTTTACCCCTTCGGAGGGAAGACTGGTGAAGGTGACCAGCAGGTGACCAAGGACCTCCTAGAGTAGTTCTGATGGCCCAAGAAGAGGGCCCTGTCTCCAAAAAAAAAACAGGCTTCAAAACATTCAGAGAAGGGTTACCATGAAAATAAGAAGTACCTAAGGACTTCATACCCAAGTGTCTTAATTTTGGGAGACAAAAGAAAAGTATAAAAGTAGAGGAGAAAACCCATATGACAAGATGAGTGACCAATGGGACATGGGGCTGGTGGTGGAAAACTGGTGACTTTGTGCAGTAGCTGTTCCAGGTGGCCACTGCGTACAACAGAAATGAGCAAAATCGTAGCTATTAACACATTAACTGTCACACTAGGAAAAAAAAAGGTTTTTCCTTGGGGCCACAGTGTTTTATTAAGAAAATAGCATAAAAACTTCAAAAACAAAATGATCCTTTCTAATTTGATGAAAAATTTGCTCTTTTTAATTTTTTTCTGTGCGTGAGTTATATGCAACTTGAAAAATAGTTCACACAGCTCCCAAGGTAAAGAGACATGTGCGTTACATACGCTTCACAAGGCCCCGGGCCCAAAACTGGCGTGAGTTAAATACAACTCACAGGGCAGTTGATGTATTAAGAAAGCCCTGGCTAAGAGAACTACCAGTTGGCCTTGGCCTCAGCTGCTCAAAACCAAGGGCCATGCAGGAGGGGGACTGAGAACAGCACCTCTGAGAGGTAGTTTGGTGGCTGGGCCAGGACTGTGGGGTCTCAGGTGCCCCCTTCTGTCTCCCGCAGGGCATCTGTGGCCGAGGACGCCTGAACCCACCCGGACCATCATAACACTAAGGTGAGGGCCTCTCCTGGAATGAAAGGGGCTGAGTGCTTTGGGTCTCCTTTTTCCTTTCTTCTATTTATTTTTTTATTCGTTTTTTCATTGTGGTCAAATACACATACGTATCATCTTAAACACCAGTAAGGATACGACTCGGTGGCATTGAGCACATTCGCAATGTCATGCAACCATCACCACTATCTACGCCCCAAACTTTGTCATCACCTCTAACGAAAACCCTGCACCTATTAGACATTAGTTTTCCATTCCCTCTCCCCCCAAGCCCCTGGCAACCTCCACTCTATTTTGTCTCTATGGATTTGACTATTCTACTCCATAGAAGTGAAATCATTATTTGTCCTTCTGCATCTGACTCATCGCACTTAGCGTGATGTCTTCCACATTCGTTCATGTCAAGGGCTGAAGGTTTGTTTCCACCCCAAATTCATAAGTTGAAGCCCTGACCCCCGGTGTGGCTGTATTTGGAGATGAGGCCTCCAGGGAAGGAATTAGGCTAAATAAGATCATAAGGACGGGGCCCTGATCTGAACACTAAGGATCAGTGTTCTTAGACAACACCTCAGAGAGCCCGCTCTCTCTCTCTCTCTCTCTCTCTCTCTCTACTAGTACATAAAGAGCGAAACCAAATTTCTTGGCACCTTGACCATGGACTTCTAACCAGAACCATGACAGAATAAATTTCTGTTGTTTGTAAGCCACCTAGTGGCCACCATGCCTGATTTCTAACAAGAGAGATCTTGGCCAGCAACGTACCTAAAGGATCCCGTGCGTTTAATGGAGAACGTGCATTTGTGTTTTCTGCAGCCAAGTTCTAACCACTCAGGGAAGGTCTTGTCAAAATGACATTTAAGGCCGGGCGCAGTGGCTCACGCCTGTAATCCTAGCACTCTGGGAGGCCGAGACA
>NW_012140969.1:1038383-1044572 GCF_000956105.1 Propithecus coquereli
AAAGCCAGGGGTTACCTGCGCAAGAAAATGAAATTAAAAACTGCTTGACGAAATGCATTTTCAGCACTGCTAGTCCTTAAGTGGAACTGTCCTTTCAGGGTAAAAGACTGACCCTTGGACTTAGCTACCACCCACCCCCAATCGGTTATTCAAACTGATGCCATCGGGACGTGCTCTAAAAACTATCGCAGGAATTAACTGCCGAGCTACTTTCCGGTTTTAGCATCTTCTTTTTATTGCTGTTTATTTAAATTCTGAACATTTTGCCCGGAGTGTTGACCTATTACACGACCTTATTCTATTCCTTTCAAAGAGAAGCTATTTTCACTTTCTCTTATTTTCAATTTCTTGGCTTGTTTAACTGTCTCTTTAGTATTCTGCCTTATTATTTTAACTTTGTTCCTCGCCATCATCATGTGCTTAAATGTGGCCTTGGCGGTGACTGCAGAGGCCTCGGGGGCACCATGGAAGGTGGAGGTGTCTCTGCCCAAAGCCCCTGGGACCCTAGGGCCTCACCATCTGGGGCCTTTCCACGGCCCATGCTGAGTCTCCGGTGGCTGCTGCTACTGTACACACAGTGGCTTAAAACAACACACATTCATTCTCTGATCGTTCTGGAGGTCAGAAGTGCCCAAAGGGTCTCAACTGAGCTAAAGTCAAGGTGCCAGCAGGGCTGGTTCCTTCTGGAGGCTCCAGGGGAGGATCTATTTCCTGCTGCTTCTGGCTTCTAGAGGCCCCCCGGCATCCCTCAGCTCGGGGCCCTTCCTCCACCTTCAGAGGTGGCACCTCCTCCCTCTGACAAAGCCTCTCCTGCCTCCCTCTTCTACGATTAAGGACCCCGTGATGACACGGGGCCCACCTGGCTAAGCCATGACAATCTCCCAATCTCAAGGCCAGCCGATTAACACCCTTAATTCTACCTGCAACCTTAATTTGCCCCCTGCCCTGTAACATAACACATTGACGGGTTCTGGGGGGATGGAGGGGCGGGGGCATTGTTCTGTCAACCACACCCAACCCAGGGAAGGCAGGAGGTCCCAGAGCTCCCTGCCCCAGGGCAGTGGTTACTAGGGAAAGATCTAAAACGACTAAATGTTCACTATGCACTAGCCTCTATTTCAAATCCTTCACATGTGTAGGAACTCCTTTACCTCCTACCAGAATCTTAGGAAACAGGTACCGTTTTATACCCATTCTATAGGTGTGGGAAATGAGGAACAGAGGGGACAAGTAGAGTCGGTGGGTGGCAGGGTGGGGATTCTAACAGAGGTGGATGATTCCATGCC
Organism: Propithecus coquereli; assembly: GCF_000956105.1. Taxonomy (NCBI): domain Eukaryota; kingdom Metazoa; phylum Chordata; class Mammalia; order Primates; family Indriidae; genus Propithecus; species Propithecus coquereli. Next base: position 1,039,670 of record NW_012140969.1, read on the forward strand.
ATAAGCTCCCCTGGCTGACATCCAAGGACAGCCGTTCTCCAGAAGGTGCCTGGGGGCAGGGCACGAAGCTCTCAGACACCCCCACTCCAGAGGAGGGGGGCAGACACACCCATCCTTGGACTCAGCTTGTGCAGTTAGGCCGCTGGGGCAACCTTTGACCTCTGGGAGGCTCCTCTTTCTACTGGGACCCCATGAACTGGGCCCTAAGACATTCAGTGTGAGGCTCTGCAGGCTCCGCGTCTGCAAGGAGGAAAAATGGAACCACATTTTTGCCTGCAATCGGGGCTGCAGGCAACCCTGCCTCGAGCATGTCAGGAGGAAAAAGCAGGTGAGGGCATCTGTGTTCTCATCTAACCCCAGCGGGCCTCACCGGGCTCCTGCAGGTTCCTTCGCCCCAAGAATTGAGACTTAACTTTCTCTGAGATCCTCTCTGCAAAACCTCTCCACACGACCAGGTGACCTACGATCAAAAAAGTTTGATGGCATTAACTAAGAAAACTTAGAGGCCACAGTGAGAATCCACACTTGCCTTGAAAACCATTCAAAGTCGCTTTTTCTTCCAGGACCAGTCTCGTCCCGAGAGAGAGAGAGAGGGCTCCTTCGTGGCAGGAAAGGTGCTTGCTGCTAATGGGAAATATTAACCCGAGGCCTTTATCCCGGTGGCAGCATTCCATTCTGATCCAAGGTTCCCTCCACCAGTGCAGCGTCATTTCTGTGACATTATGTGCTTTAATTTTTAAATGTTTTTTTTTGTAGAGATGGGGTCTTGCTATGTTGCCCAGTCTGGTCTTGAACTCCTGGGCTCAAGCGATCCTCCTGCCTCAGCATCCCGAGTAGCTGGGACTACAGGTGCATGGCACCATGCCTGCCTAACATCTAAATTAATGTCTAATACCAGCAGCATTGTTCTTGTTTAATAAAGATAAGAAGTAACTAAGGCCAACTGCTATAGATGAGTCATCTTACGGGGATTAGGGTTAAAAAAAAAAAAAAGGAACGAAGTGGAACATTCTTGGGCATGAAACCAGCCGGCTGCATATTATGGTCTTAAAGTACAAATGTACAAACTCTTCACCTGCAAAGATTCCTGCCTGGCAGGGAATGTCCTCAGGAAATACTGATAAGGGCTCACAAAAAAAATGTCACCTATATCATTGTTACCTGGATTTGATCCTTCTTAATGGATAGTACAAAAGAGTCAACTTAAAATTTAAAAGAGGAAAAACTAAAGTTAAATTAAAAATCAAGCAATACTCGTACTGTCATTTACGAATGTCTCTATGTCCCCGTGTTTACTGCCATGGGCGTATGTGTTTATAGTTATAATCGCAGTGAACACACAAACGTCTCATGTTGCCATGGTCTTTGTAAGTATCGCTTGAATCATTTCCCTGTTGCTGGACGTTTGATGCATTCCGATTTCATGTACGAGTCCCCGTGAGACAGGATTGCGGGGGCAAAGGTTAGGAATGCTTTCTGACTTTAGATATGTATCACCAAATTGCTGTTCCAAATGCTGCGCCAGTGAGGGCAACCTCACAGGAGAAATCTGGCTCAAGAAAGAAAACCCTGGAAGGTGGTATCACAAATCGTGAGGTTATATGCGTTTCCCCTCATCTTTCTGTTTTCCAAATTTCTTGCGATGGTCATAGGATTTTTATAATTAAAAAAAAAAAAGTTAACATTAGAGATAGCTGGTTGAAGAGTATATGGGAACTTTCCCCATGGTCTCTCTCTCTTTTTTAATTTTTTTTATTTCAGCATATTATGGGGGTACAGATGCTTAGGTTACGTATGTTTCCCTTGCCCCCGCCCCCCAAGTCCAAGCTTCAAGCCTGTCCATCCCTCGGATGGTGCACATCGCACTCTTTGTGTATGCATATACCCGTCCCCTCCTCCCCGCTCCCCACCATGGTCTCTTAAAAAACTTATCTGTCAACCAAAAATTATTTCAAAATAAAAGTTAAAAAGAGCTGAAAGTGGATGGCCACTATGTTTGATGTCAACCCAAATCAACGGTGTGTCAGTTTGCATATGGCTTACTTTTTTTTTTTTGAGACAGTCTTGCTCTGTCACCTGGGCTAGAGTGCTATGGTATCAGCCTAGCTCACAGCAACCTCAAACTCCTGGGCTCAAGCAATCCTCCTGCCTCAGCCTCCCAAGCAGCTGGGACTACAAGCACACACCATGACACTCAGCTAATTTTTCTATTTTTAGTAGAGACGGGGTCTCGCTCTTGCTCAGGCTGGTCTCGAACGCCCGACCTCAAGTGATCCCCCTGCCTGAGCCTCCCAGAATGCTGGGATTACAGGCCAGAACAGGGGTTTGAATCTTAAGTCTGCCACATGCTATTACCACCTCTGTGATGTCAGCCAATTAATCGGCTGGTCCCCCTAAGACCATTTAGTCACCTGTGCAAAAGCAATGAGTAGCACCTTCCTCATAGGACTCTTGGGAACATTAAATGAGGAAATAAACCTAAAGCGTCCAGCAACCGAGCAAGGGCTCAACTCTTGGCTCACTCATGTGAGACCCTAATACCAAAGCACCCAACTGAAGAAAGACCTGATGACATTTTCCTGAACACAGACAGGACCACGGAACACCAACACACTGGGATGTGGAGGAAATGGGGGTTGTCCGCATCGTCTTGGCAGTCACGGCTTGCAAATGGGCCATGTTTCAAAAAAAAAAAAAAATCATTTACAAATCTATTTAGAAAAGTTAAAACACATCTTGTGGTTATGATGGTGTGGTGTCTTAGTGAGTCTGGATCCCCAGCCCAGAGGAGCCCAGGTGATCAAGGAAGTTAGCAAAGGAGCGTGTTAACAAACAATTACGGGATTTTCAGTGGAGGAGCTGGGAGTGTCCTGAGGAGGAAGATGAGTCATTCTGCCTTGGGGGATTGGAGGTCATGGGGTCATCTACACTGGGTTTTGGAGAATGAGTAGGAGTTCGTTAGGAGAAAAGAAGGATGGGGGAAAGCCACTGGAAGGGAGGGCAGCGGGCAAGGGCAGAGGTGACACAAGGGAATGATGGCATATTGGGGGGAAATGGTTAAAGCACAGGGAGGGGGTGGGGGCCATGGGCAGGGGCTGGACAGACAGGGAGCACGAGAGGAGTGTGGCCAGAGACGAGGATCAAAAGGCAGGCTGGGCTGGGCATGTGCAGTGTCTCAGGCACTGCCCCATGGTGCTCTTACTTCCTGTCGCAGAGCCAGGGGAGATTTTAGGTGAGGGAGAGGCATGATTAGACTCGAGTGTCACAGAGGTAACCGGTGGCAGGACAGGTGAGCCATTACAGGGGGGCAGGGATGACAGAAGCAGGGAACCAGTTTGGCAGCCTGAGTGCCAGGTGACAAAGTCCTTAAGGAAGGCAGGAAGACGGGGCAGCAGTTCAGAGGCAGGACCAGCGCGGCTTGGCGCCCTGTTAAACACGGGCTGGGTGAAAGAGACCAGGATGATGGAGACGTCTGGTTTGGGCCACTGAGGTGGGACAGGGAGGGAGAGGGGGACAGAGGTAGGAAGAAGAACAGAGCTCTCCCTGTGGACACTCTGGTACTCTGCCCTCAAGGTAGCTGAAAACCCATGTGGTGTCAGGATCACCGTCCAGGCTGGGAACATCTATTTGGGAGCAACCCACGTGTGGAAACAGCTGGAACATCCAAAGAAAATGACAAGAGGGTACAGTCGTCCTGCATAGTTGAAAAGCTGGCCTTCCATACATTTGAGTCTCAAATCCCAACAATACTGTATTTTCCATTCAAACACATTAAGAGTCGACTGCAGTTGAAGATGGAATTCTGAAGAATAGTGTTTACTCAAAGGCTAGTTTGGATCCCAGCTGTCTTGCCATTGGTCTTGGGACACATTCTTAGGAATCTTCCATGTAACAGGTGCACCCCATAACTGAAGTCTCTTCCCCACTGACAGGCACGATCAGGGCGGAGCCCAGTGCCCTCTGCAAACTTCTGCTTACCTAGAGCCACTCTGTATGTCCCCAGATCCGTGTATGTCAGCGCTGCTGGCTACCACAGTTATGCACTTTAGCAACAAAATGCTACCCAAACTCATGAACCTATGAGTGCAAAAGAGTTAACTGTTTCTATGAAACTCAGTCAAATGTTCCAGAAAAACTTTAAAGAACATCTCTTAAAAACAAGCAAAACAAAATACAGTTGACCCTTGAACAAGACATGCAGGTTTGAACTGTGTGAGTCCACTTATACTCGGATTTTCTCCTGCCTCTGCCACCCCTGGGACAGCAAGACCAACCCCTCCTCTTCCTCCTCCTCCTTAGCCTCCCCAAAGTAGGCTGCAGTGAAGATGATGAGAATGAAGACCTTTATGGGGATCCACTTCCGCTTAATGAATAGTAAATATATTTGCTCTTCCTTATGATTTTCTTACTAACATTTTCTTTTCTCTAGCTTATATTATTGTAAGAATACAATATAGAATACACATCACACACAAAATCTGTGTTAATCGACTATTTATGTTACCGGTAAGGCTTCTGGTCAGCAGTGAGCTATTAGTAGTTAAGCTTTTGCGGAGACAGCTACTTGGGAGGCTGAGGCAGGAGGATCGCTTGAGCCCAGAAGTTCGAGGCTGCTGTGAGCTATGACAGCGCCACTGCACTCCAGCCTGGGCAGGAGAGCGAGACCCTGTCTCTATAAAATAAAATAAAAAATTTAAAAAAAGCATACAAAACGTGGCACTCCACAGACGTCAAACAGATCGCGTGTTTACAGCACTGACAGCTGAAACACGAAGGTGGGGTGTCACCTGGTTCAGCCTCAGCTGGGGACGTGAGCACTGGGGACTCCTGCGCATGGGCACAAATCACAAAAGTAGTGATGTTGGAGGTCACAGAGAAAGGTTAGTGAGTGGGTGAATCTGTG
>NW_012140969.1:1044622-1046219 GCF_000956105.1 Propithecus coquereli
AAAAAAAAAAAAAAATTAAAAATAAAATGACATTTCATGTCTTCTTAACTCTTGCAAATATAGGTAGCAATCTGGAATTTGCTGTTGGGTTTGTTGTTGTTGTTTTTTTTTTTGAATTTGCAATAATTGCTCGTTGAGAATTACCAAGGGCTGTTCAAGAAATTTGCTTTCTCTGAAGATTTGCTCTGCCTGAAAATGGTTCATCCTCTTTTTGGACAGGAAGATGTACTTTGGACACAAAACAAATCTGCCTCAGGGTATACGGAAAATACAATTGGCCCTTAATGAGTAACCCCTCCCATCACTGCGAGGCATAGAAAAATTTATTTTGTTTTTAGTACGAATATTAAATACCTTGTTTGCTCATCTAAAGAACTATAGGCAATTGTTTGCTTGTGTCTAGGGAAAGGAAAAACTACGTGATCTTTTACTTGTGTCTGGCCCAAAATGAATCAGGGCAAAAGATTTACTCGAGAACCCAGGTCTGAATTTAAATTTTGCTACATACATCTGGCGTTTCATTAATGTCACATTATTGAATGGTGCCTGCAACTTAGGAAGCGTATGTGTATTAACATTAAAATGAAAAACCAAAACAATAACAAATAAATGGCCAAGGATCTTTCCCGCCCTCCATTGGGCTAGCTGGCGGACGGCTCAGTGCTTATTACAACTGGACACGATATTATTGAAAATGATGATAAAAACGTCAGGGAAGTATCTCAAAAGTTCGATCCTCAAAATGCAATCTGGTATCCTCGCTGGGTTGCTAGTGCGGAAAAATGGGTGAAATCCGAGTAAAGTCTGGAAGCTCAGTCGACAGTCATATTAATGTTAGGGGAAACAGGGTGTGGGGTGTATGAAAATTCTCTGTTTTATTTTTGCAACTTTCCTGTAAACTGAAAATTATTCTTAAACAAAAAGTTCATTAAACAAAACAAGTACTTTCAGGATGAACTGAGGGGCTTGTTAACACAGGAGAGTAATTTTTAAAGAGGTACGTGCATGGGGGTGCTCTGAGTTACGTGAAGGAAGAACACGAGCTTACTTCCTAGGAGGGGGTGATCATCCCACCACATGCGCTAGACCCCCCGCCAACTAGGCTGACGTGCCGCACCGGGAAGCCTCAGAGTCCTCAGCCCCTCGACTCAAAGCGCCCCTTTGCCTGGCCAGCTGTGGGCCAGGTCAGAGCCCTTCTGAACAGCCCTCCTCTGGTCCCCAGCCCAGCCATGAAGGGCATGAGGCAGGGACAGCACACAGAGGTAAGGCCTGCGTGGGCAGTGGGGGGCGCAGAGCTAATCCCTTCTTGGCCATGTCACTTTAAAGACAGCTGCCACCTTCAGGGCTATTATTTATGGTGGGATTTTAAGTTCCGCTTAAAAAAAAAAAAAGTCTCCACACAACAGGCCGTGTGGTTGCGGGGCTTTGCTGGAAGGTGGGGGAATGTCACCGTCAAAGCCAGTGGGCCCGTCCCAAACAGATAAAAACACGAACTGCCACAAAAAGCCAGGGGTTACCTGCGCAAGAAAATGAAATTAAAAACTGCTTGACGAAATGCATTTTCAGCACTGCTAGTCCTTAAGTGGAACTGTCCTTT
>NW_012140969.1:1056799-1060467 GCF_000956105.1 Propithecus coquereli
GCGGAGGTGGGGGTCTCTGTCGTCCTTGCTGGCAAGCCCTGTGGCTGGTGCTCGCTAACTATTTGCTGCAGGGAGGGAGGGGATGTCCAGGAGGTGTCTGGTCTGGGGCCTGCCAGAGGAGAAACAAAAAAGCAAGGTGTAAGGAGTGCCTTGTTCTGGAAGATTCTGTCATGGGCCCTTGGAGTTTATACTTTCTCCTTGAACCTGAAGCCACAAGAAGGTTTATGGGCAGAGCTTTGCTTCTGGAAACAATGCCTGCAGCACAGGGGGCGGCCTGGAAGGGGCTGCGGGTGGGCACAAGGGGACAGCCGAGGAAGCTGTTGGGTGCCGGGCCTGCAGGGTAGGGGAGAAGTGGGGAGAGACAGAGGGGGAAGTGCAGGGGCCCAGGGAAGGCTGGGTGTGGGGTGGGAAAGACAGGGCTGGTTAGACCAGGAGCCGGCCAGATTCCAGGGCTAGGGAGGCGGCTTTGCGGAGCTGCCTGGGGATTAAATGGGATAAGAGACAGAATGAACCGTCCTTGGGGTCCCAGCTTTGTTGAAAGCGGTCTTGGGACCAGAGCAGCCACATTGCATGAGTGGTTTTGGGGGAGTGGGGAGGACTGCTGTATCACAACCACTGGCTTGAACTAGTATTATATATTATCAACTGAAATCCCTAAGTAGTTTTCTCATAAGCTGTCATTGGGCCCTATTTCCCTAGTTCATATTTATGTAGCTGCTTATTTATAAAAGCAGTTCTTAATCAGGGGCGATTCCGGCTCCCAGGGCCTTCTGGCAGTGTCTGGAGACATTTGTGGTCGCAGCCTCGGGGGAAGAGGGGTGCTCCTGGCATCTGGCAGAGTGGAGGCCAGGGATACTGCTCAACACCCTGCAGTGCAGTGGTCCCACCCCGGAGGATGATCCAGCTCCAAATGTCCTCGGTGTCCAGGTTTGGAAACCCTGACTTGGAGCTGAGCACAGGAATCTAAACTTCCACTGCAATGACACCTGGCTCACTGGCTCCAGCCAACTGTTTAAGCTGCAGACTCTCTCACATGGTGACTAAGGCCACCCCTCCGCTGTGTATCATCTCCAGCTTTGATAAGCCAGCTTTCTACACCTTTATCTTGCACAATTACAGGTTAAATGACAGATCAAGACGGCTGCAAAGGACAGAACCCCCAGGCAGCCTCCTGCTATGTTGACAGCAGCCCACTAATTAGGCAGCCTTGGGAACTCCTATCCACCTAGCTGCGAGCCCGGCTGAAGGATGATTAGTTCGGAACTATCTTAATATCTCTGCGTGTTTCTCATCCTGCCCCCAAGAATATGGTTGGGGACCTGATCAGATGCCTTCTATTTCCCTGTGTTCAACCCTGTGTACCTGCTGAGGCCTCAAAGGTCATGGTGACTCACGTTCAAGTTCTTGCAAGACCCTACAGTGTTGGAGGCAACTAGTGCAGAGAACTCCTCTAACTCAACAATAAAAAACAAACACTCTGATTCAAAGATGGGCGAAAGACTTGCATAGACATGTCTCCAGAGAAGATACACAAATGGCCAACTAGCACGGGGAAGATGCTCACCATCACGAGTCATTAGGGAAATAAATACCAAAACCACAACAAGATGCCGCTTCACACCCACTAGGATGGTTCAATTTTAAAAAATGGACAATAACAAGTGCTGGTAAGAATGCAGAGAAACTGGAACCCTTGTACTCTGCTGGTGGGGATGTCAAATGGCGTGCATGCTGAGGAAGGTGGCCTGGAAGCTCCTCGAAAAGTCCCTCATAGAATTACCATATGATTCAGCACCAGCACTTCTACTTCTGGCTTTATCTCCAAAAGAATGGTAGCAGGGACTCAAATGGGTATTTGTACACCCGTTCATGGCAGGATTAGTCACAACAGCCAAAAAGTGGGAACAACCCAAGTGTCCATCAACAGATAAACAAAACGTGACACACATACACACACACACACACACAATGAACTATCATTCAACCTTAAAAAGGAAGTTCTGACACACGCTACAACATAGATGAACCTTGAGGACGTCATGCTGAGTGAAATGAATCAGTCACAGAGGACAAATCCTGTGTGATTCCACTCATAGGCGGTCCCTGGAGTTGTCGGATTCACAGAGACAGGAAGTAGCATGGCGGGCGCCAAGGGCTGGGGAGGGGGTGGGGAGTGAGTGTTCCATGGGGCAGAGCATCAGTGTGGGAAGATGAGAAAGTTCTGGAGATGGAGGGGGGTGATGGCTGCGCAGCACTGGGAACGTGCTTAGTGTCGCCGAGCTGTGCACTTCAAATGGTTTAAAAAGATGGGACCAGTGATGCCGGAGACTTGAACTTCAGGGCTGCTGCTCCTCACCCACCTTGGAGTGTTCTCCCATGAACCCAACATTCCCCACAATGGAAGGTAAACACAAAAAGACACTCTTGCGCTGACAGCCGTCCAGTGTGACAGGGCCCAGATGGCTTCCAAGAGGTCAGCTCCAACACACCCCTCCGCCTGGCAGGTCTCTGCCTCTGAGCTGTCACGCATCAAACTCCCCGGCCAATGACCAGGATGGTTAATGGAGGTATGGGACCAAAAGCTGCACTATTTGGTGTTTTGAGTCATTCTGGTGAACAAGTTTAACTACCCCACAAGGGGCCAGGCAGAGGTGTCCCTGGAACTTTTTCTTTTTTTTTTTAACCAAATATGAACTAGTAAGAACCACTGCTAAAGGGTGTGATTAACCACCATTAGCAATGGACTTTTGTCCTGAGTTTGAGAAGGGGCAAATCCGATCAGGAGGCCAGAGGTATGGCCTCAAGACCAGAAGGGGATTGAAAGGACACAGAAGCTTGGCGTGCAACTTCATTTTTAACATATCTGAAAAAAAGAACGTGCCGAAGATCAAGAACCAGGCGGAGATGCCCTGTACTGCCCGGGCTTGTCCTAGAGATTATCTGCTTCCTTTTGCTCAAATGTCACATTGTTTTCTGGTATCAGGATGCAGGGACCTTCAACGTCATTGATGGGCGTTCCAGACTCGGAAAAACCATATGCCTCATGAATCAGTATTTCTCTTGAACCGTAAGGGGTCCCAGCAAAACAATGTCACCCCCTGAGGCCTTCCCAGGAAGGGTAGCCAGCTTTCCTCTCGGGCATCTTTTAAACAATTAAGTTAATTCACTTGACCACACGGATATCAAAATGACATGGCTGAAAACCATTTTAATGAAAACAACTGATTCTGAAAAGATTAATTCAGGTGTAGCTATGACACATCAGAAATCTTCCAGAAAACCCCACTGGCCTTATTTAAAACAAAAAAAAAACCCAAAAAAACCAAAAAAGCCAACAACTTTAACGTGGGAAATAAAGGGCAAATGTTAGCAGAGGTGGCCGTAAGGAGGGCAGAGGAAATCAAACGCTTGACAAAGGGCCAGTGAGTTTCTCTTTCAGCAGATAAAAAGCGCTCTGTAACCTGCAGGCAGGCAGGAGGCAGGGCAGAAAAAACAGACCCCGCAGAATGCCAGAAAAAACCTGTTTGCCTTCAACGGGCTGGGAAATTATTCAAGGGCACTGCGTTTCTGGAAAAAAATAACCGAAATGTGTCAGCATAGGTGAGCCTTAGAAAGATGCTACGCAGGGGTTTCCAGAACACCCGCCCAAAGGGGTCCTCGCCAAGCCA
>NW_012140969.1:1060522-1087250 GCF_000956105.1 Propithecus coquereli
CCCCCGCTGCCATTTGCAAATACCACGAGAGATCATTATCCCCCTACAAAAGGCACCATAGCATAGTGTCCCCTCAGGGGGAGCTACTGCTAAGCCTGTTCCAAGCACCATGGACAGAGAGGCACACCAGGAACACCTGCTGAGCTCGGGAGACAGGTGAGGGTCTCCTATCCTCCAACTTGTGTCCCTCACCGAATTTACAAAGTCAGACAGTCATGGCCACAGAAACACAACTGTAAAAATTATTAGTCTACTGCAGGGGCTGTGGGCTGGCCACCTGTTTTTGTCAATAAAGTTTTATTGGAAAGTGGCCATGCCCACTTGCTCACACATCTGTGGTTGCTTTTGAGTTGAGTAGAGTCTGTGTGGTCTGGAAAACCTAAAATATTTACTACCTGGCTCTTTACGGAAAAAAGTTTGCCGATCCCCAGACTACCATATCTAACTGGTTTGTTCTGGAAGGGAGGGCCTATTCCCAAGAATCAAAAGGCACCCAGCCGAGCCCAAGCGGCATGGGAACTCTCATTGCTACCCCTGACATGCAGAAAGGACTGGGATAAGGGAAGCCGCAAAGTGAATTAACTATGCCAAGTCATTACTGAATTCCAGAGCCCTAAAATAGCCTATGCTGGGAGCAAACAGGTAGCAACGGGGTTGGTTTCTGAGCATGTCAAGGTCCCTACCATCCTATGTACGCCGGTTAATAGCTATTAATGCAAGTCAGCAACCAGCTCCTACATCAGGAAAATTCCAGAACCTTTCGAAGACCTTCATTAGTATTCCTTTTAGAACTGCAATGGTGTGAGCTTGAATATATTTTAATGTGTCCCGTGTCTCAAGGTCAGATTGTCGAGTAGGTGCAGGGGTAGGTGCAGATGGTACGATATTTTTCCCCCTTCTCTAAATCCACAAAACTTTTGCATTTGAGGAAGGTGGTGTTTGAATGCGTGGGGAAGAAGTAGATCAATACAGAGCACAGGCGAACGGCCAAACATTTGATAGCTTGTAATATCAGGCACCTATATATACTTTATAGCAAATTATATTCACAGAGACTTCAGGTTTAGAAGCTTTCTAAAAATCACCTAGGAGTTCTCCTGCAACTCCCTTTTTCCTTTCTGCAATTAACCGGTTCAAGAGTAAGCCAATGTTCAACACTTCCTTTAACTTCAGAACATGGGAAAATGATATGTGTTGTAAAGAACTTAAGAGATTAGCAGTGATACCTTGTAAACTTGTTCTCATTTGCAAGTCACTAGAAAGAGAAGGTTCCCGTGGTGGCTGCAGTAGTGTCGCCCCGAAATCCACGTCTAGCCAGAACCTCAGAATGCGGCCTTATTTGGAAACAGAACCTGTGCGGAGGTCGTGAGTTAAGGGTCTCAAGATGAAATTTCGATTTAGGGTGAGCCCGAGAGCCAAGGAGAGACACAGACACAGAGAAAAGCACACAGAGGACGCCAAGGGACCCTGGAGGTTGACAGTGGAGTGACGCGGGCACAAGCCACCGACGGATGCCTGGGGCCACCTTCTAGAAGCTGGAAGAGGAGAGGAAGAATTCTTCCCTAGAATCTTCAGGGGGAGCCCTGCAGAAACCTTCATTATTTCAGGTCTTAACAGAACTGTGACAGGATCCATCTCTGTTGCTCTAAACCACCACGTTGGTGGCGCTCTGCTACATCAGCCCTGGGAAACAAAGTGCCTTGAAAGTCAAAGCTATTCACTGTGGCATCAAGCGCTCCACGTTTTCTAAACGTTCCCTAAGTGTGCTGGGATACCGAGGCGGCGCTTTGACATTGTGGCCTGTGACCCTTCAGTCCATTGGGAAAACCGTTTTCCACAAAATAAAATAGCACGGAAAATACCAGAGTCTATTGTGCATAATGAAGATAAACGTTCTTTGGTAAAACTTCGGGTCCTGTCGTGTGCGTGCTTATTGGGTCACTGTGCCAAATGTTCATTTTTGTGACGGTCACAGTCAAAATGAAACGCACTGGTCTCAGGCAGCTTCAAAGACTCCCAGAGGCCGCTGTCAAGGTATCTTCATTAGTAAAATCTCTGGGACAGGGATGCTCAGTGTTGCCCCTCAAGCATCTGATGAACCAACTAACCGACCATTTCCCTAGAGCCAGGACGAAGAAATCTACAAGAATCAGGACACGAGGTCAGTCCAACTGAGTGAAACGGCCCCCAGGACAGCCCCTGGCATGGTCCCCCTCACTCCACTATAGCTTCAACATTTCTATTGTTACAGATTAAAAATAGCTACATTCAGGCAACAATGTGGATGAACCTGCAAACTTCATGCTAAACACAAGTAGCCAGACGCCAAAAGCCGAATACACGGTAGGCTCCTTTTGTAGGACTCCACGGATACAAAGTGTCCGGAACAGACAAATCCAGACACAGAAAGCAGGGTGGGGGCTGCGAGGGGCTGGGAGGACAGGGAGTGGGTAGTGACAGCCACGGGCTGTGACGAAAAAGTTCTGGAACTAGACAGTGCTGATGGCTGCACAACTCTGAGACTACACTAAAAACCACTGAATTGTAAAAGGGTGAATTTTACGTAATGTGAATTATAATGTCCCACTTTTAAAAAGCAGCAGCAAGGCAGACTCTGTGGACGACGGGCCTGTCCCCAGCAGGTGGGGACGCTGGGGCACCGTTCCCTTTGACTGAAGCTTTTGGAAAATTCTGGGATAGGGAGACACACCAAGAGGGATTTTATCTTTCTGACCCTCCAAGCCAGAGAGAGCCGATTTAAAGGCGCACATTTATAAGATGTGACTCACAACTGTTCCTCAGATTTCTGGAAGCAACTGCTGTGGTTGCACTTCATTGGTAAGGAAGTTTATTTTAAACCATGAATGAATGAAGGAAGGAACACACCCTCCCACCGTTGAGCGCTCCACAAACCATAATAACCCTATGACATAAGAAGCATTGCTAGGTTTCTAGTTTTACAGATGAGGAAGCCGAGAAGGAGAGAGTTTCAGGGGCATCTCCCACACCAGAGAAGGGCACCGGAGCTCCCCTTGGCACTGTGTGCTGCCACCTTTGTGCTCCTGGGGCCCAGCTCACGGGCCGGAGAAGGGGCCTCGTGGGAGGACCCTGTGCTGACACTGGGCCCCCCGGATAATCCAGGATGACCTCCCATCTCGAGGTCCTTAACTCAATCCCATCTGCAGAGTCCACTTTGCAGTGTAAGGGAACAGATTTGGGTTCTTGGGGGTCAGGAGGTGGCTGTCTTTCGGGGGCTGTTATTCTGCCTACCACACCGGTCACGATGGTGTCACAAGACCAAAGTGGTGTGAGAAGCCGGCTATAAATTACAGATCAGAGGAGAGACGCTTGTGTCCTCTTATATCTGCAGGGACACTCCACCCTCTATGCACAATGTGCCGGGGCTGGGACAAGATGGCTGCTGCCTGCTGGGAGTGGACAGGGCAGGCCCGAGAACTGCAAGGACACGGGAGCCGCCAGCGGCTTCTGCCTCTAGTTACATAAGCACGTCGACCCGACCACGCTCTGCTGTCAGGTTTGCTCCATTTTCATTTGGGTGGATCGCGAGTCACTCGGCTGCCGGGTTCTCTTCCTTGTTCCTTCCTCTCCCAACAATCTCTGGCAGGCGGTGACTGTGTCCTAAACACAGATCACTCTCCTTCTGCCCCAAAGCACTATAACCTCAGGGTCCCTGACAGGCTCTGAAGGGCTACCCTTTAGTGTTCTTGAGCCTTGAAAGAGTTTGGCATGGGGTGGAGGCAGGGAGAAGAGATGCTTGATCCAGGGGCAAGGGACACAGCTTTTTATCTCTCCAGTGCAAGATAACTTTTTATTTTTATTATTATTATTTTTTAGAGATAGGATCTCGCTCTGTTGCCCAGGCTGGGGTGCAGTGGTGCGATCATAGCTCACTGCAGCCTCGAACTCCTGGGCTCAAGTGATCCTCGTGCTTCAGCCTCCCGAGTAGCTGGGACAACAGGCACACACCACCATACCCTGCTAATTTTTCTGTTTTTTGTTTTTTTTTTGTAGAGATGGGATCTCGTTCTTGCTCAGGCTGGTCTCGAACTCCTGATCTCAAGCGATCCTCCTGCCTCAGCCTCCCAAAGTGCTGGGATTACAGGTGTGACCCATGGCACCCGGCTCAAGATAACTTTACAGAGGGGTCCAAGGCAGTCATGGCAATGGACAGCAGCATTTACAAGCTGCAGGGAGCTTACGCTGCATCAGTGGAGCTCTACTGGCTGATGACCTGTGGCCTCACCATCTACCCAGCCAGGACCCCACACCTGCTGGAGCCATTGGAAGAGATTCGTCTCTGCCACACTGCCAACTAAGCCCCACCGCATCTACCTTTAACTCTGTCTGGATTCTGTCCTCTCTTCATACTGTCCTGTGTCTGTCCGGGCCATCTCCTAACATGCCTCCCGCTACCCAGTCTCAATCCATTCTTTAAAATCCTGTCCCATGCCCAGAGCCATTGCCACTGTGCTACTAGTTTTCATCTCATCTCTCTCTTTTTTAACAGCTTTATTGAGACAGAATTCACATATCACACAATTCTCCCTTTGGAAGGGTCAGATTCAACGGCTCTTAGTATATTCAAAGAGTTGTACACCTAACACCATGATCAATTTCAGAATGTCTTCATCACCCACAAAAAGAAGCTCCATCCCCATCAGCAGTCACTCCCCATTCATGACCCCCTGCTCAGCCCCTGGCAACCGCAAATCCATTTTCTGTCTGTATGGATTTGCCTCGTCCGGATATTTGCTACAAATGGAATCATACAACTTCACTCCTTTTCATTGCTGAGTAATATTCCGTTGTGTGGATGGGCCATGTTTTACTGATCTATTCCTGAGCTGATGGACATGTGGGCTGTCTCCACTTTTTGGCTATTCTGAACAATGCTGCTATGAACATTCAGATATGAGTTTTTATATAGTCCCATATTGTCATTTCTCTTGGGCATACACTTAGGAGCGGAAATGCTAGGTCACAGGTTAATTCTACGTTTAAGCTTCTAAGGAACTGCCAGACCGGTTCACAAAGCAGCTGTATCATTCTACATCCCCATCAGCAGTGTACGAAGCACCCAATTTTTCCATCTTCCCATCACTCTTAAAAATCTCTAGTTAGGAGCCCCCAAGTGGATACCACAAAGAGTCACAAGGACCCACCACGAATCGCCACCACACCTGGCACTGTGAGCACCGCAGAGCTCACTCCCTCACTGCTTCTAACAGCCAAGGATGCTTAAATTCTGGCTGTCCATTGTATCCGGTCAGTCACCGTCCATTTTACCCTCGAAAAGCAACTACGGAGACTGCTAAGCCCTACCGGAAATGACTTCTTGATTTATTATTCTTTCTCAACACAATTTCACTCTTCTAATAAATCTTAGCAAATCAGAGTTATCCGTAAACAGCACGTCGCTGGATGTCCTTGCAAAGCAGGATGAGTCTAGATTCCTGCCAAGTAATTTGATGTCGGTCCTTCCCTGCTCCCATCCACGCTGCAATGGAGGGGTCGCTGGCTCAGACCTGAATCTTTCTTTTGATTCTGTCTCCTCCTGAAACCCACACGCATGAATGGCGAGCTGCTAAGACATCCTGGAATTATTTCATAGCTACCCATGACAGCTGCCCAGCTCTGTGAATACACTGAAAACCACTGAATGGTATACTTTAAAAGGGTGAATTTTATGATATACAAATTATATCTCAATAATGCTGCTATATTATTAAAAAAAGTGACATGAATTTAAAATGTAATGATCCACAGTGTGTTAAATGTATACTCTTAGTGAAACTTTTAGAATATTTCTATTTCAAGATACGATCATAAATCAGTGTGTCTGATAGTTTAAACACAATCAACTACAATTCTCTACTCAGTTGAAATTATGTCTCTATCCACAAACAAAAGCCGAGAAGCAAAGAAGCTAAATTTGGTTTACACACAACTTAATGTGAACAGTAAAGAATGTGTCCAACTGCCCAACTGCAAGGGTCGAGTCACTGAGACCTCAAGGAGGACATTATTTTAACCAGTTTTCCTCCCTCACCTGGTCGGCCACATTCCTACTCCACAAAAAAATTCCTACAGGCAGCTCTAGAGCCTCAACTGGAATTGTTTTGCACCTGGAGAGAAGGTTTTCAAAACGCAGTAGCTCTTGACCAACAGAGGAGGAGGGGAAAGGAAAGTTCACCTAACAAATAACAAAGAAACCACAATTGGTTAGACTTAATAAAGGTCTCTGGGCTTTCAATTATTTAAGAGAACTGGAGGGGAAAATGTTTTGAAAGTCACAGATGGAGTTTGAAGAAACGGGTAACATGACCCGGGATGAGTGACAACGAAGGAGACCTTGACACAGGATCAAAACTATGTTAAACATGTGGTGGGTAAACATCTAGGGAGGCTGAGCTGGTCACCGCAGCCCTGGTGGACGATGGCTTTGCAGCCGTGTAATTGCTACTGTGTGACAAGAATGCAAATTATACCACTGCTGATGCCAGAAACAATGCATGCACAATTCAAAGTAGGGGCATTCTCAAGTCAAGAAAAAAAGAGAGAAACCAATCAAAGAATCTCTTTCCCGTTCCTCTAAGGTATGCCATTTGAAAATAAAACAAGCTTTGAAGGATATATACATCACAGAATGGTTAAATCCAGCTTAAGAACAAACGCATCACTTCACATAGTTATGATTTTTGTGTTGAGAGCACTTAACATCCACTCCTCTTGCATTTTTCAAGAACGCACCATGTTGTACGCAATAAATATATACAATGTTATCTGTCGATTAAAAAAAATTAAAGTCACACACCAATTTCAGAAAAAAATAAAAATAAGCTATACAAAACCAAAACGAATTATGTTTGCAAGAATGAAACTTATTATGCCTTCTAGCTGTTTGCTCTTATCTCCTCTAGAACAAATATCTTCATTTTTTTTTTTCCCCTCAGGAGAGTTTGTTGACCCACAGAAATAGCAAACTATTGATAACGCATAAACCTAAGCCCAGTCCAAACAACAACCAAGATGCTCAAATTTTCCAGACTTTTATTACTTGGAATGTCAACCTCAAAATACAATCCTGGGAGCATGCACACATACACAGGATATACAACATTGACTGAGTGTTCACCATATGCCAGGCACTTCTGCCATGCACCTTGCACAGATTATCTCACAGAACCCCCTACCAATCCTTATTCCCATTTCAAAGATGAGAAGACTGAGGCTTCCCAAGGTTACATGGCTAACAGGTGGTGGAATTGGGACTAGAACTCAATTGCCCTTGGCCATCGGGCTGTCCACACTGTGGTGAACTCTTTCTGGTCAACCAGAAGAGAAGGGGCCCTTCAAAGCTACTGGCTGGAGTTCCATGTCCCCGAAAACAGAGTAAAGGAGGAAAAGTTGTGTTCTTTGCTGGTAAGACTTCAAGACACTTTTTGCCCTCCCGGCCAGCCATCCTTTCTACGGCTTCCATCTCAACAGAGCGACAGGTAAAGAGATTACAGCTGTTACACAACACACAAGGACCAAGGAAACGCTTCTCATTCCTGTCCGCAATGAACGCACCAGCTGAGTTTTTATGCACAAAAGAAACTGGAATAGAGGAGTCAGAAAGACAGAAAGCACACACACTTCGCACCTTTTTGTACCCAAAAGCTCCCTGGCAGGGAGGAGGACGTCTGCTCCGGGTTGTGAAGGTTCTCCTGGGAAGGCCTTAAGTATTATCGTGTTGGGTGCAGTGGAGGGTATCATTCCATCTCTGGTCCTGCCCCAGGCGCTCCTTCCTGAACAAGGAGCACAGGCTGCAGCCCGAGTGACCTTTCTCGCCTCCCTTGGAGGAGGGGAGGCTGCAGCGCCCCAGGGCTGGCTGGGGCTCGCACGGGGCCGCCGGGCATGGTCTGCACCCCTGCACCCTGCATTGGCCACCTGGAGCCCCCATGCATTGAAGGCGCAGCTTGAACCGGAGCACCCGTCCACCCGCCTGGGGGAGCGCACCGGGGCCCGGCGGGAAGCCCCGAGGCAGCCCCGAGTAGGGGGAAGGTCCCGCGCCCCAGGCCGCCCCGGGTGGGAGGTGGGGAGCCGAGGCCTCCCTCCCGAGCCCCGTTCTCCTCGGGACCGCCCCGCCGCCCTCACCTCGGCCGGGTCGCCCGCAGGCCGCTCTCCGCCCACTCCTCGGCTACTCTGGCAGCCGCCGCCACCGCCAGCACCGCCTCCGCGGGGCCTCTCCGGATCCACAGTCACCCGCAGATGGGAGCCGGAAGCGGGAAGCCGCGGGATAAGCGGCGCATGCGCAGCACCGCCCCCAGGCGAGGGGCGTGTCCCGGAAGGGGGCGGGGCTTAGGGGGCGGGGCGGTCGCACGAGGGACTTGGCGTTATCCCACTGAACGCCAGGGACGGGGTGGGGGCGTCCGCTCGGCCTTGTGGGGGGGCGCGAGGACTGAAGGGGCAAGGTGCTTGCGGGGAGGGTGGGGGCGACCCTTCAGGGACGGGTCAGCGGGGTTGGGGGTATTTTGGGGGGTGGTCAATGAGGGCCTGGGTACCCTAAGATTTGGGGGTCCTGGGGGGACAGCGGGGTTGGGGGGAGCCCTGAGGTGAGATCAGCGGGATTGGCGGAGTCAACGGAGGCCTGAGTGATTAGCGGGGCTGGAGAGGTTGTCCTGCGGAGGACAGGAGGGTTCGGGGATTTCTTGGCGGGGGTCGCAGAGGGGTTGGGGGGTGCCTTGGCGCAATCAACACGAGGAGTGCATGGAGGAGGAGTGTCAGCGGGCTCCTGGAGGCTCTTTGGGGTTGGGGGTAGCTAATGGGGACGCCTCTGGTGGTGGGAAGCCTGAGGGGGAACAGTCCAAGAAATGAAGAGGGTGGGGTCTGTCGCTTGTGACGAAGGGGCAGCTTAGACTCCAGAAGGGTGGGTCTGGGAAAAAAATGAGTCATGTACCCATCAGGTGGTCTCAGACACCCCAACATAGGTGCCATCAAATACCCCAAACACATATCAGACATCCAAGCAGGTGCCACAAGATAGCCAAAACAAGCTTTCAGGTGTCACAAAATATGTCAAACATCCCACCTGGGTCCATCAGACACCCCAAAATACACACCACAGACCCCCAACACAGATGCTGTCAGATGCTCCCAAACAGGTGCTGAAACACTTGCTAGACACATGCCAAACACATGCCGGACCCCCCCCACACACACACACAAGCTGCTATTTGACAAGTGTGGACAGGCCAGAGGCTGCCCCCAGCACCAGCATCCCCTCAGGAACCATCAGACATCCCAGCCTGGAGGCTACTTGTCCAGGCCGGGTCCCCCACAGGCGGGGCAGTTAGGCAGTAATCAGGTGGTGGTTGGGGGGTCCTGCGCATCGGAGGATGTTGAACAGCATCTCTGGCCTCTACCCACCAAACGCCAGTAGCTTCCCCGGTCCTGACAAGCAAAAATGCCTCAGCCATTGCCAAATGTCCCCTGGGGCAGGAACAAAATGGCCCTCAGCTGAGAGCAACTGGCCAAAGAGACATTTAGACTCATCCAGCCTAATTCCGGATTCCTGGGTGGGGTGGGGGTGGGGCTGCGCTTTGTCTTACAGGGTCAGAGTCATGTAGCAGAGGGAGTTCTGGAAAATGAATGAGCAACACACAGGTGGTGTGCAAGGGCAGCCAGGGGACCTCAGGGTCACTGAGTAGTGGGAGAGAAGGAAGGGTGGAGGGGTAGAGAGGATCAGACCATGAAGAACCTCAGAGGTCACTCCCTGGAACAGGACCGTCTGGAACGGTGTTTGGTCAATGGGGCTGGTCGCTGAGAAAGCGTCCGGGCTTTACCATGGAGACCCCTTCCCTAATTACCTGAGGTGTGACGCATCCTCTGTTCTGTTTAACTTACTGTGAGGCCGTTGCCTCTACAGGATGGCCAGTAAGGTCTGGCTTTGAATGCCTCTGGTGGCAGGTAGGCCTGTGGCGGGTTATAGCTGGGGAGTCCCTGTTCTCAGCCTGTTAGGAATGAGACTCAGGTGTTCTGGCCCTGGCACAGGTGTGGAGGGGGGGCATGGTCCGAGCAGAGGGACACACCATGCTAAGTGCTACCCACATCCTTTCTCTCTTTTCCTTCCTTCCTTCTTTCCTTCCTTCCTTCCTTTCTTTTTTTGAGACAGGGTCTCACTCTGTCGCCCAGGCTGAAGTACAGAGTCATCATCGTAGCTCACAGCAACCTCAAACTCCTGGGCTCAAGCGATCCTCCTTGCCTCAGCCTCTCAAGTAGCTGGGACTGCGGGCACCACCACATCTGCCTGATTTTTCTGTTTTTTTGTAGAGTTGGGATCTCGCTGTGTTGCCCAGGCTGGTCTCAAACTCCTGGCCTCAAGCCATCCTCCCACCTCGTCCTCTCAAAGTGCTAGGATTACAGGTGCGAGCCACCACGCCCAGCCTAACACATCATTTCTTTTACACAAACTCAAATCTTCCTTGATCTCAAAGCGTTGTCCTGAAAATCACATGATGTCTCCAGGAGGAAGAACTTAATTCACACCACTCTGAGAGTCACTATGGTGACTCACTTCCAAAGAGTGGAGTAGAGAAAGGGAAAAATAGTAACCTGGAAGACATTATCTTAACCAGATGAATAAGGTTAACATCGCCAGGGATGTCGTGTGTACAGTATGTCCCATCTGATAGGATGAGACAAGAAGGTTCCAAAAACCCATAATCCCTGTCTAATTATGAGCAAATATCAGAAAAACCCAGATTGGGGGATAATGTACCAGATACCTGGCTAGTAGTTCTCAAGACTGTCCATCTTGAAGTCGTGAACAATAGGGCAAGACAGACAAACTCTCACAGACCAGATAGACTAGGGGAGACAGGACGATTAAAGATAATGTATCGCACAGGCATGGTGGCTCACACCTGTAATCCCAGCACTATGGCAGGCCGAGACGGGAGGATCCCTTGAGCTCAGGAGTTCCAGACAAACCTGGGTAACGTAGTGAGACCCCCATCTTCACCAAAAATGAAAAAATTAGCCGGGCATGTTGGTTCGCACCTGTAGTCCCAGCTACTCAGGAGGCTGAGGCGGGAGGTTGGCTTGAGCCCAGGAGTTTGAAGCTGTGGCGAGCTATGATTGTGCCACTGCACTCCAGCCTGGACAGCAGAGCAAGACCCCATCTCTAAAATAAATAAATAAAACATCTCTAAAAAAAATAAGTATTTATTTATCTCTAAATAAATAAATAAAACAAAATTTAAAGCATCTAACAAGCTAGAAGAATATAGAATTGGGTCTGTATCCATCTTCCCAGGGAGAACACTAGCTCAGCCTGGTTCCGGCACCTGCTCTGTGCACAGTTTTGTTTCCAAATCTCTGACTTCATCCCTTCCTTCTTCCAACCTCCCACCTTCCCCTTAAATCCGATGCCTAAGATAGATCCAGCAAACCTTGCCCCCCACCCCCGCAGAAGAGAGCAGGATGCCAGGAGAAACAGGAAGCCACTTGCTGCTTCAAATGAAAGACTTCAAAATGCTGAAGCTGGCAGTGCGCTTTGCAAAACCCATGCCAGCCTCTGCCAGCTCAGAGGTTCCAAAGCCAGTTGGGGAATGCCCGACGGAAGGAAAGCTCAAAAGGGAACACCCTTGACAGCAGCAGCCACCAGTGGGACACCCACAGTCCCACAGCTGGCAAAACAGTGGTCCAGAAAGAGGGATGTATGGGAAAGAAGGAACATACCCATGTGTGGTGCAGGTAAAGTCCAGGAATGCAAAACCTGCAGCTCAGGTCACTCAGAGGCACGTGGCCCGTGGGTGACGTTGCTCTCGCTGCATGGGCTAGGCTTATCCTGAGGTCTGTTCGCCATCTCATTAGCCCCACTGATTCTTGCCTGGGGCAATTCTGCTTCCACCCACCCAGGGGGACTTTTGGCCATGTCTGGAGGCATTTTTGGTTGTCACAACTGGAGAAGGGAGGGAAGGGAGGTTGCTACTGGCATCTCGTGGTTGAAAGCCAAGGGTGATGCTCAACATTCTAAATGCACAGGACAGCCCCCTCCGATCACAAAGAGTTATCTAGCCCCAAATGTCAACAGTGCAGAGGTCCAGGAACCTAGAACCAGCCTGAGCCTTGCCTGCCACGGTCGCAGTTTGGATTCCCGCTGCAAACTGCACGCACATCTTTTCTAACAAGCAATTGCCACCACCTCCTGTCCATTCCCTTCAGAGCGGAGCTCGTTCGCAAAAAGGCAAAGTTCCAAATACCAGCAATGACGAGAGGCATCTCCATCGGGAATTTCTTGAATCCAGTACTCTTTCCTAAGCAGAGACGGTGGCCACCCTCACACCACAACTACCAAGAGCCCCGGGAGGCAGAAAACCGCCTATTCTGGGTTCAAT
This sequence comes from Propithecus coquereli, assembly GCF_000956105.1. Taxonomy (NCBI): domain Eukaryota; kingdom Metazoa; phylum Chordata; class Mammalia; order Primates; family Indriidae; genus Propithecus; species Propithecus coquereli. The sequence goes on from NW_012140969.1 coordinate 1,072,927, forward strand.
TGTACCCACCCCCCAGTTCCTACGGTTACAGTCCTTCTCCCCCAGATCCTTCAGGATGTGACTTTATTTGGAAATAGGGTCATGGCAGATGTAATTAAATAAGACGAGGTCACACTGGCGTAGGGTGGGCCCCTAATCCAACATGACGAGTGTCCTTATAGAGTGGGGAAGTTTGGATCTCAGACACACACGCAGGGAGAATACAGTGTGAAGATTGGAGTTATGCGGTCACGGGACAAGGTACTGCCCAAAGCCAGGACAGAGGCCTGGAATAGACCCTTCCCTGGTGCCTTCAGAGGGAGCCCAGCCCTGCTGACACCTTCGTCTCAAACTTCCAGCCTCCAGAAATGTGAGGCAATAAATCCCCGACGTTCAAGCCCTGCGGGGCGTGGTGGTACTTTGTCGCAGCAGCCCCTGCAAACTCTCACCCGGCCAAGTCCAGGCTTTTCAGGAGAATTCTTGCAATGGCAAAAGCTGAGAGTTAAGGCCGGGCGTGGTGGCTCACGCCTGTAATCTTAGCTCTCTGGGAGGCCAAGGGGGGAGGATTGCTCGAGGTCAGGAGTTCAAGAACAGCCTGAGCAAGAGCGAGACCCCGTCTCTACTAAAAATAGAAAGAAATTATCTGGACAACTAAAAATATATAGAAAAAATTAGCCGGGCATGGTGGTGCGTGTCTGTAGTCCCAGCTACTTGGGAGGCTGAGGCAGTAGGATCGCTTGAGCCCAGGAGTTTGAGGTTGCTGTGAGCTAGGATGACGCCACGGCACTCACTCTAGCCCGGGCAACAGAGTGAGACTCTGTCTCAAAAAAAAAAAAGCTGAGAGTTAAGGGGAATTTCGCCAGTCCCTGAGTTAACCAAAGTGCCCCTGCCCTCAGGGACCGATCCCCTGGGTCGCTCCACGGAGATGCTGAAGTCTGCCCACGTCTGGCAAGGATGAAATGGAACGAGCTAAGGAGACCGCAGGAATGGTTGAAAGGAAGTGAGGAAGAGAGAGTGGCTGCCATCAGGGGCGATGGATTGGGCCACTGGGCTTACCAGAGCTCAGGAAGGGTTTGCCACACAAGGGGCAGCAGCTGGAGTGGCTGAAGAAGGTCCCTTGCACCAGCTGGTGCCCGCTGACACACTCCCGCTTCTCCCGAGCATCTTGGCCTTTCTCCTTTAGTTGTACTGGGCTCTTCACCTGCATAGCACGGAGGTGTGGCTTAGGATGGCCTCTGCAGGGGCTGGTCCTCTTATGCCTGTGCATCCAGCCCCGCCCCACCCCTAGCGCTAAAATCCCAGGGCTCGTGGGTCAAGGGCACCCTGCCAAGCCAAGAAGAAAGAGGGAGGCCCCCCCCCCCGGCCCAGCACCCCTTACCTTCTCCTTCTGCCTGGTGACTCGACTTCGGAGGCAGCTCAGCCTACGCTTCACTCCTGTGCTTTTCTCACTCTTCTCGTTCTTGCCGGCACCGTCCTCGCTCCTAGGGGGTGGCGGGAAGGTCCATTAGAGGGGGCTGCAGGCGATTCTTAGGCAACCCTGCAGGTCACTCCCAGAATCCACCTGGAACCTGTCTCCCTGTGGCCTCCTGCTGCACGAGCTTTGGGGACTGGGTTTGCAGAGGGGAATGCAACATGATCTCAAGCTTCAGTCCCTCTGCAGGCTGGAAATCCTGGCTCCGTTCACTTCTTGTATTTTTTTGAAACAGGGTCTGACTCTGTCACCCAGGCTGGAGTGCAGTGGTGTCATCCTAGCTCACAGCAGCCTCCAACTCCTGGGCTCAAGCGATCCTCCTGCCTCAGCCTCCCGAGTAGCTGGGACTACAGGCGTGCACCACTATACCTGGCTAATTTTTCTATTTTTTGTAGAGATGGGGTCTCACTATGTTGCCCAGGCTGGTCTTGAACTCCTGGCCTCAAGCGATCCTCCCACCTTGGCCTCCCTAAGTGCTGGGATTACAGACGTGAGCCACCAAGCCTGGCCCTCTGTTCATTTCTGATTCTTCCCTCAAATTCACACCCCACCCCACCCCTGTTCCATCTCTAATTTGCCTTTAAATCCATCCAATGTTCTGCCAGATCACTGCCATGCCTCCCCTGCATGGCTGGCACAGTCATATTTAATAAATATCTATTAAGTCAGTGACCAATAAGTCAGACACGGTTCCAGCCCTGGCAGAATCTATTCCCTGAAGGGAGACTCCATTCCTCCAGTCCTCGAGGCTCCTGGAACTTTGCAAATATCCATAAAGGTTTGTTAAATGAATGAGCGACTGAGAGAGAGAGAGAAGGAGGGAGTCTGGGACGCCCAGCCCTGTCTGTGGTCACCAGAACTGGTGATGCCCCAAACCCCACCATTCTTGAAGATAAAGTCTGTACTCCTTGGCTTCACTGAGGGGGTCTGGCCTCTGCCGACTTCTCCCACCTGCTGTCCTCCCAGCCCCTCCCTGCCGCCACCGCCTAAGCCGGGCAGTTCTGTTTTCTTTCCTTCGTCCTCATCTGTACATATTGGCAAACTCCTTCTCTTCCACCAGAACCCTGCTCAAACTGTCACCTCCTCCAGGAAGTCTTCCGCTCTCCTCCCAGGGTGTATGAGAGCCCCGCCAGGCTCCATCATTGCCTTGATGGGGGTGCCCCCAGCTCCTTCTCCCAGGGCAGGGGCCCGGGCAGAAGGGACCATCAGCAAACATGTGTTCCAATCCAGTGCCACCTCCCCCCACACCTGCCGCAGCTCTGTGTACTTACTCCGACAGGAACTCAAACCAGGTGAGGTTCGAGTGGGCTCCTCCGGGGCTGGCTGACATGCAAGCCCTCTGCCGGGCCCTGTGGGATCAGAGGGGACAGACACCTGGGTCTGCAGCCTCCTCCCCCCTCCCCAAGTCACCTCCTCTCTTGACCCTCCCCAGCTCCCCACCTGTATGGCTTCGGCATACAGGTACACGCCAAGTGCCACGTCTAAGCGCCCACCCATTTGACATTACGGGCTTGTGTATGGGGATGTTATGACCAGGATTTCCAGCAGAGGGCAGTAACGTGTCTCGGCCGAACAAAAATGAGCATCTCAGGAGAATTTTTCTAGCAGATAACAGTATCTCAGGAAAGAGGCACCTTTTCTCATTTGCTCCAAGGTATCCCCTGGGCTAGTGGCAGCTTTCCCCATCCGTGTCCTGTCCTCCCTTTTCTTCCATTCTTCCCTGTCCGCCCTACACCTGTCTCCCGTACCCGCTCCCTCACAGCTGTTCTGCTTCCAACTTACCCATGGTACTGCCGAAGTTCTTGAAGCACTTGTTGAACGATCAACCTGGGGTGGGGTGGGGGGATCGAAGCAGCCCACGGTCACCTTGGGCTGCAGATGCATTTTTCCCAAGACGAGCTGGGATTGCCTGGCCGGGCCCCGGGTCCTACTGCAGACCCTAACTGGGACCCCCCAACCCATCTCCACGCAGTGGCTGCATGGAGAACCTCGTCCAGGCAGTGGGATGGTGGCTGGCCCAGGCCACTTAGGGCCGGCAATGCTGCGCCCCTGCACCCCTCCTCCCCCAGCCTCGACCTCCTGGCCAGTCCTCTTGGGGCACGGGTTGGGGGTGGGGTTCCTCCCCTGCTGTGGGGCCGCCACTCACACATGGTCTGGCTCCACGTGGTCCTTTTCAATGCACTCCAGCAATGGGGGTTCTAGGCCTGGAAACAGCCCCCCGCACCCCAGAAAGCACAGATGTGAGAGGCTGTGGCGTAAGTGGCATAAGACCAGCCCTCCCGGACCCCACCCTGCCTGGGCCCCTGCAGAACTGGAGACTGTCCAGACGGGCTTGCACTCTCGGGGAGGAGACACGGGAACAGGACAGAGAGCCAGGGATGGATGGAGGTGTCCCCAGCATCTCACGGATGCTCACGACCTGCTAAGCACTTTACAGGCCAGAGCTCAGTGAACTCTCTAAAAAAGATAACACTTTTCTTTTTTTTTCGAGACAAGAGTTTTGCTCTGTAGCCCGGGCTGGAGTGCAGTGGTATCATCATAGCTCGCTGCAGCCTCTAATTCCTGGTCTCAAGCGATCCTCCTGCCTCAGCCATCTGAGTAGCTGGGACTACAGGTGCGCACCACCATGCCTGGCTAACTTTTTTATTTTTTTGTAGAGATGGGGTCTCGCTAGGTTGCCCAGGCTGGGCTCAAACTCCTGGCCTCAAGCGATCCTCCCATCTTGGCCTCCCAGAGTGCTAGGATTACAGGTGTGAGTCACTGCGCCTGGCCTGAGATACGCTTCTTGACCCCTTCTTAGAAAGGGAGCCACAGAGGCTCAGAGACTTGTTACGGGTTTAGACAGCAGGTTGGACTGACACCAGAGAGGTGCAAGATCTTAGGACAGAAATTCAGAGCCAAAGAGGCAGATAAAGAAAGAGATGGAGCAAGGTCATTGCAATGGGGCAGTCCACCCTGGCTGGAGGCCCCTGGGGAGAGGGGGAGGGGCAGAGGCCAAAGGTCCTTTTCCCTCTCTGGGTTCTCTGGGACCCCCAGCATTCTGCTTAGTTCCTGCCCCAGGGGACAGGAGGAGCCCCCACCCCCGGCCTCCCCTTTCCCCAGCTTGGTTGAATGAGGGAAACCCCCAGGCGGGTCTACCTTGAGCAGGTGAAGTGGGCCCTTCCAAACCCGGAGAGATTTCCAGGGAGCTGATCTCATAAAAGGACACTGGAACTGACTGTGACCTCACTCTTTTCTCGTGGCTGTTACATTCCTGCGAGGAATAAGCATCTCACTCAACCGGAAAGGCTGCCTGGGGCCCAGGGTTGAGGGTTCCTAGCCATGGCCACATCCACAGAACTTTGGGAGACACATTCATCCCAGCCCCAGCCTCCAGCCGCACGCAGCCAGGGGCTCCCACCAGCCACGGGCTGCAGTCCCGGCCGAGGAGCCCCAAGCTGTGGGCTGCGGCCCTGGTTAGCAGAGGCACAGGGTTCCAGCCACAGCCTGGAATTTCCCCGAGGGTCATCCGTGGTCACAGTCCAAGGTGTTCCAGCTACAGGACACAGCCCCAAGAATTGCATGCCGGAATCTCAGGTCTGAGGCTATCCTTCCTCAGCTGCAGACCCCAAGCATAGACACAGATCCTCCAAACCTAGCTGGAGCTACAGGTTGGAGAAGACACCCTTCCCTTCCGTCTCCAGCCCACGGATTGCAATCGTGGCCAAGGATTGTCTACCACAATGCCTGCCACAAGGAGGGCCCTTCAGGCTTGGGCTGGAATCTCAGAACTCAGAGACGTCCCAGTCATGGGTTACACCACGGACAAACCGTGCCCACCCTACCCGCTCTAGGTACAGCTGTCCTTCCTACCCACAATGCTGGCTTCTGGGCCCAGAAGTGTGGTATGGTCAGGGGTGGCTGCAGGTTACACCCACCTTGCCTGGCTGTTCTGCTGGGGTCCTGCCCCCCGGAAGACACCCTTGAGTCCACGTTTTCAGCCCCTCTCCCGGCAGGTTCAGAGCAAGACTAGCCAGTGTCCGAGGGAGACAAGGTCCGTCATCCACAGGCGAAGCGTCGAGGCTGAGCCTGGTGGCAGAAGAGAGGGTATTAGGGTATCAGTGGTTCTTATCCACCCGACTGCTGCCCCAGGCATCTGGGGGCTTGAGGGAACCTGCAAGGGGGCCCTTCCAGGACAGGAAAGGGTGGGCAGGCCACAGAGAGGGGTCCAGACCTCCCAATATCAGAGGGGTCTGCGGCAGCGGGGAGGGGAAAGGGGAAACCTGGTTAGATTTGTTGAAGCTACATTTGCATTTCAGACCATTTTTGCACAGACTGGATATCTGTTTGGGGTGACTTGGGAGGGGTTGAGTGACACGGATTTGGGGTGGCTAAAGTGTCCCCCTCCACTGTTCAGTGCTGCCACTGTGGGGTGCATGCAGTTGAACAGCCACCTGTTTTGATCATGGGTGGCTTTTTGCATAGGTGTGCAAGCGGTGTGCAAATCGTATGTGTGGATTTATATGCGTGGGTCTGATAGGGTGAGGGTGTGCAAACCTGCTGGTTGAACATGGGTGTGACCCGTACCAAGGCAAGTATGCACGTGTGGGTTCACGTGTGCCTGCAGTGTGTGCGTGCAGTCTTCAATTTGGGCTCGTGCGTGCACGCTCTGTGCACCCGCACAGGCTCTATGAGGTTCGTGCATGCACGTGCGTGTTGGAAGACGGTCATTTGGGCTCCCCCTAGAGCTAACCAATGCAGATGCAGTGAGCAGTGTGTCCTGGGACCCGGCTCTGGCCTCCGGGACCCCTGCCCTGTCCTGGAGGTATATCCTAGCGCCAGCAGGGGACTGACCTCCGCCAGCTATCTGAGCAGCTCCGTGACCTCTCCCAGCTGCGCCGCGGTGGTGTCAGGCTCTGGGACCCCGCCAGGCTGGAGAAGGGCGAGTCTGCCCTAGTTTCTTCGCTAGGGGGGCCGCTGCCATTGGCCTCCCCAGGCGGGCTGTGGGAAGGGGCCCTGAGGCCCAGGTCCTGGAGATACTCGCTGCCCTGAAGGGCCCCCAAATCCAGGCTGAGGTCCTCCACGCTCTCACTGAGTTGCCTTGGTAAATCATCCTCCTGTAGGCCGGAGGGTGGGGGGAGAGAGAACGCATTGACCGAGGGGCGGCAGAGCCTGGGGTCTCCTGGCCACGAGGCCCCCGCTCTCCGACACTCAGACTCTGCCTGTCCCCTGCCTGTCCAACTTGGGCACGGTGCCCTCCTCAGAGCAAGTTGGATGGACTGGGGGGTAAGTCCCCACCCCAGGTGAAATGAGCATCGTGACTTCTGTCCTGCCCGCTCACCAGCTTGTTTTAAAGCGCATAGAAGATGACGTCTGCGAACACAATTTGTAAAAGTGCCTCGTGGAGGTTAAATTGTCCTTGATGCCCACAGTGTGATTTCAGGCAGCGTCAAGGCCCCTAATTCTGTGCCTGGGCTGCTTCGAGCAGCCCCTCCCAGGTCTCCAGGACTCTTACGTCTCCTTCTCAAGCTGGAACTAGCTGGCACCCAATGTAAGTGGATGCTAAAACCTCAGTCATCAAGATCAATACTATTTTAGTGCAGGATTTTTTCAAAAGTTAAAAGTCGTTCGGGGAGAACCACAGCGAGGAAATGATCTGAATTTTAAGTAACGACAGTATCGGATGCGGCACGTGTGCCATTCGCTCATCTCTCCCAGTCGGGTCCCTGCCACCTCATGCGAGCAGAGTCTGGAACACCTGAGCGGTCGGCGCCCACCGAGACCTTCCCGTCCCCAACAGGTAGGAGCCTGAGCTCCTAGCTCAGCACCAAACGCTCCAAGGTTTGCCATTCCAACGTCGCCTCCCACCCAGCCAGGCACTGTCAGACACCGAAGGGACACAGATGCGGACGATGACGCAACAACAGCTACCAGATCACCAGCAAATCGCCACCCAGAACCACTCCGAACGACGTGTGTGTGAGCCCTAAACCCACGGCGGTTCCACCAGGGGGCGTTGCTATTCCACTAAGGCTCTCGGAGGAAAAAGGACTCAGCCGGGATCACGCAGGCAATAAATGGAAGACTCAAATTCAGATCTGTTCAATTCCAACCTCCATTCTCCTTCTGTGCCGTTTCTCTATTTCCTTTTCCTCTTCTTCTTTTGTCCTTCACTTGTTTCCTCTCCTCTCAATCATTCTATTTGTCATTCTCTCCAAGCCAGCGCACCTGCGTTGAAAATCTCTTCTCCCACCCACCCCCATTCAGAGTCTGCCTGGTGAACTCCTATGCATCCTTCAAAACCCAGCTTGGCGTGTCCTCCAGGCTGCCTTCCTGACTCCTCAAGGCTAGTAAGGTGCCCCTCCTCTGAGCTGTCAGGATCTGCAGGAAAAGGACTGGCCTTTTCCAGGCTTTTGTTAGGACAATCCTCTGACAGGGTTTGATGGACAGGTGGGCCTCTTCCATTGTTCCACAAGAGGCCAATGCTGAGATGTGGTTCCCGGCATCTACGTGATCGCAGACAACCCTTGATGGACTCTCCCAATCGGTGGCCCAAAGCATGCCTCTGAGAGGACCTGGTCCCTTTCATGTATTCTACAAGAACCCCACCCCTACCCATAGCATTGCCAGTTAAAATATAGGACATTCAGTAAAATCTGAATTTCAGGTAAGTCAAGACAACTTTATTAGAAGTACGTCCCAAATATTGCAATCGTTGGCATCTGAATCTCACTGAGTGTCTTGTAGTTTCATTTGTTCAATCTGGCAACCCTACCCCTGCACAATTTGATCAGCCATGGCCAGGGGAAGAGGAACAGGGAGATTCCTGACAAAGCTCGGGGTGGAGAATTTTCAGAGAAGCTTCCAACTCGAAGTGGAAAATGCCCACCAGCACAAAGCCAGGCCCTGGGTCAGCTGCAGACCGTGGCTGGCAGGAGGCAGGGGGGCTACGTCGGGTTTGCACTTGTCTTCGATCTCACCCGTGTTGATTTCTCTACAGATCTGGGCCCTTTGGTCTTTTTTTATTGTGATAAAATATACACGGCATGAAATTTACCATCATAACCATTTTTAAGTGCACAGCCCAGCGGCGTTAAGTGCACTCACGTTGTTGTGCATCCGTGTCCAGAACTTTCTCGTCTTCCCACACTGAAACTCTGTCCCCAGGAGACACTCACTCCCCACCCCCTCCCCGGCCCCTGACACCCCCCCATTCTACTTTCTGTCTCTGAGAACGCCTCTAGGGCCCTCCTGTGACTGGAATCACACAGGATTTGTCCTTCTGTGTCTGGCTTCTCTCACGGAGCACGACGTCCTCAACGTCCATCCACGTTGTAGCCTGTGTCAGAGCCTCGTCCCCTTATAAGGCTGAACGTCATTCCACTGTCTGGATGGACCAAATTTTGTGTATTCATCCACCCATCCATGGACACTAAGACTGTTCCCTCTTTTTGGCTGTTGTGAATAACACTGCTATGAACAAGGGTGTATGAATATCTGTGAGTCCTTGCTTCCAACTTTTCTGGGAAGATGCCCGGAAGTGGAATTGCTAGATTGCATGATAACTCTATGTTTAACTTTTCGAGGATGCGCCATATTGTTTTCCAACAACGTGCCTTCTCCTTGAATCTCCCCTTTGCGGCCACCGTCCTCATTTCCTCCCCTCCTCCTTGGCGGTTCCTTCTCTGCCTCTTCGTCCCTCCCCTCGCCCTTTAAGTGCCAGGGTCCCCTCTTCTTCAGTCTCTTTCTAAAGAGCCACAACTCTGGCCCCTGGCTGGCCCAGGTGGGCTTGGTGCTCCCGTGACTTTGGCGGCAGCAGCCTCCTTTCAAATTTCCCCCTTTCCCCAGATGGCTCCATTGCTATGCTTGGTGCCTGGACAACCTCCCGCTGATTCCTGTCTGTCTCTTCTGCCACTGCCTCCAAAGGTTTCCTCGAGTCCCTGGTTTACATCCTCCTGTAAATATAAACACATCAGGACAGGCTCTTGGCCTGGGCCAGGCTTCCCTCCTTCTCCTGGGTCTGGCCTCCATCAGAGGAGGCAGGGCTGGGAGCCCGGCCAGCGCTGGGGAGGGGGGGTGTGGGGGGCAGCTGCGGTACAGGCTGTCCCAGCTCCCTGCCAGCAGGTACACTGAGGGAGGGGGCCTCATTCTTTGCTTGGGAGCTCGTACCTTTCCTCCAACACACCCTGGGCGGGAAAAGACGCGAACCAGCCTAGTAGGGGCCTGGCCCAGACACCCCAGAGACAATGTGTGATAAATCCAGGCTCCCACACTGCTGTGGACCCTGGGGAGCCTCGGGGGATGGGCCCCCCCATCAGACCCAGAGATGGAACATCCCATAATTCTTGGTTCTTCAGAAAAGCTGATCAAGTGCAGTTTTTCATGGTACGTGGATAAACTTTTATTTGGAAAGAAAAAAGCAGTTATTTATCTTGTTGTCTCTTAGAAAAAGACAACACACCAAAGCAACTTCAAGTGCAATGTTTCTCTGGTCCCTTTTTGTCCCGTAAGAAAAGGCGGCTTGATTTCAAACAAAATAGCAAGTGCATCATTGGGCAGGTCTTTCTGGAATGGGTGTCTGGTGGGAAGAGCCCAGTCAGGGTTTTTGCATCCCTGCGGTGGCTTTTATTAGCTTAGCGTGACCTTGGCCGCAAGTTCCTAAAGCTCTCTGAGCCTCATCGTTTTCATTTCTGAAATGGGAGTGACGGCTGCTCTCTTGTAGATTGTCGTGCAGGTAAAATGGGATGGTGTTTGGGCAGCACAAGCCCCTGAGCGATAGAAGGAGATATAGTTGCTGCTGTTTTTAAATTTAAAAGTAGGAAGGTCCCTTTCTCTGAGCAAGTCTCTGACATCCCCAGATGGAGTCTCACGGTCCTTTGTCCTTGTGGCGCTACTTGGAGATGACAGATGATTAAACCCAGCCTTTATAATCAAGTAGGATAGAAGTGCCAGGCAGTAGGCGGGGGAAGAACAGAGGGGGAACAGGTCAACTTGTCTGAAGAGTATCAGGGAGGGCTTCCTGGAGGAAGTGTCAGTGAGCAGACACTGCGGATATGAACATTCCAGGCAATGAAACAACAGGACACCCAGGAGTCTGCATGCTGGAGAGCTAACGGTGCCTTCGAGCAACTGGCAAATACTCCTTAGGGCAGGAGGCGCAGAGGATTCGTGGGGGTGCGTGGGCCAGATCAGCAGGTTTGGTTGTCCAAAGTCAGGATTTAATCTCGAAGTTTCCAACAGAAGTGGGTGGGAGGGAGGGTAGGGGTTCAGGGAGGGGCTGGGATTGGCCTTCAGAAAGATTATGCAAGTTGCAGGGCAGAGGTGGGCTTCGGGGCTGAGATGAAGGCTGGTGGACCAGCCAGGACACCCGTGCAGGTCACCTGGGTGAGTCATGACAGTGACCTCCACCAGGGCAGTGGCTGAAGGAGAGAGAGATGGACACAGAGCCCAGAGCTCTTCAGGGTTGGATGTATGCAGGACTTGATGGCTGATAGGAGAGGGAGGGGTATCCACGTGTCCAGCTCTGGTCACCAAGTGGTTGGTGATGACAGAGATGCAGGAAGAGGGGGTGGATTTGCTGGGCTGGGAGGCAGAGCCTCCCCCCACACTCCCAGGGCTCCTGCTTCCCCCAGAGCTCACAGTTCCCTCATCGCCAACTTGTCCACCCAACTGCCTGCATCCTGCAGTTCTTATTTGAACAAGTCCAGATCTCTGCGGGGGGCCGGGGGGGGGCCAGAACTAAACTCCTGTGGTTGGTTGTTCTACTCATCCACCGATCCATTTGTCCATCCACCCACTTTCTGCCCATCCACCCACCCATTTGTCCATCCACCCACCTGCTACTCATCCACCCACCCATTTGTCCATCCACCCACCTGCTACTCATCCACCCACCCATTCATCCATCCACCCACCATCTACTCATCCACCCACCCATCTGTCCATCCACCCACCTGCTACTCATCCACCCACCCATTTGTCCATCCACCCACTTTCTACCCATCCACCCACCCATTTGTCCATCCACCCATCCTGCTACTCATCCACCCATCCATTTGTCCATCCACCCACCTTCTACTCATCCACTCATCCATTTGTCCATCCACCCACTCTGCTACTCATCCACCCATCCATCCATCCATCCATAAATCCATCCACCCCATCCATCCATCCCTTCCTCCCTCCTTCCCTCCCTCTTCTTATTCCAGAAAGCACTCCAGTTCCCTCATCTACCAAACAGAATAATAACTACTTTGCAAGTTATGATGAAATGATGGACATAAAGGGCCTGGTAAAATGCAGTTGCTAAACAAAGTGTACTTGCTGCCACTGTCGTCATCACCTCCTGCCCGTCTCAGCAGTCAGACACCTGCCTGCTCATCCCCCATGATGGAGAAGAAGTCAGGGTTCTCAGGCCTCCAGGGTTCCCTGCTGTTCTTGGTGGCAGAGGCTGTAGCTCCAGGGTCAAAGGGCTGGACACATGGCTTGGGCTCAGAGCCTGTGAAGAAAGGAGAGACAAGGTGTCAGGGCTAAGCTGGGAGGGCTGAGGAAGCCTGGGCCTGAGTTCTGCATCTGCAGCTTTTAACCTGGGACCTCAGTTTTCTCATCTATAAAATAGGCTGGTGGGGGAAGGGGATGATGGTCTCAATGATCTTGAAGCCAAAATACCTGCCCCCTCTTCCCCATCCTGAGTCTACTGCAGACATTGCTAGTCAATCACGGGGCTCTTTCCTGCTTACCCCATCTCCAGCAGCCATCAATCACCAGTTGATCCAAGTTGGCTCATGAGATGAAATCGATTTGTTATGCCTGCTCTAGCAAAAAACCCTCATTTGATGGGCACAAAGACCAAATGCAAGTGCCCAGTGTCCACATTTGGAGGAGAGTCCCTAATGATGGAACTTCAGGCTGCCTCTTTTTTTGGGGGGAGTATGGGATGAGAAGCAGAGAGCAGGGAGTCACGCCCCTCAGGATCCAGATGCCCCTGGACAACCCCCAGACGGGAAAGGGTAAGCCCCAAGACATTCACCCCCGAAACAATGATAAATTCTACTCTGCATCCCTCACCCCCAACCCTTCCATTGGATGCATTTTGGAACTCAGAATTTTTCGGGTTTTAGAAAGGGCATGCAATGCTTATACCATCTTTTTATGCCTCACCCCAGTGGGGTTGGGTGGTGAAGCATCCTGTACTCAAACACCCTAAATATTTTTGCAGTGAGAGATATTAATATTCACACTAAATGGGAGAAATAGCAAGACGTCAATGAACATCAAGTCAGTTCAGCTTGGAGGTTGCCTTGAAACAAGCTTTTGATTTCTAGAGCTTGTTGGATTTTGGTATTGGGCACTTGGAATGAAGTCGAATGCTCCTACAACCCTTGTTATGGGCTGGACACTATTTTAGCCCATTAACTCGGTTCAAGTTCGTGCAAGCCCTACAAGGCAGGCAGGACGGTCACCGTCACAGGCTTCTCCCCATATCCTCATCTCTCTATTGAACTTTGAGTCCCAAAGGCACAGTATGGAGGAGAAAACAAGGGCTTTGGGGTCAGACTCTTCCTTCCAGGACCTGCCACTAACGGTTGCACAAGTTTGGGGAAGGCACCTCTCTGAGCCCCAGTGGGTGTGACAATGCCCACCTTTCAGGGCTTTGGTGAGGATGAAGGGGCCCATTGTGTGTTAAGCTTTAGCCCTGGGTGCTTGGACAATCTTGGCCACCTTCCTTGTGCTCCAGCTCAACAGGGCATGCTGGCTTGATCTGGGGTCTTGGACTGAGCCATTTTCTGCTGCAGGAATGGGCATCCCCTACTCTATTCCCCAGCCCCCTACACTGCAGTTAGAGCTTGTCACCCCCTGCCTATTAGAGTTTCTAAGGAGACTCCCTGCCACCTGCAGGAGGAAGGTCGAGCCTCTTGGCCTAGCCCTTTTTGTGCCCCAGGATCTGCCTTCTGTGTCTTGGCCTTGTCTGCTGGCCCACTCCCTGAGACCTCATTCCCGCCCTAACACTGCATGATGATCTCATTCCACTCCCTCCAAAAATTCCCTGTCCTCCCCCCACCCCCTTTCCACAGGCCCTGGTACCTCTCCTGAGAGAACATTCCATTGCCTTGATATCTGGACTCCCTTCACCCACTTTCTAATTTAACACACCTCAGGTTCTGCTGAAACAGGGAGGATGGATGGATGGATGGACAAATGGATGGATGAATGGAAGGATGGATGAATAGATAGAAAAATGGGTGGATGGATGGATGAAAGGATAGCTGAATGGGTAGAAAAATGGGTGGATGGATGGATGAAAGGATGGACAGATGGAAAGATGATGGATAGATGGATGCATCTGCGGTCCCCAACGCCTGGGCTGGACTGGTACTGGTCCATGGCCTGCTAGGAACCAGGCCACACAGCAGGAGGTGAGTGACGGGCAAGCAAGCACAGCTTCATCTGTATGTACTGCCGCTCCCCATCACTGGCATCACCACAAAATCTCCACCTCCTGTCAGATCAGCGGTGGCATTAGATTCCACAGGAGCATGAACCCTACTGTAAATCGGGCATGTGAGGGATCTAGGTTGAGGCTCCTTATGAGAATCTAACGCCTGATGATCTGAGGTGGAGCTGAGGCAGTGACGCTAGCTGTGGGGAGAGGCTGCAAATGTAGACTATCGTTAGCAGAGAGGTTTGACTGCACGATAAATGTCGTGCACTTGAAGTATCCTGAAACCATTCCCTTACCCCGGTCTGTAGAAAAATTGTCTTTGATGAAACCAGTCCTTGGTACCAAAAAGGTTGGGGACTGCTGGGATGGATGAATAGAAGAATGGGTGGGTAGAGGATGACTGGATAGGAGGATAGATGGATGAATGGATGAAAAAATGGATGGATGGATGGA
>NW_012140969.1:1087686-1103144 GCF_000956105.1 Propithecus coquereli
GATGGATGGATGGATGGAAAGATGGATGGATGGGTGAATGAACGAATGGATAGATGGATGGATGGAGTGTGCCTAGAGGTGAAGCCTGAGGAGGTGGGTGAAGGTGGCAGAGATGGAATAGATTGGTGGTGGGGACACAGGTAGGTACTTCCCAGCATGCTCATAGGAAGAGCAGTAACTGCCCGAGGTGGGGCAAAGATAGGGGTGGGAGAGGGATGGCAGACACCTTTGAAAAGTGCCACATGAGGCCCTTGTTCACTCTATAGCTTGGGTTCCCTATGGCTGGGTGACCACACATCTCGTTTTGCTAAGCCGGGGTAACCATTGACTATACCCCTGGGGTTTCACTCTCCAAAGGGTGCAGGCTGGGAGATACATTTTGTAGCCACCCTGCCTGTACCTATGGCTGCTAGCAGAGGGGGAGGAGGGTGATGCTGCTGCTACCTATCCCAATGTGGGGTGAGAAGAGAGAGGGGAACGGAGACTGGGCTGTCTGCACCCACTTCATGTTCCCTCTCCTCCCAACTGTGTACGTACAAACATCGCCCCTAGTTTTGGGGGCCTGAAGCTTATACAATTTGGGGGGCCTTCTTTAGAAAAGGAATACTTCAGCTCTATTTGCTTCAAGGTAAATGCACCCCTGATGCCACCTTGTATCAACAGGTGAACAGCTAGATGGTGCCGTGACGATGTCAAGGTCTCCACCATCACTATCTTCCCAGCGACCCTCCCAGGCTGGCGGGAGGGACTCCATTACGCTGCCCTTGGTAAGCCTTGGGTCTCTTTTCTTCCACACCGTGAAGCCAAGGCATCATCTATGACTCAGGGAAATGAGGGAACAAAACAAGCCGGCTGTGAAGGAGGAGGAAAACCAGATGTCAGGCGGGCCCTGGAGGCTGGTGGGAGCTTAGGAGGAGAGAGGCAGTCCCCTCCCTCCAGCAAGTCCCCTGGGGGCCGCAGGAGAGGCTTGCAGAGTCTGCCTGCTCCACCGGGCAGGACCCTCATGGAGGCCTGAAGCTTCTCACAGTCTGCAGAGGGCAAAGGCAGAATCTCATGCTCTGCAGCTATGAACCCCGAAGGTCTGAGATCCAAAGGTTAAAGGCGAAAAGCCAGGGCCAAATTTAGTTTTTATATGGGCCGAGCTTCTGACCCAGGAATAGGCTGAGCTTGAACTGATGACAGACTCAACTCGGATCCTGGTTTTACAGATCGAGCCCCAATCTTTGTGTCACAGACACCGAGCTCTGCCTGGTGTCACAGACTGAGCCTCATCCCATGGTCGTAGGTTGAGCCTCCATCCTGGTATTGCGTCCTGATCGTAGTGTCATGGACTGAGCCTCACTCTGGTGTCGCAGACGGAGCCTTCATCCTGGTATCACACACTGAGCCCAGATCCCAGTGTCGTAGGCCGAGCCTCAATCCTGGTGTCATAGTCTGAGCTCCCATCCTAGTACCACAAGCTGGACCTCAACTCTGATCACACACTGAACCCTGACCCTGCTCACAGACTGAGTCCTGATCCTAATGTCACACATGGGCTCTGATTTTGGTGACAGACTCACCCAAGCTCCAGATTTTGTCTCCAATGGCCTCTTGTCATTACTGCCTGATATTCCCACCCACGCCCCAACCTAAAGCTGTCAAGACCAAAACCATCACTGTCCTTCCTCCTCCTGCATCTCTGTACAAGCAGGACTACACTGTCCCCGCAGTGAGCGGGCCAGAAACTTGGAGACCAGCCTCACCTCTCCCCTAGCCCTCAGGACACCAAGCCCTGCCAGTTTCACCTGCATGACATTTCTTTATGTTTTTGTCTTCTTTACTCTGGCACTGTTTTAATTTCAGCCCCTATTATTGCTCTCCCTACACAACTACAACTCTTGGCATTGTAGACTGAGCCCCAATCCTAGCATCATAGACTGAGCCCCAATCCTAGCATCATAGACTGAGCCCCAGTCCCAGTGTGATAGACTGAGCCCCAATCTTATTGTCAGAGGCTGAGTCCTGATCTGTGGTCATAGGCTGAGCCCCAATCCCAGTGTCATGAGTTAAGCCCCGATTCCAGCATCATAGACTGAGCCCTGTCAATTGCCAACCACAATTGCCTCCAAACAATTGCCAACCACATTTGTCACCGATCTTTAGAACAGCATTCAGAGCCCTTTCCAGCCTGTCCTCTCAGCGCCCCCCCCCAACATGAACCTCCAACTCGCCACTCCCTTGCGTGTCTCTGTGCTGTTCTGCCACGCTTCCCCACCCTGCCTGCCAGCAACTGAGGGCTCTCGGATCCTCTGCAGACAGTTTCAGCCAGAAGACTTTGGATGGCTCTGCTTTCTCTATCTACACCTCATTGTACTGTAGTTACCTTACTTACCCTCTCCTAGACCAGGGCTCTGCAAACTATGGCCTGTGAGCTAAATACAGCTCACCGCGTGACTTTCTAAATAAAATTTTATTGGCACAGTCTCGCCACTCATGTACTTATCGTCTGTGGCTGCTGTTGTCCTACAACGGCAGAGTTCAGTAGTTGCATCAGAGACCATATGGTCTGCAAAGCCTAACATATTTACTCTCTAGCCCTTTGTAGAAAAGGTTTGCTGACCCCTGCTCTAAAGCATGAGGTCTTTGAGGGCAGGGACTGTTATCTGACCCACTTTTACATCCCCAAGACCCAAGGAGTACAATCTTATGCATATCGATCGCTTTCCATATGCCTGGCTTAATGCTAAGCCTGTGCTTTATGTTCTTCTATCCTCACAACAACTCTCTGAGTCCTCACTTTACAGAAGAGGAAACTGAGGCCTAGAGAGGTACACTGACTTTACCAAGGTCACATCAAGGTAGTGCAAGGCAGAGCTGGAATTTGAACCCAGGTATTTCTGAATTCAAAACAAGGGGTGACAACCACCAGGCTATCCGCTGCTGTGTTGAGTTGGGCACAGAGTCAGTGTCCATAAATTTGCTGGTGAATGGATAGATGAGTGGACAAATGGATGGATGGTTGGATGGATGAGTGGATGGATAGATGGGTGGTTGGATGGGTGGTTAGATGGATGGATGGATGGTTAGATGGATGGATGGATGGTTGGATAGTTGGCTGGTTGGCTGGATAGATAAATGGTTGGCTGGATGGATGGTTAGATAGATGGATGGACAGATGGGTGGATGGATGGATGGTTATATGGTTGTATAGTTAGATGGAAGGATGGTTGGATGGATGAATGGATGGCCGGATGGATGGATAGTTAGATAGTTGGATGGTTAGATGGATGGATGGATGATTGGATGGGTGTATGGTTAGATGGTTGTATGGTTAGATGGATGGATGGATGGATGGATGGATGGATGGATGGATGGTTAGATGGATGGATGGATGGATGGATGGATAGTTGGCTGGTTGGCTAGATAGGTAGATAGTTGGCTGGCTGCAGGGTTGGATCAATGAATAGGCAGATAGTTGGATGGATAGGTGATTTGACAGTGTCCAGAGGCAGTGATACATTACACTCAGGAGCTAGCATTTTGAGGGGATGAGGGTGGGAGATGTAGAAGGAAGGGGTGGGGAAACAATTGTGGCAGAGAATCCAGACAGGTAGGAAACCAAGGCGAGACACAGAATGCACTCATTATACACAAACTTATTACAGGTTGGGGGAATGAATGAAAAAGTATGGCCAGAATGGATAACTGGAGTAGCTGAGGGGACAGGGCACTGGGGCCTGCTCCAGGGAGTGTCGCTAAAGATCTCCATCCTCCTCTCTCAAGCCTTGCCTGCCTTCCTCCGTCCAACCACACCCCTTCCCCAGGAGGTCCTATCAGGTGCCCAGACAGCCAATTGCAGAGCTAAGAGGGGCACAGAAAGGCCATTCTTCCCTGCTCTCCAGGGCTAAAGAGAGGAGGGACGCTCTTGGGGAGTGAGTCACTCTGCCAGGGGAGTTAAGCTAGAGGAGGCACAGGGCCTCAGGGAAAGAATCTCAGCTGGGGATGCGCACTGCAGACTCCTCTCCAACAGAGCCTGGATTCAAGACCCAGGCAGCCCCCTCCACCACCAGCCCCTGCAGCACTGGCCATAAAAGGGCATAAGAGTCACTGTTGGTTCCCACAGCGCACTCCCCCACCTGCCAGTCTATAAATCACAGCCTCCACCTGCCTGGGATGGGAGACAGTGTGGGCTGAGCAGCCACCAGCCATACACACCTTCATCAGCACCTGGGTCACAGGCAGACACCTTGGTGACCAGCAGCAGACGCACTAATTCTTCAGGGTCGCCATCCACCGATGGACCTAAAAACCCTCCCCACGCGCTCTGGCCGCCTACATCGGTAGCATCGTACACCGCTCGGGACACACCACCAAGGCAGCCCCAGACAGAACTGGCTTCAAATCCTGGTTTCTTTAGCGTGTGCCTGCTATGCAACCATGAGCAAGTCACTCAACCTCTCTGAGCCCAACTTCACAAGGGCGCAACGACGGGCACTGTCTTCCATCGTTATGACTACTCTTCTATTGCACCTTAGTTCCCAGGCCACCCTCTCTGCCCCCAGCTCCAGCCCCAGCCCCAGCCTCTGGGTCCTCTGACACTTCTGCCTGCTCTCTGACCCCAGTACGGTGCCTGGTACACAATAAGCCTTCAAGAAGAGTCTGTGGTATGAAGCCAAGAAATCTTCACCATGCCTCCTCCTTCATGGAAACTCACTGCTACCTTGAACAAGTACTTGGCTCAAGCAGGAAATGGTGGCAGGACTTGTGAAGGCCGAGCCATGTGGCTGGCCCGACCGGGGGTGGGAGGGGTCACACGGGCAGGGGTATGCAGGTTGAGGAAACCCAGGAGGTGGCAGGTGCATGACCAGCTCCTATGACCTTGTCCCACACTGTGTCCCCCGCCCTGGGTACCTGGACACCATCTGGTTATCTTCGAGGGCTAAACTCCTCCCGAGATTTAAGGAGAAGTGTCTCTTTGCAACAGTAGTTCACCCAGGCCTTGGGAGATATAATAAAAGGCATTTCCAGTTCCTGTGTAGGTAAACTGAGGCCCCAGGACCCTGGGTGGGGGGAGTGGGCACCTGCTGATGTGTGTGCATGTGTGTTTGGGGGAGGTGTCTGCCCGAGAGTCTCAAGTGTCCCCCCTTTTGCCGCCACCCGGAGCCTCCTGTCCTGTGGCCGATCCGGGAACCAACAGCATCTGGGATCCCCCCTCCTCCCCAGGAAGACACCGGGCTGCCCCTGGGGAGTGGGGCGGCTGAGTTGAGAGGGTGCACGCTCCTTCTGCCAGTTTACCTCCTGAGACAAGCTCCTGGCCGGGTCTGGGGAGACGCTTCCTCTGAGACAAGAGGGAGCCCACAAGTCGGAGATGTTCCACAGGGCCCCCCGGGGCCCAGGGGTCATGGGATCCAAGGCCGGTGCAGGCGGAGTCTGTGCCCCAGCCAAGGGAAAGCTCCAGCAGGGGGTGGTGGGCGGGCCGTCCAGGGACCCCTGCCCGGGCGGATGGTGCCCGCTGGTCACTGCCTGCCCCTTACCTCTTTTGAAGGCCCATCGCTTCAGCCACAGCTTGGAGAGGGCCGGCCAGGAGTGGTTGAGCATCGAGTCAGCCATGAGGATGTCGCACACGAGAGTGAGCGTGCAACAGGGATGGCGGCGCAGGAGCCGGGCTGGGAATCCCTGCCAGGACGGGGCTGCCAGCAGGAGGGCGGAGTCTGCCACCACGGTCTGCCAGATGCATTAGCTGTTGGGAGCCCGGGGCTGGGCTTCTGGCTGGGGGGGCCCTGGATCCCCTGGCTGGGGGGAGGCCAATCCCTTAGCACCCCGTGTCTCCTGCACCCAGTGCTATGGGCTTCTTACCCTGGCCGGACGAGAAAGGCATTCCCAGGAGAAAACGAGAACAGCCTGGGTCCCGGGGGAGCCTGGGCGAGCGTGGATGTCTGAGTGTCTGTGTGTGTGCGCCATCGTCTCTGTGTTTGACAGTGCGTTTATGTGTCAGTGTACCGTGTGTGCTTTCGAGTCTGTGAGTATGTCTGAGTGCAAGTCTTGATTATTATTATGATTATTATTTATTGAGACAAGGTCTCACTCGGTTGCCCTGGCTAGAGTGCAGTGGTGTCATCATAGCTCACTGCAACCGCCAACTCCTGGGCTCCAGCGATCCTCCTGCCTCAGCCTCCTGAGTAGCTGGGACTACAGGTGTGTGCCACCACATCCAGATAATTTTTTTCTATTTTTAATAGGGATGGGGTCTTGCTCTTGCTCAGGATGGTCTCGAACTCCTGACCTCAAGTGATCCTCCCGCCTCGGCCTGCCAGAGTACTGGGATTACAGGCGTGAGCCACCGCGCCCAGCCTCTGAGTGCAAGTCTTGAGTGTCGACTTGTTTATGTGGGGGTATATTTGAGTATCTAGGTAGTTTTGTATGTGTGTATAAGTGTGTGTGTGCGTGTGTGTGTGTGTGTGTGAATGCCCATTGGTATCTGTGGGGTTGGATCTACACGACTCGTTTGTATCCTGGGGAGATCTGTTTCTGGTATCTGTGAGGCAGTTTTGGTATGCCTGGGTTTCTGTGTTTCTATGTGTTTGTGTCTTCACCTCTCTGTGTCTCCAAGCGTGTGGTGTGCGTGTGTGTGTGTGTGTGTGTAAGCCAGCTCTCATCATGCGGGTGCTGCCCTCTGGTGGTGGAAGCCCCATTACCTGCATCTTTACTCCTTGTGTTGGAAAGATCCTGGCCTGGCTGAACCCCTCCTCCACTCCCCGAATCCATCCTCCCTCCCTCCCTTCCTTCCTTCCTTTCTCTCTCTTTCTTTCTTTCTTTCTTTTTTCTGAGACAAGTTCTCTCTCTGTCACCCAGGCTGGAGCGCAGTGGCGCAATCAAAACTTACTGCTGCCTCAAACTCCTGGGCTCAAGGGATCTTCCTGTCTCAGCCTCCCAAGTAACCAAGCCTGAAGCTGGTTATTGTAAGTCTGTAAGTCGCCCCTTTGGCCTGTCAAAGGCTGATCTTCTGACCCTGGGTGTTACTAGATGAGTGAAAGAGAAGATGGAGGGTCTGGATGGGGGTGCAGGGTATGGAATGTGCTCTCTCTTGAGAACAGTATCCGCCATCTTGGTGGGGATAGTCACCATCTTGGTGAGGGCATCCGCCATCTTGTTAAGGGCATTTACCATCTTGGAGAGGGAACCCACCATCTTGGTGAGGTCACCCACCGTCTTGGTAAGGGCATTCATCATCTTGCTAATGGGGACTGCCATCTTTGTAAGGGTACCCTCTTTTGACACCATGGCATCCTGGTCCCTGGACAGGACACATTCTTGAGAAGCTCTCATGACAGAGTCCCGTGAATTCATTAGTGACCCCAGCAGAGTTTGGCTGAGTTAGCCCAGACCAGACCACCCAACTGACTCAACACATCATGCGCTAAATCAGCAGCTATTGTTTTAAGCTACTAAGTTTTGGGGCAGTTTGTTTCACAGCAAAAGCTAACTGACACGTAGCGGTGATGCAAGATGCTCTCGTTAGCTAATGCAGCATAACAAATCACCCCAAAACCTAGTGGCGTAAAACAATGACAATTGTTTTGTTGTTTCTCAAGATACCTAGGGGGTAGGGATTCAGGAGTGGCTTGATCAAGTGGTTTTTGGCTTGGGGACACTCGTGACATTCTAGTCAGATACGAGCTGGGGCTGGACCCTCTCAAAGGCGTCTTCGTGCACATGGTTGGGAAGACTCAAACAGCTAGGGTTCCGTGGGCATCTCTTCCCTTCAGGGAAGCTAGATTTCTCGCTTGGAGGCTCAGGGCTCCAAAGATGCATGTCCCAAGACAGAGAACCTTATTTTTATGAGCTAGCATTTCTTCTGCTATACTCTATTAGTTGAGGGACTCCTGAGGGTCCAAGGAGAGGGGACTCCCACTTCACCCCACATCTTGATGAGGAGAGATAAAATTCCCGAAGAGTGTGTGGGATTGCAAATATGATTGTGGCCAGTTTTGGAAAATATAATCTATCCCCCAGGGCCTGGAGTCCAGGTGGGCAGGTCTAGATACAGGTTAGACTCTGGACATGAAAGCGATTGAGCAGAAGATGCCTACTGAGAGCCAGGTAGGTGGGTCACACCAGCCTAAACCCAGAGTTGAAGTAACAGCAACACAAGCCAACATTTAAAGACAGCTTAGGTCACGCCAGACACGGGTCCAACTGACTCAGTCTGCCCAACCACTCTGCGGTGGGGTGGTGTTGGTGGTGATGTTTCAATCACTCCCATTGTACAGATGAGAAAACTGAGACAGAGGGAAGCTCAGTCACAAATATTTCAAACAAATGTTTCTCTCAAATTGACGCATTCCCTCCCACCTGTGTTTCCATCGCTCAAGCCAAAACCAGGTCCCCGTCCTGGACTCTCCCTAGGGCTGAAGTCTGCCTTCTCCCCACCTTCTGCCAAGAAATAGTCCCCAAGACTTGTCTGCCATTCTCTTCCTCTGTTTCCATTCTCCTTGCCCTGCCCTGGTCAGGCCACCACCACCTCCTGAGAAGGTCACTCTTGCAAAGACTCTCACAGGAACCCCACCACCTTCTGTGGCTGCTAAAATCCTGCCCCTCTTGAGGAAGAGTCAACCTCAAGCGGGGTCCAAGGAGGTGGCTGCCATCCCTGTTTTGGGACGAATCTCTTAAAGGAGCCCACTCTGGCGTACTTGTTTAGAGACTGGGGTCCAACATTTGTCTTTCTTTTGAGTTATGGCACAGAATGTTTCTGATCAAGCATGGGTGGAAACTGCCCAGGAAGCAAGGCTTGGGGACAAGGACAGGGTCTGAAGGAATGGGGAAGCTGGCAGTGTTTTCTGAGTTCCTATTAAGTGCCAGGCACCGCACTGAGATCTCATAGGCGAGGTGTTGTGACAGCTCTCCTACAGGTGAGCCAACGAAAGCCCAGAGAGGTTAAGTCACTTGCCGGTGGCTGCACAGAGGCAAGGGAGCTGAGATTTGAACCCCCAGCTGTCTGACACAGCCACCATATCATCCGCAACAGTCCTGAGTACCAGCATCTCTGTGTCAGGGGCTGGGGGTGGCAGGGGCAGCAGGAGGCACGTGGAGACAGCCCAGACCAGATGCACTGAGGCGTTTGCAGTTGTCGTTCTACAGGCTCTTCAACGCCTAGTGCAAAGGCTGCCTCTGCCAGGAAGCCCTCCAGGGACTCACCGTCAGGTGGCTGTGAGTTGGGGCAAACCTCCCCTGACCTCCCTTGGTTGCCCAGTCCTTTCCTGGGAACGGCAGGTGACCCAGCCTTGGAGCATCAGCCCCCCAGCTAGAACTCACCAGTTCCCTGCTCTCTGTCCCCAGACATTGACTCCAAATCCACCCGGTCCTCCCGGCTCTGGGGCCACCCTCCCGGTCTCCGGCACCCCCGCAGCATTGGAGGATGGCAGGAAGCAACAGACCTGGGTGTGTGCCCGGCACAAACCGCAGGCTTCCTCTCTCACCGCGCCCCGTCGTCCCAGACGGGCGGAGGTGCCAGAGCTCCCCAAGGTGGGCCGCGGTGGGAGACAGGCGTGTCTCCCGAGGAGGAGGGCCCCCACCTGGAGGGCCGCCCGGGTAGAGGAGGGTCATCCCCCCTGGACGACCTCGGAAGATGCAGGATGGGCCCCTCCCCAGGGCTGGTTCTCAGACGTCAGCCTCAAAGGCGAGTTTGTTTTCAAAGTTGAATTCTCAGCCCCACCCATCAGAGTCTGCGTTAAGGGGGCCCCGTGGGGTGGGGGGCGGGAGGGCTGGAACCTGCAGTTTAAGAGGTTAACGGTGACTTTGACTTCGGCACAGGAGCCCGAGCCCGGCCACTCATTCCTAGTCTCCTGTCCCCAGGCAGGACCTTGGCTACAAGGGCTCCAACCTCCTTTCTGACCTAGCTGTTCCTCACGGAGCCCTGTCCCCTGGGGTGACCTCTTAGGACCACAGATCTCTGTAGGACAAACACGAGAGGCAAGCAGCGTCCCTCTCCCGCCCGCTCGGGATGCGGGTTGACTGCAAGGTGGAGACAGGCGGGGATGGTCTGTCTGTCTGTCTGTCTGCAGTCCCCTGGACCCCCACCCCGCCAGACCCCACTGCCTCCCTGTCCCTGTTGGTCCACGTCCCGGGATGGTTACTCACCAGATGGAGCCCGGTTCTCGGTGCCGTGGGTGCCCAGCCTGGCTACCTGCTCCCCCCGCAGCGCCCGCGGCCCAGGGCCGGGATATCGGGTCGGTCCAAGGGGAATGCTGGCCGGCAGGGGCCTGGCATGACCACAGGGGCACCGGCTGTACCCCAGCTTCCTCTTTTTCAGCCGTGCCTTCCCGCCTACCCGCTGCCTCGGTTCCCCGCGGTGGGCCAACCCAGGCGGCTGGGACGGGCACAGAGGACAGGAGTTCTAGAAGCAGAGAGCCTTTCCTCCGCCCCTCAGAGCCGTGCACGCAGGTGTCCTGAGGAGAAGGGGTGGGGAGCTGGGGGGAGGTCCGGCACCCTCACCCCCACCCCAGCAGCTTCCTGCGGAACCAACTGCCAAAGAGGAACAGGGCGTGGGGGCCTCACCCGGGCACATGGGTGAACAGACATGGGGACACACAAGTCACATGGATCCACAGAGACACCGGCGCTCAGACACACACACGAGCACACACCGGCTTGTGGGCACACACGCGCACACACACACACACACACACACACACAGGGAGAGAGAAACACACGTGGTTCTGGGGCGCATGGCGGCACGTGGAGCCACATGGTGTTCTGGTAAGTGTCTAACAACCAGCTCTCTGACCTGGGGCGGCAGCCAATTCTCCTGGTGTAAACACTCCCAGCATAGCGGATTTTGCTACCCATGCAGTGCCGCCGGGCGCGGAGTTGGGAGGAGATGCTTGGACTTGGCTTTTGGGCTGGCTCCAGCATGTCACTGGGGTGGGTACTCAGGCACACGGGTCCATGCAGAGAGACATGGGCTTCCTGTCTCCCCCCGACCCAGCCCACAGGGGCAAAGATACCCATGTACGCACCACATAGAGCAGTGTACGCACAGAGACCTCTGGGTGCACAGGTGGCTCACACAGCTTCCTGGACAGCCAGAGACAGGGAGTGCCCAGGCACACACAGGGGCACGAACACAGCCTTATGCAGGGGACACACGGAGCCGCACGCACAGGCACAGGGCACACACAGGACTCGGTGGCCAGAGAGGATGAGGAGACACAGAAACAGGTGCGGGACACACAGAGGAACACACAGACCTGGGAGAGACCTCCGCAAGTGTGAAGACACACACATAACGAATGCTCCTGGACGTACGTGACTCACAGCGGCCGACACACAGACTCAGACACACACACACGCACACACGCACACGGGCAGATGCTGGGCACCTCTGAGAAGACCCGAAGAAACACTGACCCGCACACTGGTTGCCATGTGACACCCCCCCCACCGTAATGTCACAACCACACAGACCCGGAAGCCCCTCAACACAAGCACTCACTGACCCGAAACTGCACTCTCGTCCCCGGGGACGCACAAGGGACCCTCCACAGAGTCACACAAGCAAGAGACACATGGGACCCAAGGAGACACAGACGTGTGCAGATTCGCACAAACGCATTCTGCGACCAACTGATTATTTCTTTAATGCAACGCACACTTACTGAGCGCCTACTGTATACGCGGCACTGTGGCAGGCATGGGGATGGCCAGACACGACCCGCCTTGCTTGCGGAGCTCACAAGGGAGGCCAACCCTGAACCAGGAAACAGACCCAGGGCGTAAAGGCAGATGGTATGAATTGCGGCAACAGGAAGTAAACAGCCAGGAGACAGAGAGCAGGTGGGCAAGGTGGTTGCTCTAGCCTGGAAGGTCAGGGAAGGCCTGTGAGCTGAGATCAGAATGCCCAGAAGGACCCAAGCCTGTAATTCGATACCCTGTGGGGGAAAGGAATTCCCACCTCCAAGGAGGCCCCCCTTCCCTTTCCTGCTTGTGTTGGTGGCAAAATAGATATAACACAAAATTTACCGCTTTAGCTATTTTTAAGTGCACAGCTCAGTGTGGCATTAAGCACACTCACACTGTTGTGCAACTTTCAGTTTCCCAAACTGGAACTCTGTCCCCAGGAAACACTCACTCCCCACCCCCTCCCTAGCCCCCAGCACCCACCTTCTGCTTTCTGCCTCGGTGGATCTGACGACCCTAGGGACCTCCTGGGAGTGGACTCACACAGGATTTGTCCTTCCGTAACTGGCTTGTTTCACGGAGCAGGATGTCCTCAAGGGTCATCACGTAGCAGGTGTCAGAATTTTCTTCCTTTTTAAGACTGGACCCTGTTCTGTGCGTGGATGGGCCACATTGTGTTTATCCATTCATCTGTCAGTGGACATGTGGGTTGTTTCCACCATTTGGCGATAAGAATATGGGTGCACAAGTGTCTGGTTGAGTCCCTGCTTTCAACTTTTAGGTATGTACCACTGGAGGGTTTTAAACAAGCCCCTGTGAAACCCATCCCGTTTTTGGTTTTAAGGGTGGCTTTTTCTTCCCATCTTAGCTGCTATCACCGAGATGGCCACGAGAGGGCGGCACGTTCTCGTGGCTTTTTACCTGGCAGGGCTAAGGCCACAACGAGAAAAATGGGGAACCCCCCCAAAACCAAACCAGGCCGGTTTAAAACTCCTGGAGGTTTGTAGGGGCCAAGTGACAGCTTGAGTTAGTGAGGGACATGGCCTGCTATTCCTGCTCTCACTTTCGGTAGAGCTGTGGTAGCCAGAAAGCTTTCTGTGCTGTGGAAAAAACACAAAATTTCCAGATGGGCTAAAAACAAAATGTGCAAAATAAACCAATACAGATCATATAAGGAATTTTACAACATGTTTTTTTTTTAATTAAGATAGGAGACCCAGAAACGATGAATAGAAAGACAGAAATATCTTATATATTAAAACATTTATATAATTGTATAATACCTTACATATAAACTAACTTAGGGAAATCATTTTATAAATTATTAGGGAAATGTCATAAACAAAACCAATAAATAGAGATCAGTTGGTTGTCTGAGAAGGGGTAGCACCTTGATATATAAAGAGTTTTCACACATTGACAAGAAAAAGACGAACAACATAAATAGAAAATTGAGAAAAAATACGAACAGGCATGTCTCAGAAAAGCACAACCAAGAACCAAAGAATATATATAAATATAGTCCCCAGAGTGCAAATTTTAGTAATAATGAGCTGTTCACTTCACAGCTAAGAGAGCGGCAACCTCAACCGCAAAAAAGAGTGGTATCTAATTATCTTAGGGAAGTTGAAATTATAATAGAAATGAGAAAATCTATCTGTGAAATTCTACAGGTTTCATTTGTCCACGATGATTTCAAATATTTTTCTAAAGTTGAACAAAAGGTTTCAAGCCATTATCATAAACCACGTAAAAATAAAGCGATTAGAAAAACATTAAAAAGCATTAACACCCACTGCCGGCAGAGATGCAGAGAAAAGGGCGCTGGTACCTACTGTCATATAATAGAAACCGTCCCTTGAACATGTCTAGGCCTTAAAGTTCATACCTGCAGCTGTCCCTTGGAAGCTCGTGCTGTGTCATCTTAGAGTTTACCATCTTTGGGACTTGTCTGTGCTTTCTCATCCCATCTCATCATTTATTCAGACAAGAGAGGGTACCTAGCACACCTGTGGACTCAGGAATAGCATTGCCAGCTAAAAATACAAGAAACTGGGTATCCTATATTTTTATTTGCTAAATGTGGCAACCCTACTGGGGGACCCTTTGTGGTAGCTTCTGAGTCCCAGGGCCTGGTTTCTCGAGTCTGGTGGTAACACGGGGTGGGGGGTGGGCAGGCGGGGCCCCTTCTCCAGCCCACTGTATGCTGAGGAGTCACCCCTTCCCAGCTGCCGGACCCCCAGAGAAACCACGAAGGACTTTAGAGATTTCAACAGGAAAACCGCAGCTTAATATAACCCAGTAACTCAACGTCCTCATAACGAGATGTCTGCAGAAGCGGGGCGTCGTTTTCTTACGCACTTCCAATGGCGAGATGTGGGCTGCGGTGGCTTCCAGAGATGGTCATGAATCGTAAAAGAGGGGTCGCCTCTCTCTGAGCACGTTCTGTGTCACTTATGTCATCTCATTTAACCTTCATAACCATCCTGAGAGGCAGGTCCTGTTGGCCCCATTTTGTAGATAAGGAAGCTGAGGCTCAGTGGGGTGAGGTGCTGTCACACACTATCCCCCAGAGGCTGCAGTGTGCAGAACTCCCTAGAACATCTGCCTCCTTAAGAACCTGACAGAGATAGCATCTGTGTACCTGTGTTAGCCAAGGTGCCCGGAACTCGGGCACCTGTATTGCAAACCCTACCTGTCTTTGCCAGTGACCTAGACTCATGTGCATGGTGGAGGGGACACCTTCTGCTCCCCACTGCACCCACAGATGCCTGGATTTTCAAAGGCACCCACTTTTCTTCCTCCTGTGCCTGAGCCACTGTCCTGTCTTCCTGAATGACAGCATTGCCACCTTGCTGGCCTCCCAGCTTCCAGGGGTATACCCTCTATTCATTCTCCTCATGCCCAGCCAGAGAGAACTTTCTAAAACAAAGCCCAGGCCCTGCCACCCTCTGTATAAAACCTCCCATGGCTCCCCATTGCCCCAGGGCTGAAACCCTGTATTCTGTATTTTCTTTGATTTCCTGGCACTCTCTGCAATCATTTCTTGGTTTATGCATTCCATCTGCCTCTGCCTTCAGATGCATGTTCTTTGGGGGCAGGGCTTTTGTCTCTCTCCTTTGCCGGCTGCATCCTCGGCACCTGCCCTTGGAACATTTTCATGTGTTTCTTGACCTTGTGTTCTTGCATCTTTTCCTTATTGATTTCTAAGATTGTTATACTATAAAGTATCCTTTGACAAATATGTTTCAAATGTTCCTCTCTAGTTTTTCTTTTCTAAGATTTTGAGAATGGTTTTTGGCTCCTAGAAGTTTAAAAATGTTATGTAGTCAAATTTATCAGTTTTTCCTTTATGATCTATACCTTTGGCAAATAATGTTTCTTTCAGCAATGTGTTATTGCAGTTTTTCTACATTTTAACTTTTTACCCATCTGGAATTTATTTTATTGTGTGGGTTGAAGTGAAGGTCAAATTTACCTTTTTTTCCAAATGATTAATCATTTGTCCCAGATCCATTGATTGAATGAGTAGCCACTGCATTCTGATTTGAAGTTATTCATCGATAAATACCAAGTAATTATCTCTACGTGGGTCTAAGGGTTTTCTGTTTTTTTCTATGTATCTTTCTTTTTTCTTGCCTGTACCATAGTGATAGCGTCAAAATATTCTTCCCACCCAGGAATGATTATTTGTTTAGTTTTTTGTATTCCTTACAACTTTGAGATTTCATTCATATCAATCCCATACAATTATTATCAAATTTATTCCTAGATTATACATATTTTGGATTGCTGTTACA
>NW_012140969.1:1103194-1103503 GCF_000956105.1 Propithecus coquereli
GCGTGGATGGGCCACATTGTGTTTATCCATTCATCTGTCAGTGGACATGTGGGTTGTTTCCACCATTTGGCGATAAGAATATGGGTGCACAAGTGTCTGGTTGAGTCCCTGCTTTCAACTTTTAGGTATGTACCACTGGAGGGTTTTAAACAAGCCCCTGTGAAACCCATCCCGTTTTTGGTTTTAAGGGTGGCTTTTTCTTCCCATCTTAGCTGCTATCACCGAGATGGCCACGAGAGGGCGGCACGTTCTCGTGGCTTTTTACCTGGCAGGGCTAAGGCCACAACGAGAAAAATGGGGAACCCCCCC
>NW_012140969.1:1116218-1118499 GCF_000956105.1 Propithecus coquereli
ATACTGCAATTCTATGTACTAACCAAAAGAACTGGAAAATAAATAAATAATATTTACAAAGCAAAAGGTACCACATACCTAGAAATAAATTAAACAAACGTATTCAAGACCTCTACAATTAAAATTATAAAATATCGTTGAGGAAAGTTAAAGAAGACTTAGGTTAACGGACAATGATACCATGTTTATCAATTGGAAGACTCAATATTGTAAAGATGTCAATTTTCCTTAGGCCAATTCCAAGCATAGTTCCAGAAGATTCACTTGTGAAAAATGATAGAGATTCTAAAATTAATATAGAAACATAAGGAATAGAGAATGTAAGACAATCTTAAAGAATAAAAAAGTTAGAAGGCTCTCACTACCAGATTTCCAAAAACACTATTATACAAAGCAACATAAATTAAGATAGCATGGTATTGGTGCAAGGAAACACAAATGAACTAACACACAGAAAGTGCCTAAGCAAAGGAGAAAGCATGGTCTATTTGATAAATCTACACACACACACACACACACACACACACACACACACGCCCTTGATCCTACCTCATACCCTTCAAAAAAATTATTCAAAATGAATCACAGAACTAAATACAAAAGGTAAAACAATAAAGAGTCTAGAAGAAAACAAAGAACACATTCATTATCTTGGTCCAGGCAAACATCTCTTAAACAGGACTCAGATCTCAAGTTGATCTTTACACTCACTAAAGACTGAGAAGTGGGCCGGGCGCGGTCCAAATAGCCAATGAGCACACAAAAAAGTACTCAAAATCATTACATATCAGGTAAATGCAAATTAAAACCCAAAACAATTACCACCACACCCTCTGCTGAATGGCTGAAAATAGAAAGTGCTGGTCAGGTATGCGGAACAGCTGGAACTTCCATGCACTGTTTTGGGTATTATTGGTGGAATCAACATTTTTGGGAAACTGGAATACCTATTAAAACTAAACTTAAAATCTACACTATAATTCAGTTATCTCATTCTTAAAAACATAGCATATACCAAGAGAAAAATGCACACGTCGACCAAAGGAGCAATTAAAAGGCAAAGTAGACATTATGTTGAGCAAAAGAAGCCAAACAAATAACTGTACATGTTGTATTTTAACTTACATGAAAATTAAGAACAAGCAAACCTAATTAATTGTAGTAAGAGTCAAAATTGTGGTTGCCCCCGTGGAGTAACTAATTACGGAGAAGGGAGATTAAGCAGCTTCCTGGAGTCCTAGAAATGTTCTGTTTATCAGGATTTATACATAAGTGAAATTTCATCAAGGTGTATACTGAAAATTAGCACACTTCATGCATGTTAGTGTATGTATACTTTATGTTTTATAAAACAGTAAAAAGTGATTAAGGGCAAGTGGTATGGTTAGACTTTTAGAGAAAAAGGGCAAATACAATAGAAGGAAAAAGGGCAGCTAAATGTACCGGAAGCAGTTCAAAGTGTTCATCTTCTCACATGAAAAAGCAGTAAAATCTTCCCTGTTTGAAGGTGTCAAATATAAATCTTCCTCCACTAAAATGGGATGACACCCTGTCTCATGTTTACCTCAATTACACCTAGAATAATTTCCCTCACTGTCCACAGTTCTTCTTGCTTTTGAGATCACAGGGGGCTTGCAAAGATGTCTCTCCCCGTGAGCAGACTGACATCACGGGATTGGACTGCACACAGGACAACAAGCCTGCCCCACACTGTGCCAGAGGGACTGCAGTATCAGTCAAATGGCAATGCCAGAGCTTGCCAGAAAATCCAGAAAGCTGTGTATGGACATGTTTATGGAGTTGCTGCCTCTGAGAAAAGTGAAGTCAAGCACTTAATGTTCAGTTTTGAGCAAGTATTGATTAATGGGTCCAATAATCAGAAAAATGAGATGAAAACTATAGCCTATCAGGCCCCTCCAGACCTGTCTCCCTGCCTGATGGCCACACTAAACAGAGCATAATGGTTTCATCCCTTATACCTTCCAAATCTCATACGAACTCTTATTTTAGACAACTATAACCTAGAACTGGAGAAAAAACTGATTCTGAGACATGTAGTCCCTAGCCATTTTAACCCCGGTTAACACAACAAAATTTTCTAACTCAAAACGCTGGATCCAACTCCCAGCCATGAGCAAGGACAAAGAACAAAATATAAAAATAGCACATTAGATGACACCATCCTCTTTCAAGACATTTGCACCTATTAATTTCTGCTGAAATCACTTATTAGGCCTGAAAAACTTGTAATAGTAAAAGCTGATCACCTCAAAAACTGTAA
>NW_012140969.1:1118549-1119373 GCF_000956105.1 Propithecus coquereli
GAGAGTGGACACGGGGAGGTCCGGAAGGAGGCAGGTGCCTGTTGGACCAGGACGAAATGGATTTAGAGAGAAGTGAACCTATTTGATAGTTGCATATAGTAGAACTATTTCGGACCAAATGATGTTCATTGTTTTTATTTTATAGTGGTTTTGTTGAGGTGTAACTGACATGCAACAAACTGCACATATTTAAAGTATAAAATTTGATGAGTTCTGATATAGGTAAACCTGTAAAAACACCATCCTAATTAAGATAATGAACACATCCATCAGCCTCCTGCCTCCACCAAATTTCCTCCTTTCCCTCAGCAATCCTTCCTGCTTGTCTCTTCCCTTTCCTCCAAATCACCAAAAACCACGGATCTTTCTGGTTGTCACTATGTATTAGTTTACATTTTCTCGTATTATATATACATGGAATCAAGCCATTGGTGCTATATTTTTGTCTGAGCATGCAGTATACTCACACAGCATAATGACTTCGGGATTTATCCACGCTGTTGTGTGTATTCATAGTTTGTTCTCCTTTTTTTATTGCTAAGTAATAATGTTCCATTATACAGCTATACCATATGTTTATTTATTCTCCTGTTCACAGACATGGGATTTGTTTCCAGTTTGTCTAGACTTTGAAAAAAAGGCAATATATCAATTAAGTTAGGACTTAATGGAGTTATAGGTAGACTGGACACAGCAGAAGACAAGCACTGATATAAGCATCTATCTCAAATAGCTAGAAAAATAAGAGAAAATTAAACCTAAATATAATAGAAGGGAATAAGACCAGAAATTAAAGAAGTACAAACTAGAAGAAAATAACCTAA
>NW_012140969.1:1123239-1126389 GCF_000956105.1 Propithecus coquereli
CATTCCTGCTTCTGTATGAAAAAATACACTTTGCATCGTCCATGGTCAAAAGACTTTGTAATGCAAATAATATTTACACCTAAGCCAAAATAAAAGCATCTCATACTGTTGCTAGAGCTGAAAAGGTAAATTTTATCACTTTAAATGTTCACATCAAAAACACAGGAAATCAATGAGCCAGCAGTCCACTTTAAGGCTGAGACACTGGGTCTTCATTTCTAGTATGACTTTTCTTATACACCATAAGTGATGTTCATGAAAGCTTTAGTACATGGTTTATACACACAGGGTTTGCTCTAAGGTGTCCTCCAATCTCCAGAAAGATGAGCAATAATTTCTTACTTTCTTACATTCGTAGGGGGTCTCCACAGTATGAGATCTCACAAGCTGCCTAGGATTTGAAGAAGCTTTGCAGACACTCCCCTATGCCTTACATTTAGGTATTTTCTCTAGTGTGAGTTTTCACATGTCTTCGAAAGTAGGCAGGACAAACAAAGGCTTTCCCACATTCCTTACATTCATAGGGTTTCTCTCCAGTGTGGCTTCTCACATGTCTTCGGAAGGATGAGGGACAACTGAAGGCTTTTCCGCATTCCAGACATTCAAAGGGTTTCTCTCCAGTGTGCATTCTTGCATGTACAGTGAGGTAGGAAGAATGACGAAATGCTTTCCCACATTCCTTACATTCATAGGGCTTTTCCCCAGTGTGCGTTCTCATGTGGATCCTAAGAGCTGAGGGATAAATGAAACCTTTCCCACATTTCTTACATTCGTAAGGTTTCTCTCCAGTGTGAGTTCTCGTATGTACCGTGAGGTGGGAGGAACTGATAAATGCTTTCCCACAGTCCTTACATTCATAAGGCTTCTCTCCGCTGTGAGTTCTTAAGTGTTCAGTGAGGGACGAGGAACGACTAAAGGCCTTCCCGCACTCCTTACATTCATACTGTATCTTTCCAGTGTGCTCTCTCACGTGGGCTCTAAAGGATGACGGACAGCTGAAAGCCTTCCCACATTCCTTACATTCGTAGGGCTTCTCTCTACTTTGATTTTTCACGTGTGTATTGAGGGAAGTGGGAAGATAGAAGGATTTTCCACATTCCAGACATTCGTAGGGTTTCTCTCCAGTGTGTTTTCTCATATGGACACTTAAGGAGGAGGGACAATTGTAGGCTTTCCCGCATTCCTTACATTTATAGGGTTTCTCGCCGGTATGTGTCCTCACGTGCACAGTGAGTTTTGAGGACTCGCTGAAGGCCTTTCCACACTCTTTACATTCGTAAGGCTTCTCTCCAGTGTGAATTCTTATATGTATGATAAGGTGAGAGGAAGAACTGAAGGCTTTCCCGCATTCCTTACATTCATATGGCTTATCTCCACTGTGAATTCTTTTGTGTTTGGAGAGTGAGGAGGAGCAACTAAAGGCCTTCCCACATTCCTTACATTCGTAAGGCTTATCTCCACTGTGAATTCTTTTGTGTTCTGTGAGCGACGAAGAACAACTGAAAGCTTTCCCGCACTCCTTACACTCATAGTTTGTTTTTTCAGCGTGAATCTTCATGTGTGCCCTAAAGAATGAGGAACAACTGAAGGCTGTGGTACATTCCTTGCACTCATAGGGCTTCTCTTCAGTGGGAGTTTTCATATGCTTCTTAAAACAAGCAAGAAAATGGAAGGCTTTCCCACATTCCTTACACTGGTAGCGTTTGCTTCCAGCGTGAGACCTGATGTGATTCTTAAGGGATGCGTGATCCGGGAAGGCCTTTCCGCACTCACGGCACTCACAGGATTTTGTTTCAGTAGTTCTCTGGAGGGGATCAAGATTTGGAATTTGGCTAAAGGTCTGTCCATGTTGGTTTTCTTCATTACGTTCATATATGTTCTCCACCATATGATTTCTTCTAAAAATAAAAGGTACACTATTAGTAACACCTTTTTACCATTTTCAGTGAATGTGTATGTTTTCTGCCCGGTCAAGTTATAAGCTAAAAGTTCTCACAAGGGGGAACTATCATAGCTAATATTGTCACCGAGTTTTTAACTTAAGGGATTTTTCTAGTAATTGCTTACAAATGAAGTTATGTATCAAGCATTCGCTATCTCGTACTCATTTGTAGGAAAAATACCTCGTGAAAATTCTTTGTGAAATCACAATTTTTGACCTAGGCTTACGTATACATGCTTCTTAAATTTCATGGCATTTTAAGATTCTCTCCTGAGGCATTATTTTCTCTATATGAATGGTACTCACCTCAAAGGCCTCTCATGGCTTTTGTTCTGATAATTGATATCACAGTATTCCCAGTTTTCAGGTAAAATGGAGGACCAGGAATCATTTCTTTTGAATCTTACTATCTTCTGTTCATTGGATATTTTTTCTCCACAAATATCTTGCAGGAGAATTGATTCGTTAGTTTTAAGTTGAGTCTCAGAATCTGAAACAAAAAAGTGAAAGCAGCTGTGAGAAAAGGACTTTTAGCAGAGTAGCTGTTTCAGGACTTTGGTATTAATGGGCTCAAGGTTCAAAACGCTAAGCAATTAACTAAGAAATAATTCTATGAAGACTGAGACTAACATGCTTATGTTATTATAGGAGATTATAGGATCTCCTTTATGGGATTATTATAGGCTATCATTAGGAGAACAAAACAGAAAGGAATTGGATAAAATGCACATGATCAAATACTAACTTGCAAGGAGGAAATACGGAAGGTCTTTGTGAAGAACGAGGGAAGTGTGAGAGGTCATTGATAAAATGTCAAAATAGTAATCTGAGATATCTGTGGATGATCAGACTCCTCAGATAAAACAAAGTTTTTTTATTTGATTTTTTTTCCCCAACTAGGACAGTTTCTCCCAAGGATTCTTGCCTTCACGGTGCTCCCCCGTACAGATGCCCTGCGAAAGTCCTCTCTTCACGGGCTGCAGGTCCTCCTCTTGCTCCCACTGGGAGATCAGATGGGGTGTGTGTAGCGGATACCCTGCACATGCAGAAAGGCATATCGTGAGGGAAAGCAATGAAGAACCACAAACATTTCTCTAAGATAGGACCAAAACTTTGGTCTTCTGATACCCTAAAGATGGGCAACTATGAGTTTAACTGAAACAAAAATGTCTCAAATTTATTAAAAAAAAAAAAAAAAAGAGGGGAGA
>NW_012140969.1:1128829-1133257 GCF_000956105.1 Propithecus coquereli
GATGCATCTATTAACACAAATCAAGGAACGCCAAGAATTGCCAGCAACCACCAGAAGCCAGGAAGAGACGCGGGACTTTTTTTTCCTAAAGCCTTCAGAAAGAACATGGCCCTGCTGACACCTTGATTTCAGACTCCCAGTCTCCAGAAATGTGAGAAAATAAAACTGTGTTGTTCTTAGCCACATTGGTGGTACTTTGTTACGGAAGGCCTAGGAAACTATTATAGACTATTTCCACAAAGCCATCCCCAAATCACCCAAGCAAAGCACAAATCCTGTAGGTACTTTTGAACACCCTCCTACTAAGATGTGTAAGAGGTGTGTGCTCTCCCTCGCTGTAGCGTAAAATCAATCCAACTTGTTTAACTATAGGTGCGTTCCTGGTGGTCTTTGGGTAAAGGGCATTGACAGCAGTAAAATTCTCAAAAAATCCCAAACCACAAACCATCTCCCTACGTCCTAAATGGATCCCTAAAGTCTATGCCTACACTTTCAATTCTTAAGCCTCAAGGTTTTCAACCACAAGAAAAAGAAAAAGTCAGTTCAGTACACAGATGCTTATTTTCATGGTGAAGCCACTAGACTTCGTTGAGCTCATTGGGGTCAGTGACCATGTCTGTCTTATTTACCAACGTATTCCCCATTCCTCAGCCCAAATCCTAGAATGAAGCAGATGAGTAAGATAAAATTGTTTTCTAAACAACTACATGAAAAAATGTTGTCATCCTTACCTAGTGAGGCCAGGTTCCGGAAGTTTTCCAGCATCACATCTCTGTAGAGGTTCCTCTGAGAAGGATCCAGCAAAGCCCATTCCTCCTGTGTAAAGTCCACAGCCACATCCTCAAAGACCACGGAGTCCTAAAACATCCCACAAGTTCTGTTCAGAAGGTACAACTCCTCCAGTGTGCACAAGAGGATGGATGAGGCTGTCCACACTGGGGAACTGAGAGCCAATTCACAGGAAGTTTAGAAGATTCTATGGTCTGCCACCATCTACTCTAGGACTCAGTCAACAGATCTCATTCCTTCTCTATCCACCCATTCTTCCTGACTGGTCAAATCCTGTCTCATAAATTTAACACTTCTAAAACGCTAAATTTGTCTCCCCACAATTTGACAGCAACGAGATAGGAAAAACCAAAACGTTTTTCCTACTTCCTTACACAGTCACTTAATACAGAATGGGATGCTTCTGACTCCAGGTGGGGTGGGGGAGTATTTTCCCCACACCCCAAGCAATTCTCCAGCTGACACCAGTTGGGTGTCCTATAATTCAACTCTAACACTACATTCCTGGAGATAGCATCAGATCCCACAGGTTGAGGGCTCAGTCCCACAAAACTGTCCCCCACTTCAGATGCCAATCACAAGTAGTAGGTTGTCACTTATAATTCTGACTGACTGGCTATAAATCAGGGCTACTACTACCCCCTCCTTACCTTCAATTAATTTACTGGAATCGTATTTTAAAATATCAGATGAATAGCCAGGTGAAGAGATGGTTAGGCCAAGATATGGTGGGAATTGGCTCGGGGATTCCATGCCACCCTCCAGAAACCACCATGTGTTCAGCCACCCAGAAGCTCCTTGAACTCAGTCCTTTGGGTTTTTATAGAAGCTTCATTATGTAGCCACAATTGAGTACATCACTGGCCACTGGTGATCAACTTCACCTTCAGCCCCCTCCCGTCCCCAGACGTTGAATATAGGGCTGAACGTCCCAACCCTCTAATCATGACTCCATCTTTCTGAACCAGCCCCCATCCTGAGGTTGTCTAGGGGCTGCCAGCCACCAGTCATCTCGTTAGCACATGAATGCTCTGGAGATTCCAAGGGTTTTAGGAGCTCTGTGCCAGGGAACAGAACAAAGACCAAATATATATTTCACAGTATCACAGATGGTGACCAATTCCAGTCTTAGAATGGTCCTGAACAGACCAGAGCATATCACAGAAATGAGAGAAATGTTCTAGAAATGAAATAATTTCCATACTGACCCCATCCATTCCTTGGCACAGATACAATTTCGCCTGCTACCTTATTCCTGCCACAGTAATCAGCACAACATGAAACACCGAGTCAAGCCTGGACAAGATTTTTTTTTTTTTGAGACAGAGTCTCACTCTGTTGCCTGAACTACAGTTCCACAGCGTCAGTCTAGCTCACAGCAACCTCAAACTCCTGGGCTCAATGGACAAGGTTTCAATGAATAAAAACATACTGAGGGAATGGGAGCTTTTCCTTTTTTTCCCTTCACAAACCTGAGAGGCCCAGGAGTCTGCAGAAACACAACTCTTAAGCCTGGCCCATAGCGGGCCCTTATTTTCTTGTATTCTAGGCCAGGGGTCAGCAAACTACGGCACATGAGTTAAATCTGGCCTGCCACCTGCTTGCATAAGTAAAGTTTTATTGGAACTGAATGGTCTTCAAAGCCTAAAATACCTACAATGTGGTCCAACAGAGGAACAGATTATTGACCTGTGCTCTAAAACAATTAGGAGGAGACTTGGAGAATGAAAGTATCCTTTTGGAGAATTATTACCTGTTACTTACCTGTATCATATTTTTCGGTAACTCAGCAGCTGTCCTTTCTTCTTCCATGTCCCCTTCATGAAGAAAAGCAGAAAGTCAAGGTAAGGCAGAAAGCGACATGAGAATCCAGACCTCCCACAATTCCCACACTCATGGGCGTCGATGTTGCAGCACATCAATTATGAGTGACGACTCCCGTCAAAACACACACACACACACACACACACACACACACACACACACACATACACACACGACACCCAGGCAAACACACACTGATCTTCTATGAAGGTGGACCAACCTTATCTCCCCTAGAGCTAGAAAACAATGCTCTGGTCCTTGAGGATCAGAAAGAAGAGGTTGAGAGTGTTATTTTGTAAGTTAACTGAAGTCTAAAAAAGTTTCTCTGTCAATTTGTCCACGATAACAAAAAGCACAAAATGTATCAAGGAGTGCCTTCAACCATGAGAATATACACTCCCTGTCTCAAATCCAAGAAAGTAACGATTTATGATTTACGCACCCGGTTTCTGGGGGGTCCCACTCCCACTATTCCTTAGTTTTTACGGCACCCTTTGGCTGGCTAACAGGCATTACTGGTTGGCCCCTGACCACTGCCCCCACTCCCATGAGCTAGCTGCAAGTTTCCCCAAAACCCAGTTTCTGAGAAAAAACATCAACCCATTGAATTCCACATGCAGAGGCAGAGAAGACTGTCATGCTGTGATTCACATGCTAAATCTGCCTGTACAGTACAGTAGTAGTAGAATAAGAATATTTGATCTGTGTCACCACTGATAATGGTATCTGCAGTGATATCACAAATTTCGAACAAAAATTCAAGTTACTTCCACTGCAGTGGAACTAGTAGCATAAATAGCCACTAAGAAAAAATTATAACATTCTTTAGTACGTTAGCAACAACTTGTGCCATTTGAGCAGCGCTGATGGGAGAATAACTTTGCAAAGAGATGTCCATATTTTAGATGATTTCTCATAGAAACTCTGCAACTCAGGTATTATTACAACGACTTTATAGCTGAGGAATCTTAGAAAGAGACAATCACCCACATGCTCAATGTTACCCAGTTAGAAAGTCGCTGAGGCAGGATATGAAAGCAGGTCTATTTGTCTTCAATGCCTAAAACCCAATGAGTACGTTTCTGAATACATACCTCAAATTTTAGTTGTTACTAAGGCCTTTATTTGCTAACATTACCAGGATTTAGTCTAGAACCCTGCTGGGCACTATGGAAAGTGGAAAAATGAAGAATTCTATTCAAATGTGCTATCTTTGAGCTCCTTCTCCTGACTGAGCCCTATGTCTCAGGCAAGGATGCTTCCCTTAAGACCTTTACCTCCTCCATTTCATGATTATTCAGGTAATATTTACCCTGGTGCTACTACATGCAGTCACAGGGAATAAAGCACTGAACAAAACAGAAAAATCCTGAAGCACATGGATGCTATAATCTTTTGCAAGAGGACAGTAAATAAACAAAATATATCAGGTGGTAGTACATGCTATTAATATATAAAAATGCAGCACATTGCGGGGATAAGAAGAAACACATATATATCTTTAGCAAGTCAGGACTGGTTATGTGACAGGATAGAAACAGAATTAAAAACTGTTTCAGATAACACTGGAAATCCAAAGCTGATTTAGTATATCTATTAATATATTTATAAGCATAACCAACTCCCAGTGGAAAAGAAATCAGTGTTAATAGGCTAACCATTCGTTTATGGGGTTGAAAAAAGAACAGCACAAAGATTTAGAAAGAAGGACAAATTTAATAATTTTTTTGGAGTCTCTTTTTTACCTTCTTTCTTTCTTTTTCTTTTCTTTTTTTTTTTTTTTGAGACAGAGTCTCACTCTGTTGCCCAGGCTAG
>NW_012140969.1:1134702-1137396 GCF_000956105.1 Propithecus coquereli
AAGAAATAAAAAGAAATGGAAACCGCAAGGAATAAAGAAAGGAACAAGCTGAAACTGGCAGATGATTAGATTTTCTGTGTGAAATGTAACGGCTCTATAGATACATGATTCAAACGTATCGTTTTATTAATGAAAAAATGTATTAGGCAAGGCGGCGGGTGGGTATTTTTTAAAAAGCAGCTCCTGGTGCGGTGCGGTGTAATGACAGGTGTAAACGCTTGTAATCCCAGTATTGTGGGAAGCAGAGGCAGGAGGATCGTCGGAGCCCAGCAGTCCCAGGCTGCAGTGAGATATGATTGGAACACTGCACTCCAGCCTGGGGTGACAGAGGAAGACTCCGTGTCAAAAAAAAAAAAAAAACAATTCCCTTCTATGCACCTGAATGCAATGTATCAAACTGAGGCCCACAAGCAGAGTAAGATGCACAGACTAAAATACCATCTAATGCATCAAGAGGGGAGAGTTCGGGACCGAGTTGAGACAAATGTCATCCGGTGCTCACCCGACACGCCGAGATCCACAGATCAGCGCCGAGAGAACGAGGTCCAGGCGCTTGTCCCCGTGACCCCGAATGGTAGAGATGCTTTTTCTTTCTGGAAAGAGAGCAGAGAATGCTTTGGGGCGGGGCGCTGATTAAATACGACAGTGTGTCTCCAACTCCAGCCTGCAGCAGAATCGCCCTGAGTTCCTGATTCAGTAAGTTTGGGACGAGCCGCGGCCGCCGGTGGAGCTGACCTGGGGCTCTAAGAGGAGGCAGCGCGACCAGGGGAGGCCCCGGGCGCGGAGTCCGGGCGGGAGGGGCGAGAGCCACCCAGGAGGCCTCCCTTTGACCTCAGACCCTCAGGCTGAGCCCTCAGTCTCTAGCGGGCGGGCGGGCCAGGGCCCGGCGGGATACTAACCCGACTGAGGCAAAAACGCACCTCAGACGCTAGCGGAGGCGCAAAATGACATGGCTGCCGGCGCGCGCATGCGCATACGCGCGCTCCTCATCCCGGTTTCGGCACCGCCCACAAAGTTAGGGGCGGGGCCTCGGACCTGGGGACCTCAGGTGAAGCGGGGCCGACGAGGCTGAGGTGGGAAACGCGCGGGGGAGCCCCAAGGAGTGCGAAGGCCGGTTCTGGCCGCAAGCGGATGAGAAATGCTAATTTCCGCAGGGACTGGAAGTAAAGAGAGAAGAACTAGAACCGTGGACGGGGCTGGAGGGGGGAACTAAGCTGTGAAAATGCTTTGTTGGCTCAGCCTGCAGATTGGGAAGGGCGTGGGGCTGGGGCGAGACCAGGTCTGGAGGTGTGGCTCTTTTAATATTTCAAGGGGCGTGGCTAAGGGAGGAGCCTGGATGAGGGACGGGGATTGGTTCACAATTCCTAGGGGGCGGAGATGAGGCCTAGGGGTGGGGCTTGACTAGGCCTAGGGGCGGGGCAAATGTTAGCACCTCCTATTCCAAGTTCCCATGGGCCAAGGAATAGGGGATCCCAGCAATTGTGTTCATACCTGTCTTTCTCCACGTTGCTACAGCCCTGTACACAGGACACACATGCAACGGTCAGCCTAGCAATTTGTGAGATAGACTCTCCTTTGCATGCATTCAGTCCTTCTTAAGGCCTTTAGTTTTCCCTTTCATTATTTTACTGCTTACTGCTCTTCTAGAGGAAAGCCTTTGATAATAATTTAAATAGTTCTTTTTACCTGGAAACTTTGCTAACCTCTAATAGCTGTCAGTTCATTATTTGGAACTTCATATATAAAAAGCTTTCCAAATATGGAAAATATCCCTATTTTCTATGGATATTTTTTCCTTGATCTAATACTTACAACTCGTTTTCTTCCCGGGAGATAGTAATCAATGGCATTTCTCCACCTGTGGCGGCTGGAAGCGGCAGCAGCTGTTCCTCGTAGTCCCGCCCTGCCAGGCCCCCCCCCCTTTCCGGCTCCGTGCGCGTGTGCGTCCCGGCGGCCATTTTAGCCGCGCGCTCCCGACCCTGTGTGAGCTGAGTTTTCTTCTCTGCCTGGCGTGGGGCGCTGCCCAGGTGCGGCCACGCGGAGTAACAGGATCCAAAGGGGAGTCGCGGGGTAACACGTAAGCTGGCCCCGTGCGCAGTCGGGCCCCTCTGGCCGCCCGTCGGCTCTCCCCAGCGGCGCGCGGCCCCTGCTCCGAGAGTCCCCGCCGGCTCCGCCTTCCAGGGTCGGTCCCCGGGAGGAGGCGGGTCGGAGCGCCCTCTCCCCGTGACGCGCTCCTCTTTGCAGAAGCGTCTGTGGCAAGTTTTGTGCTCTTTCTCCCGAAGGAAAAGCGTCTCCGGCGTCTCTGGCCCCGGCTTCCTCCTGGCCTCACCAACCTGGCAATTCTGTGGCGTCCCCGTGAGCACTTGGTGCAGTGGTTCTGGCTGTGGGTGTCCGCTCCTGAAATTATATTCAGGTGGAATGATAAACCTTTTCAGGTTATTAGGGAACGCGTTTATCTAGTAAAATTAAATGTGCGAATGAATGAGTGCATGTAAAGACAAAATTTATGACCGAGGAAGGGGACTCCTCAGCTCTGTTCTCAAGTCATCACCTGAGACCCCTGTAAACCCCCAGAGCTTGAAAATGGGTCGGGTGGGGGGTCCTCTAGGAAGACCATGCGGGCTTATTTTTGTTAGTACCAGAAGTTGGAATTGAATTGATAATGAGTAGCAAGATGAGTTTTGACAGGTGGGT
>NW_012140969.1:1138091-1139066 GCF_000956105.1 Propithecus coquereli
AGGAAATAGTCAATGTTGGGATCTTCTCAGGGTGAGTAGAAGAGTGATCATGTCTCTTCCTTGTTTGCATCTGTGGAGATAAACTTGTTAATCGACATTTAAGAGTTTATTTAGGTTACAGTCCTAAAGTTATAATTGATATACACTCATTTTATAGGGGCTGTATATCTTTGAAGTGTTGTTTTTATTTTTAGGGCTGAAGGAAAGAAGAAGTATTTTAACCCCAAATACATTTATTTGACATTATTTTGAGATGGCTGCAGGCAGACAGGAATAATGCTGTAAGTCTGTGGGGGAAGATGGGGGAGAAGTTTGTATCAGTAGAGAATCTCTGTTAAATGCAACCAGGCCCTGCCTGTTTGATCTGGAATGGGTTTGCTGAGAGTCTGACACCCTGCAAGGTCTGAATAAAAACATTTCCCTGATGGCTGTTATCATG
The DNA here is from genome assembly GCF_000956105.1 of Propithecus coquereli. NCBI lineage: Eukaryota > Metazoa > Chordata > Mammalia > Primates > Indriidae > Propithecus > Propithecus coquereli. Next base: position 1,138,531 of record NW_012140969.1, read on the forward strand.
AGGCTTATCTGTGTAACAAGACCACCTTGCCAGCCCGGCTTCCTTTCTCCTCCCATACCCTGTCCACCTAAAAACCCTGTTTGGTCATTTTCTAAGCCTCTTCATTTCTTGAAAGGACTCCTTAAAAGAAAAGAGGATGGTATTGTTTGTGTAACTCCATGTCAGGCTCAGTTCTCTCTTTTGGCATAATGAATTTTGGAAGGTCCTGAGATTTTTTTTCCCCCCTTATAAATTATCTAAAAAGCTGTAGTTCCTTAAAAAAAATCTCTTAACCCTTAACCTAGATTCAATAATTGTTAAGATTTGTTTCATTTGTTTTCATATGCATAGATACTTTGTTAAAGTACTATACTTTGTTACTTTTTAAAAGTATCTATACATGTTAAATTGCTGACATTCACTTCCTCCTTCAATCTTAAGCATGTATGGCCTAAGAATGAAGAGAATTTTGTACCAAACAGAAAACAAGACTTTATTGTCCCTCCTCCAAGAAAATCAAATTTCTGCAGTTGTCCAAAATTATCTTGTTATAGTTG
>NW_012140969.1:1139518-1140767 GCF_000956105.1 Propithecus coquereli
TTTTGAGTCTTGAAGATTCCAGGATCATTATCTTGTAAAATCCTGACATTCTGATGCAATATTGTTTTACCATGATTTTATCTCCTGTATATCTTGTAAAGTGGTTGTTGGGTTTACAACAGTACTGTCTGTTAGGTCCGGAGCTGAGAGAGAGATACGTGAAGCCTCAGGTGTAGCAAAATGCTCTTTATTTTGAACATCTGGGCGCGGATGGATGGAGGCCGAAAAAAGTGTCCACACTGAGAGAGGGGAAACCTTTGGGTTTTATAGAGGGTTTCTCCGGGAGGCGTGAATACCTGGGCCAGAACAGCCGCTTCAATAAATTTTTTTAAACAACCAGTTTCTGGGACACCTGCGTCAGTCTCATCCTGTAGAGATAAGGGAGGGGTGTAGTTTCATCCTTATCAGGGGGGATAGGAATACTGGCTGCACCTGTCTGTTAGATTACAACGTCTGGGGACTCTTAAGACTCCTGCGGCTATTGTTTTACAAGCCTAAGTTTTCCATTAACTGCATTGCATCCTATACATACTTTTCGAGTTCCCACCTGGAGCAAACCTAACACTGTCTAATACAAATATCATGCAAGGCACAGATGTGTTTTAAAAATTTCAGTAGCCAAATTAGAAAATTTAAAGTGTACATATGAGATTGTTTTTAATATATCTTACTTAACCCAGCATATCCAGTTGTCAATATGAAATCATTAATGAAGGCCAGGTGCGGTGGCTTATGCTTATAATCCTAGCACTCTGGGAGGCCGAGGCGGGAGGATTGCTTTGTTACGGCAAGTGTTACAGTGACCGGTCCCAGAGGAATAACCCAACGGCACGCAGAGAATTGGAGAGCCAGCAAGTTTATTGCCGGCGGCCCAGAGGAGACAAGCCTCCAAATTCTGAGCACCTCTTCCTGGTTTTTGTCAGGTTTTATACTTTTTTAGGGGTTAGTCTTATCCAATAACACACAAGCATAAAAGGTTAACCAATTAATAAAAGGATTTAAAAGTTAGCCAGTTAACAGCAGTTTTTACATGCAGTACAGTTATTATAGGCTTATAACAAACGGTATAGCTATAGGTTTACAACAAGCAGTACAGTCATGACAGGCTTGTAACTCTGCTTAACTGTTTTGTGGTTTTAGCTAGCAGGTGCATATTTCTACTTAGCTGCTTTATGGTTTTAAGCAGAACTGGCATGGAAATTTCCCCAACAGCTTGAGCTCAGGAGTTCGAGACCAGCCTGAGCAAGAG